>NW_024356333.1:1921357-1936566 GCF_902729225.1 Pteropus medius
CAACAGGCCCCTATTCAGAGACTCACCTAGAACAATTCAAGTTCTCGTTGCTCACACAAGAGTCACCCTTCCTGTGTCCCAGTTAATCAATCAAAGATCCTCCTTCCTTTTCCTCTCTCCCTTTGGCTCTCTCCCCTTTACCAATAACTGTAGTTGAATGGGACTCTCATTTGTGGGGGCAGTCTGAGGAATATGAGGGAAGGTAATGCACAGGATCACTGGGACCCCAGCCTGGTTCTTTCCTGCTCGACCCCACCCTGAGAGCAGAGCCGGAGACAAGGACTTGGTCTTAGAAAGTGATCCCAGAGGGCAGAGCTTGGGACTTGGGAGAGCAAAGCGGGGAAGATGAAATGCTGACAGCGGGGCGCATTTTAGGGGTCACTGCTCCGGGCATTGGGTCTTCATTCCACTTCTAGGAATTATACAGAATGTCCTCCTTCCCCGCCCCGCCGCAAAACATCTGTGCAAACATTGGGGATCTGCAGCTCCCATCCCCAGTAGGTGAGGGTTGTCCCAAGAGGTGTGAACTACATCCCATCCCGTCCTCACACATGTACTCCTAGCTGTGCTTGTGCAAAGGCCACGTGGATTTGCTCTGTGTCTGTAAAGCCCCGGGGAAGAAAGAAAAGAAGCTGGAAAAGAAGCCACACAATCGGCAAATCAGCACATGAAGAAATAAATGCTCGGCATCCTTAGTCACTAAGGAAATGTAAATCAAAATGGCGATTAGATACCACTTCCTATGCACTGAATGGCTACTTAAAAAAATGAAAAAGACAGATAGGATAATAGCAAGTGCTGGACAGGATGTGGAGAGACTGGAACTCTCACACATGGCTGGGGGGGATGTAAAACAGTGTATCCACTTTGGGAAACATTTTGGAAGTTTCTTAAAAAGTTAAGCATACACTTACCATACGACCCAGCAATTTCCACTCCCAGGTATACACCCAAACTAAATGAAAATATGCCCACACAAAGACTTGGACAGGAATGTTCATAGCAGCTGTCTTCAAAACAGCAAAAAAAAAAAAAATGAAACCACTCAAACTCCATCCACTGGCGAAGGGAGAGACAAAACGTGGTCCATCGCACGATGGATTACGACTTCACATCCAAAATGAACAAGCTGCTGCACACGCTACGTGGATGAACCTCAAAGCAACGTGCCAATCAAAGGAAGCCAGACATTTATATAAAATGCCGGGAAAAGGCAAATCTACTGCGGTAGAAAGCAGTTCAGTGGGTGCCTGGGGCCGGAGGTGGGAAGGATTGGTTGCACATGGGCGTGAAATGATGGAAATGTTCTAAAATTGGGTTGCGGCGATTGGACAACTTGGTGTTTTTCTGCAAAAGTCACTGAAGTGTAAACTTAAAATGGGTGGATTTCGTGGTACGGAAATTATACGTCGACTCAGGTTTTTAAAAAGAGGAGAGGCAGACGTCAGCACGAGATGGCAGGGTTTGCGCGGAAATGCCACCTCTGCCTCAGTGGAAGCTGCATGGGGTGACGGGGACAGCCTGAGGCGTGAGAGGTGTCCGACAGCAGAGGCCTTCCGACCTCATGCTCCACCTGCCACAGACGAGGAAACTGAGGCTCGGGTATGGGAAGTGATCTGTCCAAGTTCACCAGCCGACTCACGGAGGTCCCCGGGAGGCCGGGGCCGGGCAGCTGCCTTCCCTCCCTTTCCCCCCTGGGCCCCTGGACGCAGACTCTGTACACGTGCTTGCCACCAATGTCACTTTATTTGGGATCTGCTAGTGCCAGGGCCTGGCATGGACGGCGGGCATGGGAGCGAGGGTCGGCGCCGCTGGGCCTGGCGATCACGTGCGGGGCGGGGCAGCCTCATACAGGAGAGCTGTCAGCGCTTTGAGAAGTCGCCTCCTGGAGGACAAGTAGGGGCAGATGAGCTAGCAAAAGAAGCAGAATATCAGGCAGGGAAGGGGAGGCTGGAGAGGGAAGCAGAACGAGCCAAGCCAGCACAAGAGGAAGGACAAGCTGCCAGGAAGGAGCCCAGAGCAAAGGCAGCTCTTGTGGCCTCAGGTTGTCATACCGGGGACTTAACAAGAACCAGGCACCCACCAGGCCCTCCCGCTGGGCTGGCTCTCACAGAGTCCTCCCTGCCAGGCTGTGAAAATGAGGTCAGGGAGGCTCAGCAAGAAGGGCAAGAGGGAAGCTGGGATTTGAACCAGGCACCGTGGACGGACGGCAAACACCCGAGCTGACGCACGATCGGAGGAAAGATCAACAGGGATGCAGAGAGGAGGAACGGACTGAAAGGCAGGACGCAGACCAAGAATCCAGCGGGGGCTGCGCCTCGGGACCCTGTCCCCGCCTGCACCCTGGGCCAGCCCAGACCCAGGCCCAGGTGCCCACGGCCCACCCCCCCAACCCAGGCCGGGACCCTCCCCGCCCTGGCCCAGACCCACCCTGGCAGGCGCTGCACTGGCAGCTGTGGATGACGGGCAGCACCACGGGCTCCATGTGGCCGCCCGGACAGCGCAGGTGCAGGAGCCGCACGGGGCTCTCGGGGTCCAGGCGGTAGCTACAGCAGTCGCACTGGCTCTGCAGGTACGGCTCCTGGCGGGAAGGGCGGCGGAGCTGGGGAGGGCCCGACGGAGTTTGCCCAAACCACCCTCCTGCCCTCTCCTGGCTCTTCCATCCAAGAGGGCCTGGGGCCGAGGGCGGGCCAGATCCAGTGCTCCTCGCCCAGCAGGGCAGCCAGCTGGGAAGGATGTGTCACCACCAAGTCCCCGCTCTCCAAGAAGCCCACCTCCTTCACTGCAGCCCCCACCCGTCTGAGTATCAAACAGTTTAAACAAATCCTTTCAACATGCTTCTTGGCAAGAGAGGGAAAAGACACAACCTCTCCCGCGAGGGGCTTAGAGTCTGGTGGGAGGGACAGAAGACTAGCCTGTGAGACCGCGGATATCGGAGCCCCGAGCTGCCCAGTTCTGATCCTAAGTGCAAAGTGAGCTCTGGCGCCTGAGCGGAAGCCTCTCGCTCTGCGCTGATACAGTAACGCTGTGTAAGTCCCACCGAATGTGTGATTTAACTGCACGCATAATTCTACTCTAATTTATTCTAGAATAGGTTTAAAAACTACAAAAGATTCACTAAAGAAAAAAAAAACTCCCTTTGATGTCTATTCCGCTATCACTGATTTTTCCTCCTCAGAAAAAAACCTCTTCACTTCCTTTCCCGGCTCTATGCTTTAAGAAGTCCAAACGTGATTTGGGAAGGCACTTCCAGGAGGCGCAGGGAATGGCCGGGGAAGCAGGAGCGTGGCCCGGGGTGGAGAAGCAGGTAGGAATGCACCTTGGCCTTCGAGGCATAGATGGCTCAGGTGGGCCGAGGCGGGGCGGGATGCCCACCGGGGACCCGAGGCAGGGCCAGGAGCCAAGGCTGGGCCCTGGCAGGATGGACCTGGAGCCGCAGGACTCCGGGCTCAGGGACCGGGAGTTGGGTGGGCACAGAGTCCTGGGGAGGACTCCACAAGTTGCAGGGCCGGGCCTTCTGGGTCCAAGGAGAGTCCATGCAGGGTGGAGCCTCGTTGGCGCTCCAGAGGGACTCGCGAGTGTTTGGGGCAGAAGTCGGTCCCCAGGAGCTTCCCTCACTGTCTGACGGCCTTGATTTCAGAGCCCACTTAGCCCCGCTGTGCCTTTCTTTGCTGTCTTCCCGCTAGATTGCCCAGGAGCATGCTGGGAGCTGCGTGGGACCACAGCAGGAGAGGTAGAGGGGTGGAGGTGCACAGTGGGCTCCGGAGCTGCACCCCACCCAGGGTCACCGGGCCAAGCAGCAGGCGTAGGCCAGTCCTCGGCGAAGACTGGCCCCCGGCTCCGGCTCTGATCAGCTGTCTCCCCATGAGATAGACCGTGCCTCCCATGTGCTCTGGGCTCTGCCCAGGTTCTAGGCTGACCTCAGGCATGACATTGGTGCTGGACGGGCAGTGCCCGCTGCAGTAGCTCACTGCCACCCGGTCCAGGTAGCACGGGCCCTTGGTGAGGTTTCGAAGCTCGGTGAGGCGCTGGCAGGAGGCTGACTGCTCCGCTGTGGGGAGGAGGTGGGGGTGGGGTGAGGGAGAAGGCTGTGAGGGAGGCGGGGGCTCTACGAAGGGCACAGAGTGTAGACCTGAGCACGTGGGGCTGGGGGTGCCCTGGCTCCACGTGCAGCACCAGGGTCCTCACTCTGCCGATCCCCATGGGGGCAGGTTTGGGGAAGGCAGGTCTCCCAGGGTGGGAACGAGGGGCCCAGAGCAGGGAGAGGAGCAGCAGGAGGCACCCCAGGTCCCCTCCATACCAAGAGTCTCCCGGTGACAAGAGGGACAACAGCTCCCTGGCTCCTGCACGATCACCTCACCCTGCAGAGAGAGCAGTCCCCGCCCTGGGCCCTCAGACCGGCCTCCAGGGAGGGACCCAGGAGGGAGTCGGGGAGCCGGAGAGGGCGGCAGGGCTACGGGCAGGTACCTGGGCACAGGCGAGCGGCGGGCAGTGCTGGGCGCAGACGCTCCTGCCACCGAGGCAGCGGCAGCTCGCACAGGCCTCCTGCCACTCGGATCCAGGCTGGGGACAGCAGAGGGCGGACGCTTGGCTCCACCTCTGTCTCTTCACCTGTGGGCTCTCTGCAAAGCCACCCCACCCCAAACCCAGCCTGGGGGCCCAACCAGGGCAAAGGGCTGCGGCTGGCATTGGCAACAAGAATTTCAGGGGGGAGGCGGGCCTTGGGGGCCCAGAGTAGGGACGGGAGGGAGGCCGGGTTGAGAAGGGCCAGGTGGCACGGCGGGGCCCAGGTGTCTCACCGGGTGGGGACGCCCGTGGCGCCAGCATTCACAGCGGTCTGCGGTCACGCAGGGGCCTGCCTGGCTGCGGAAGTGCCCGTGCCGGCACACGCAGCCTTGGGCCTGCCCCGCGCTGCAGTCGCCCTGGGCCTCAGTGGCATCGAGCTCCTGGCACGTCCGCTCGCAGGGCCCCGGCTCTCCAGGGGCCACCTGCTGCCACACTTCCCCAGGGGGGCACTCTGCCAGGGAAGACCGCCCACCCCAGCACTCAAGTCAGTGCCGGGTCCAGCCTCTGTCCTCCCCGCTTCCACACTGGGCGCCCCTTGCACCCCGTCTCCCCTCCACGGCACTGTCTACATAGCTCCGGCAGCCTCTGGACTTTTAGGCCTCCACGCACACCTTTTGACTCTGATCCACCCTCCCAAACACTTCTGGCGCCCAGCTCAGGTCTCGCCTCCTCCAGGAAGCCTCCCCTGACCAGTCTTGTCCACCCCGACGGCTCCATCTGCAGCACCAACTTCATGCCCTGTGGGTGCCGCTCGCTTGTCAGTGAGCCAGAGACTGTCCCGGCTCCACCTGCCCTCGGCTGCCAGGCTGGCGGTGCCCAGGGTTCTCTGAATCCACAAAGAGCCCACTGTGGCAGAGCTGGGCACATATGGGACCTTAGGAAAGGCCCGTCGACCTTCACCGGATGGGGACAACACAGCACAGGGCCGACGCCTCTGCGTGGGGACTGCCAGGCAAGGGTCCTGTTTCAGCTCACCCTCTAGACCTCAGTTTCCTCATCTGCTTAGAAATAACCCTCCGCTTCCTGTGTCACTCACAGCCCTGGCTCGGTGTGCACACAGCACACCTGACCGATGCCCCCAACCTCCCAGGGTGCACCATGCTGAGCAGTGCGGACAGATGGCGGGAGGGGCTTCCCGGAGGAGGTAGCATTGCCCAGGGTGGGTGGGGTGGGTGGGCTTTGGAGGGGCCAGCAGGGGCCGGAGAGCCCACATCTCACCCTCACAGTCATCGAGGGAGCAGTTGAAGGCTCCACCTTGGCAGACACTGGGAAGACAGAAGCACGTGTTCAGACTCCTCCCGTGCCTCCCCACACCCCATCAGCAACTCTGCCCTCCGCCCACCCCCACCCCAGCCCCGACCATGGCCCTCACCAGCGGGTGCAGTTCTGGGTGAGCACAGTCCCCGAGGGCAGCTCCTGGGCCTGCTCTTCAGGGGTCAAGGTGAGGCCCCAGGGCAGAGAGAGCTGGGCACAGGGACACGCGGCAGGGGGCACACAGGTGCCATTGTGCAGCAGCTAGGGCAGGGCGGGTTCCCGTTACACTCGGACCACGGCCTCTCCCGCACCCCACCCCCAGCCATGCGGGAGTCAGGGCACAGCGCCTGCACCTACCCACTCTCCAGGGCAGCCACAGCCAAGCTGGCAGGGCTCAGGCACGCAGAGGGCGCCGGGCCGAAGATGTGAGCAGAGGCTTGGGCACGAGGTGGCACAGGCCCTGAACACCTGGCCAGGTGGGCACTCTGGGGGCAGTGCACAGATAGTGGAGAGGAGTTCCAGGGAGGGGGCTGCCCTGGACTGCCACCTGCCCTGGCGAATGCCAGCTGGGACGGGGCCCTGGGCTCCGCAGCCCTGGAGGGAAAAACAGCCCCCCACGGCCCACGTACGCACCAGGGCAGGGCTGCAGGTTACATTCCTGCCGCTGCTCTGTGTCCTGGGCCTGGCATGGCGTCCCCCCAGGACCCTCGTCACAGCTCCGATGGCGCTCAGTGGTGCCCCAACCACAGGGAGCCGAGCAGCGGCTCCAGGCTGACCACGGCCCAAGGACTGGGCACTCACGGTGTGGGCACACCAGGGACCCATTGATGCAGGTGCTGTGACAGGGTGGGCAGAAAGGGCTCAAGCCCCGAGTCACGGCGAACAGAGCCCTCGCTCCCCCGCGATGCCCACCGCCCTGACTTGCCTGGCCCAGGCCTCCCACCCGAAGCTCCCCGTCCCCCTCCCCGTCCGCTGGCGGGCGCCCATACCAGTCCCTGCAGTCCAGGCGCACCACCTCGGCGGGGGCCAGCACCCAGGAGGCGTTGGAGCTGGGGAGGCCGCAGCGACAGGAGGAAATGGGCACGCAGCGCCCGTCCTGTACCAGGTGGCCAGGGGGACAACGGCAGCCTAGGGGTGGGGTGGGGAGGACAAGCCAGATACGGTGCTCGGACAGGTGCTCATGACAGATGCCTCCGGATGGAGTGCAAAGCCTCAGGCTGGCACCGAGCGCCCGTCTTCCCGTGCCCCGCGTGACCTGGCTCCACCCCATCCCCATGGCTTCGTTAGCCCGCCCTGTGTGGCACAACCCCGGGAACCCTCAGGGCTGCCCCCGGGTCACGCGCTCTCGGGGAGCAGGAGGAGTGGAGGTGGGCCCCGGCTCCCCCAGCGTGCCCAGGCCTAGCCCGGCCACCTGGGCGGCACGGTCCCTGCAGACACTGCACACGGTCCCAGAGGTCGACACAGCTTCTAGGACACTGGTTGGCACAGCCAAGGGTGAGCACGGTGTCCCGGGCCTCGCAGCTCTCCCCTGAGGACCAGGAGGTAGGTGTCAGTGTGGGGGACATTCCTGGCCCCCAGGACAGCGCCCTGTCTTCCACTGCACGCCTCCAGGGGCAGAGGCAGCGAGGAGACATCCCCCTCAGGTGTCAGCTCGTGTGTGGTAGGACGGGGGTCACCTGGGCAGGGCCCCGTGTTGCAGCTCTCGGTCTGAGCCCATGGCCCCCGGCAACCTCCTCTGGCGGGGCCCTCTGCCTCTCTCCAGCGTAACCGGAACCCCCCACCGCAGGGCACTTGGCAGGGGCTCCAGGGCCCCCAAGGACTCCACTGGCACAAGTCTGGGGAGAGAAAACGGAAGTCAGAACCCAGGGCCCTTCTTCCTGCTTCCACCCCAAGGCCCTGGGCTTCAGCCCTGCAGACACTCGCACGTGCCCTGAGCTCCTGGCACCCTCTTTCCAGCTGCTGTGGCCCCACCCAGCCTCAAATCTAGCAGGCCCTGGGGGCAAGCAGGAGGGTGGGCAGGTCCGACCACTGCCTGGCCACCCAACCGGCCACCCAACTGAGCAACATGGCCCAGCCTCTCCTGGCCATCCCAAGCCCCTCCCCCTGCTGGCCTACGCCCCGCCCCATTACCGCCGCAGGCTCCAGGGTCCAGGCAGAGGCGCTGCTGGCTGAGTGGCCCCGTGCAGAGGTCTGGGTCCCCGGCCCACGGCCTCCCTGTCTCAGGGTCCAAACAGAGGCGGTGGCGGTGCTGCTCTGAAGCCAGCAAAGGTGCCAAGGTGGGAGAGAGGCCAGCTGGGTCCTGCGGCCACCGCTCCTCTAAGGCGGCCCTGGAGGCAGGGGCCAGGACACTGGCAGGCAGGCAGGGCCCACAGGGTGACCACTCAGACCAGCCGCTCAGAGGCAGAAGACCTAGGACAGACAGCGTGTGGCGGGCGCCTTCCCAGCGACCAACCCCCAGACCCAGGGACCCCGGTGCAGAGGGAGGGAGGGGCTCAGGTTACCGCCAGGAAGACTAAGGGGGTGTGGAGGATCTGGGTAGGGTGACCAGCCGTCCTGGTTTGTCTGGGACTGTCCCAGTCCTGGTACTGAAAGTTCCAGGTTCCAGAAACCCCCCCAGTCCTGGGCAAATGGGGACAGTCGGTCTCCCTAGTCCAGAATTACCTTGACAGCCCTGGCTGGTGCACTGCAGCTCTCCGTGCTGGCATTCACTGCGGGAGGGGACAGTCAGGGTGGGCTCCGGGAGGCAGGACCCAGCCCAGAGCAGTGAGCATGTGGGGGTGACCTGAGCCCTAGGCTCAGCTGCAACAGGACAGGGTACGGGGCTTAGCCTGGCCTTCTCTGTGGGTGGCCCCTCCCGGCCCCCTGATGCTGCCTCCCCCACCTCCATCACTCACCACTCTTTACAGCCCAGGCGCAGGTGGTCCCCAGGGGCCAGGGTCACCCTAACTCCTCCTGAGATGTGCTGGCAGCTACACTGCTCTGCAGGGACACAGCCCCCAGTCTGCTCCAACAGCCCCTGTGCAGGAGGGGACACAGGGACAGGGCTGTGTGGCAGCATCTATGCACGCGCACGCCGGCACCGTGCCTGGCCCACAGAGGGTGCACAGAGGGTGCACAGCAGGTGCACATGTGCTGCTGAGTGAATGGATGGGCAAAGGGCCACAGGCGGTGCGAACGGCTGCTAAGAGCCCCCAAGACATGAAGTTCTGGAGGAGAGGGGCCGCCGGGGCGTCGTGGAGCGGAGGAGGTGTGGGGCTGTGGACAGAGGACCCCCTTCTCCTGGGGCGACTCCTCTAGCTCCGCCCCTCACCTCGGGGCAGTAGCAACCAGGCTGGCAGGGTGGCAGGTCCTGGCAGGGCTGGTGGCTCCGGTGTGTGGCACAGAGGCTGGCACAGGGGGAGCCACAGGCCTGGAACTCAAAGGGAGGCGTGCAGCTGTCCTCTGTGGCAGGGGGGACACACAGGCCGGTGGGGGGCCGCCCGGAGTCACCCTCCACCCCCCGATCCCAGAGCACATAGCGCCTGTCCCGTCGAGCCCCCGTGAGGGAGCAGGACTGCCCCCTGCTGCACGCAGGGCAGCCCAGAGTTGCCCATCCAGCACCCATGGCACTGTGGGTACCTCCAGGTTTGGGCCCTGGGGAGCCTGGACTCTGTGTGGAGGATGGGGCTGTGGGGGGTCGGGGGCCTGGCAGGTGGTCCAGGGATACAGAGGGGCAGAGATGGAGGGGAGCCCCCACACCCCGCTCTGTGCCCGGGGCGTCTACAAAGGGACAAAGGCACAGCTGGACCAGCAAAGTGGGAAAATCATGGCAAAGACTCAGGGGGTGCGGTGGGGAGGAGCAGCTGAGAGGAGAGAGTAGCTGAGGGCCGGGCAGAGGAGTAGCTGGGCTGCTGAGGGGAGGGGTCGCTGCAGGCACAGGTGGCCACTCTGAGATCTTGGGGGCACAGGCTCATGGTGAGAGGGGCTCACGCCCTGTCAGGGTTCAGCTTCCGGGCTCCTTGCTCCTGGGGTCTCACCAGAACAGTTCCCAATGAGGCAAGGCCGGAAGTGGCCGTCCAGGCGGGTGCAGAGGGCGCCCTCCCCCGCCCCTCCGGGCACTGGCCTCTGGTGTCGGTAGCGCTGCTGGACCAGCACCTGGCACGAGCATCGCGTCCAGCTGCTCCAGCTGCTCCACACGCACTCCTCTAGGGACCAAGGTGGGCGTGTCGCTCGGGGGGCCTCTCGGGGCTCCCTTGGCCTCTCTCCCACCCGCCCCCTCCCTCATGCCGGCTTTAACCAATCCCCTGTGTGGGAAAGGGCAAAAGCAAGCCAGGGATTCAGAAGGGTCCCCACTGCCCAGGTTCCCTGTCACCCAGCCGTGAGGGTGGCATCTCAAAGCATTCTAAAGGAAGAGGGGGCCAGGGAGGAGCAGATTGGGATATATTCGAGGGGATAAGCTGGGGGTTGATTTGGAGACCGTCCATTATTCCCTGAGTCTGCCCGGGAGAGGGCCTCCCTTCCCGTGCACACATACCCAGGCAGGGCCCTGGGTAGCAGGCCTGGGTGTCCAGGTGGAAGAAGCTGCCATTACAGGTCCGGTTGGCCTCGGCCAGCGGGCAGGGGCAGGACCCAGAGCGGGAGGCCAAGCCTGGGCCGCAGCTTTGAGAACAGGGCCCCCAGAGGCCCCAGGAGCAGGCGGCCCGCAGCCCTGGGCAAGGCTGCCACCCGCAGCGCTGGCTCTGGGTGTCGGGGCCCAGGCAGGCGGGCACTGTGCGGTGAGGGGCTGAGGCTGTGCAGACTCGGGTGCGGGCCTGGGTCCCGCCTCCACAGGAGACAGGGCAGTCAGACCAGGGGGCCCACAGCGTCCAGGCCCCGGGCACTATGGGAGGGCACAGGTGAGGTTATTGGGGTGGGAGGCACGAAGGCCCCGAGGGCTGGTCGGGACCTGTGTGTGTGCGTGCAGGCAGCGCAGCGGTGCGTGGCGGGGTGTGTGTGTGTGTGTGCTGCGTGAATGTGTGTGTGTGTGTGTGTGTGTGTGACAAGCAGCAGCTGGAAACAAAGGCAAGAAGGCAAGCAAAAGACACAGCAAAGCAGATTTATCACACAGTCCAAATAATAGGGAGGAGATAGAGGGCAGGGGAGGGGAGGAGTAGCCGAGGTAGAGTAGCCGGGAGGAGGGAGAGAAGCCGAGGGGAGAGGAAGCTGAGGGGAGAGGAAGCTGAGGGGGGAGAGGGAAGCCCAGACCGTACAGTCCACGTTCACACAGCACGCCCTCCGGGGTGCAGGAGCTGAGGAGGGCTCAGACCAGGGAAGTTTTGCCATCCGATAGGACAGCACGGCCACCCTGTCCCTGAGCCTGGCCTACCACTGCTGGCACTCGCCCTGCCACCAGCTGTCCCCCAGGCTTCGGGGACGGCCACCATGCAGGCACAGGGGTGGGCATGGGGGCTGAGGGCAGGGCTGGCTCTGGGACTGCTCCTCCCGACACTCCGGGGCCCAGGAGCCAGACGTGGAGGACCTGGGTGGGGCCAGGGCAGAGAGGGTGAGAGACGCCCAGGGACCCTCCACCCCGCCTCCGCCCCCTGGGGAGATACCCACTGGGAAAGCCCAGGGTGGGCATGGAAGTGGCTAAAGAAAGACAAGGGTGACCAGGGACAGAAGCTGGGGCCAGGGCACCGGGGGGTGCAAAGCCACTGGTTGGGGGGCTGGGGTCTAGGAACACTGTGCCAGAGAGGGACAGTGTCCAAGGAAGCAGGAGAACCGGGGTGGGGAGAGGGGACGCTAGCCTGGCCCAGCCCCGTACCGGAACCGGCTCTGCTGCCCCGCGGGCCCACACGAGTGGCTGCAGGGACTCCAGGCTGACCAGCGGCTCCAGGCGCAGTGGGCAGGGGGCGGGCAGGCCTGAGCCGTGCAGGACAGCTGTCCCGCCTGGCACGTGCAGTTGCCGCAGGCCTCCTGGTGCCGGCTGCCCGGGGCCCAGCTGCGGCCCTGGGCGTCTGTGCACTCACAGTGCCCGCTCGGCACGCAGCCGCCGTCTTGCTCCAGGGAGCCTGTGGGGAGGCGGCCCTCCAGCGCGGTGCTGGCACCCCGGGCCCCACCCGCGTCCCACTGAGCTGCCCTGAGGCGGGGGAGGGCTGGGGCCCGCGCACCCTCGGAGCAGCGGCAGCCCCGCTGGCAGGCCGGGCCGTCCTGGCACACGATCCCCTCCTGTAGGTCCGAGCAGCGTCGCGGGCAGCGGTTGGCACAGCTGACCACCTCCATGCCTGCTGGGCAGCCGCCCTCTGAGCAGACGGGGGGGACCAGAGTCACCCAGGGTCACCCAGAGTCACCCACGCTTATCTCCACGAAGCTGCGCGCCCTGTCGTCCCTGTGTTGGTGCCCATGGAAACATGGGGTCTTGGGGACTCTGGGATTGGGACATTCTGAGTGACAGAAAGTTCCTCTCTCCTGCCTGTGAGTCCCCAGCACCTAGCCTGATACCCAATAAATGCTTTGTTGGGCTGGACTGAATTTGTGCATCTAAAAAAATCAACACCGTCACCAATAGGGCCTTAATATATGGATTTATCAGGGTGACGGGAGGGCATGTCAGTGTGGGGGCGTCCTGATAGAGGTGGTGGACCCTGGAGAAACCGGGGTCCCTGGGGTCAGTGAGCACGGAAGGACCAACAGCAGGAGGAACTGAAGCTGGGGGGCGGGGGGCGGGGCGTGGAAGGCCGGGGCGGGGCGGGGCGGGCGGGCGGTATGGGGCGGCTGGGCCGGCGGGGCGGGGCGTGTCACAGCCTGTCTGGCTTAGTCCGCATCTCAGGTACCAGGTAACACTCATGACCGTCAGTCACCCTCAAATCGTCCAACAGAGCGGGCGGTTCCTCAGGACCCGGAGGGTGGGGCAAGGCAGGGAGAATGACCGGGGCAGGGGCGGGCAGGGGGCAGATTCCAGCCACTCAGCCCTGGGCACAGGGAGTCCTCGCCCAGTGCCCAGATCCTGACAGCTGCCCCGGGGGGTCTCCGATTCGTTAACTGGCCAAAGAGGTACCAGACTGTCCCCCATCTATGTCACAGGGTGTCACGGGGATGAACTTAGAGGTGGGGGTGGGAAGGCAGGTAGAACTGTGCTGTACCCCAACATACCACAGGGCATGGGGTTACAGAGTCGAGCCTGGTGCCTCTCCCCAGCACAGGGGGCACCCCCATTCTTGGGTGGGGGGCTCGAGCAGCTGCGGCTCCTCAGGGATCGGCCACCCCCACAGCTCCGGTCACACCAGGACCAGGGGCTCCAGCGTGACCAGCCTCCGGGCACTGGGTGGGAGAGAGCAGGGCTATGCGAGGGTCTGGCTCAGAGACAGGGCCCCTGATGCCGCAGAGACAGGGGGGCAGGGTCCTCTGTGGGGGCGCTGATGCCAGGGAAGGGTGTGCCGGTCCTCACCAGCCCGCCTCACCTGGGCACGCACGCAGGCTGCAGAAGCGGCGCTCCAGGTAAGCCGTGAGGATGTCGGGGCACCAGTGCCCGCCGGGCCCTGGGGGACGGTACGCTCGCAGGCGGCGCTGCTGGCCCACCCCACAGCTGCGGGAGCAGGGCTCCCAGGGGGCCCAGGCAGTCCAGGAACAGTTCCCGGCCACGCAGCCAGGGCCAGGGCACAGGGCCAGCTCTGTGCAACAAGACGAAGCTGAGCAGGAGCCAGCTACTCCTCCTCCCGCCCCAGCTCAAGCGCAGACCCCTCCTCAGGGTCAGCTATGACTTCATGCACACCCAATCTGATACTGAGTGCCTGAGGCTTTGACAACGAGGCCTCTGTGTCCCCTTTCTCCTAGGGGGCAGTACTGCCAGATTCACTGGGCTGCTGAGGGCTTTGGATGGGACCTTGGGGGAGGGTGTTCGGTACACGCACGATCGAGGATTCGCTGGAAGTTGGCGGGGCTTCCAGACAGTGCCGGGGTTGGCACAGGGCCTGGGGCCCAGAGTCAGACACGGATCCGTGATCCGGTGTCAGGCCGAGAACTCGGCACGTGCTTGAGGGATGTTAGATGTTGGTTTGGGGTTGGACACCGGCTGGGGGTTAGAATTAGTTGTTCGAGGGCGGATGTTGGGGGTCGGAGGGGACGGTTGGGATTCAGATGCGGTTAGGGTCAGAGGTCGGGACCGGAGGGAGCACCTGTACAGGAGGGCAGGTTGCAAGGGCGCTCCTGTGAAGTGTGCCCCCCGGTGCAGTTCGCCAGGCAGAGGCGGGTGCGGGCGCGCCAAGCAGGGAGCATAGGGTCTGTGCAGCTTCGGGAGCAGGGGGACCATGGGGACCACGGGCCCCAGCCACCTGGGGGAACAGGAGGAAGAGGTAGCTCCCGATGAGTCAGCCCTGGGCTCCCGGCCTCCCAGGAAGCAGGGCTGAAGAGGGAGGAGGCCCTGGGCTTGCTTTTACCCAAAGGAAGGGGTGTGGGGAGTGCGGGGCCGGGAGCTGAAGCATCTGTGCTACCTGGAAGGCCTGTCATCGGCTCCACCGTGGACCCTGCAGCCCCTGTGCCAAAGGAAAACCCTGCTCAGAAACATCTCCCAGGCTGCAGTGCGCCAGAGCCCAGCCCGAGGCTGGCGGCAGAGCTGCAAACCCGTGGCTGCCTGGTTCAGCCCTTCCCTCAGCTTGGTCTCCCGTGGACACTCCAGCCCCCAAGCACAGCGCTTCCTCGTGGCAGCAAGGCCTTTGCTCCAGCTCCTTCTGCCACCTGGCATTCTTTCCCCTCCAATGCCGGTCAAAGTCCTCTCCATCTCCCAAGCCCCTTTAAATGCTGCCTCCTCCAGGAAGTCCTCCCAGACCGCCCCTCAAGGGCGGTTCTCAACCTCGCGATCTTCCATAGCATGTGCACCCTCCTGCAGGGCTCCCCACATGCTGACATGGTTGTCTGAGGCCCTAGATTCCAAGGACAGGGTCCTTGCTCCCCCCCAATACACACACACAGTAAGGTACATCTGGAAAGAGCTCCAGAAATGTTGGCTGAATGTACCTGAATAGAAGCAAAGCACAGAGCTAGAAGGTGAGAGAAAGAGACCCAGAGGTAGCAACAAGGATGGACAAGGACAGAAAAGGACAGAGGGCCGGCCGAAGTGGCCTCTGCCGTCGGACTCTGCCCAGCACCTCCCCGTTCCCCTCACCTGGGCAGTCTGGGCTGAGGCAGTACCCGAGGTTCTGCAGGGGCCCACGGCAGCCTTGGCCGCCGGCAGCGGGCGATGGGCCACCACATGTGCGGGTGCGGGTGCGGGTGCCCAGCCCACCACAGGAGCGGGAGCACGGGCCCCAAGGCCCCCAGGGACCGAAGCCACCTCCAGCCTTGGAGCAGTCGCCCACGGAGCAAGACAGCTTCCCATGAAGGCAGGAGCTGGGGAGAGGGCATGGGGGTGAGTGGAGGGGCAGGACGGCCCCCGG
>NW_024356333.1:1936658-1945071 GCF_902729225.1 Pteropus medius
GGCCCAACACTCCCCCTCTCTTGACCCCAAGTCTCTCCCCTCGCCGTCCCCCTCACCAGTTGCTGCAACCTGTATGGAGGATCTGGCCTGAATCCAACTCATCTCCAGGCCCGAGGGGCTGACCCCCGTCTCCCAGAACGGGCAGGTGAGCCCAAGGGTCAGCACTGGCAGCTCCCAGCTCCTGCAGCAATGAGGCTGTCAGCACGCAGGGGCACTCCTGGGGGTGGGGGCAGAGGAGAAACGTGATGACAGGAGCAGAGCCACCCGCCTGGTACCAGCCCTCTGCACCCGTGCACACCCTCAGAAGGGGCGGGGCGAGGCTCTGGGCCCCAGGACAGCATTTCCAGACAAGTGGGACTGCTCACCTGTGACAGGTGAGAGGTGCACGACCTATGGTCTTGACCTAAGACAGACAGCCAGCTTTGCTGCACACGGTGCAGAGCTAGGACACAGCAGGGTCAGCAGAGGCCCTTACAGGTCGGGACTGGACGGTGTGGGGGAGGGGAGGTGCCTCAGCCAGGAACTGGGACACCTGAGCTGGCTTCTAGCTCTACCAACAACTGCGTGATTTGGCGTGTCCCTTCCTTCCCTTCCCTGGGGCTCAGTGTCATCAGCTCTAAGTCAAGAGTGGGATCAGGTGGCTGCTCAGGTCCCGTCCAAACACGGTGTTCTGGAACTCTGGCCGGTGGGGGAGGCTGCTGGATGCTGGCTTCAGCATTGGGGTTTGGAATTGCAAGGGAATCCCGTGTGCCTCTGAGCTTCACAGAGCAGCGCGGCACCTGCCTGCCACCTGGACCCCACAGCCCGAGACAAGGAGTCTGGAACCAGGCAGAGTGAAGGTGAGGGGACCCTTTCCGCACAGGGTATGGAAGGGACCTGGGGGCAGTGAGGACCCATGAGTCCCTGCCGGGGCCTGAACTGAGTGGGAGTCACTGGGGTCTGGCGGGAAACCCGCAGCACTCCCTGCCAGGAGCTGGGAGCCGAGGAGGACCCAGAGGGGACCCCTGGCCACGTCTCCGTCAGAGGTGGCTCCAAGCTGGAGCTGGAAGCCGAGGAGATGCGTTAGTGAAGAGCAGGGGCCCGGGCGACGTCCCCACTCCCTGGGATGCCCCTCGATGGACAGACGCAGGCAGCTAAGGCCTCAGACAGCTTAGGGTCACGTGAGGGAGGAGCGAGCTGCCTGGAGGCCAGAGGGTCTGCAGAGGCGAGGAGCTGACAGCTGAGGAGAAGTGGGGGCAATGGGCGGGGGGCGAGGGGGACCGGGCGCGGGTAGAGGGGGAGGGCCCTGGGCTCCTGGCTGCCTGGGTTCTGACCTGGACGCAGGCCGAGCGGTGCTGGAAGGTGCCCTCGGGGCAGTGGCAGCCCTCCTCACAGCCACCGGAGAAGCAGGCCACCTGCTGAGTGACGTGGGCACAGGAGAAGGGGCACCCCTCTCCACGCTGGCACTCCCGGTACAGACGTCCGGCCGGGCAGCCTGCCTCTGCAGCAACACCTGAGTCAGTGCCCGGCGCTGGCCCAGTGCCCGCTTCCTCTCGACCTGCCTCTCACCCAAGTGCCCATGGCCCCACGTCCCCCACGTTGTGCCGACCACATCCTCCCTGGGCTGGGCCCCTCAGCGCCTTGTCACGCCCCCTCCAACGGGCTCCCCCACCCTTAGCACAGCCCAAATCTGGCTACTTCCCCCGGGAAGGGGCAGCATGTGGGGATGAGGTGGGAGACATCAAAAGACACCTGTGAGTCAAGATCAAAGGCCAAGAGGGGACCCGAACCTAAGTGAGAGCATCAAGCTGGGCCGGGCCGGGCTCACCTCTGCAGACCTGGGTGTGGCAGAGGCGGCTCTGGCGGGCAGGCCCGGGGCAGGGGGGCCGGGCACAGCTCCGAGAACGCAGCTGCTCCCCTCCCCCGCACGAGACGCTGCAGTCCTCCCAGTGGCCCCAAGAGCCCCACACCCCGGGGCCCGGGCAGCCGGGAACCTCCTGGCACCGCAGAGTGCCTGCCACGCAGGTGCTGGGGACGAGGGCGGGGCTTCAGAATACACGCCCCTGGCTCATCCCCTCGGGGCCCCGCTGCCCAGCGGGCACCCCGCCCTCCCTGCCCCTTCCCCTGGCTCACCAGTTGTCGCACGGCCCGGCCACCACCTCTCCGGGGTCCAGGCTCTCCCAGGAGCTGAGAGCAGACCCTGCTGACCGACTCCGGTTCTCAGGGATCCCTGAGGGCACAGGAGTGGGGGGGGACCCCGGGCAGCTCAGCATGCCCCCCAATTCCTTCTCCCAAGCCGCTGCCTCCTACTTCCCTCCCCATGAGTCTCCACCCTGTGGGGCCCTGAGTCTTGGACATGGGGATGGAGGCCCTGACCTGGACCAGCCCGGGGGAGCGGGGAGTACGGGGGGATAGGCCTGCAGTGTTGGAGCAGCCAGGGGGTCCACACCCATCCTGTAGTCCGGGCTGGCCCCGTGAGCAGAGGGGCAGGCGCCGGGCATGGGCCAGTGGGCCGGTGAGCAAGGGCGAGGGCAGCACTGACCCATGGCTCTGGGCTGGTACTGGCATCGGCACTGGGCAGGGGCCACACAGAGGCCGTCCTGGGACAGCTGGCCGGGGGGACACCCGCAGCTGGGCTGGCAGCCCGTCGAGCCTGGCTGGCACACGCTCCCAGGGGACAGGTCCTGGCAGGATCGGGGGCAGGGTTGCCCGCAGGGGAGAAAAGCCTGGCCACCCCCGCAGTCTACGGCAGGAGAGAGGCAGAGAGGAGGGTGCTGAGCGGGCCCATCCCGAGGACTCCTGATACCCCGCAATGGGCAGGGTTGGGGTGTGCCGCCTGCTCAGACCTTCCACCTCATCCCAAGTCCATGGGGCGAGTGACCTAAGGACCGCCCCTCAAAGAGAGTGACATGCATGTGGGGGGGGTCAGAGGTCAGCATCACCGTCTCCCCAGCCTCAGAAGGGACTCTCCCAGGTCTCTGCAGAAGGCCTCACCTGTGCACTGTGTGGAATTGTCCTGGCAGGGGCGACTCTGCCTGTGGCCCCCGGGGCAGGGCCTGCCCCCCTCAGGGGTGGGGGGCCAGCTACATGCCCGAGTCCTGTGGGACTGCCCCAGGCACGCGTCACAGGGAGACCATGGTCCCCATGGGCTCCAGGTGCCGTCCGCTGTGCCAGGAAGACAGAATCACCTTAGGAGGCCCAGGGGGCCCAGCTTGCTGGGACTGGAGCAGATGCGTGAGGGCAGCTCACCTGGGCACGTGGAGGGGCTGGGGCAGGTCTCGCTCTGGTGCTGAGCCCCGGCCTCCTCTGCCTCCCCAGGGCACGGGGACCCTCCGTGCCGAGGAGCAGGACAGGCGCAGGCCCTGGAGCGGGTCCTTGTCTGGCCCCTGCAGGGCTGGGAGCAGGCTGTCCACTCCGACCACGGGCACCAGCTGCCGGGCACTGTAGGGGACAGTAGTGGGCACCGGGCATGGCGGTCCCTTCTGCAGCCCCGGCCCTTTCTGCCACCCTGGCTGCTTCTCCTCACCTCCCTCTGCGTTGGGTACGTACCTGGGCAAGGTAGGTCTGTGCAGTTCAGCCTCCCCTCTGAGCAGGTGCTGGGCGGGGCATAGGGCACGGGGTTGGGGAGATCGCAGCTCAGTCCCGGCCGTGCCCCCACAGGCACCCCTCCTACGCTGCCTCTTCCCTTCCCCTCACCCCTTCACCCTCATGTCCCTCCAAGCTCTTGAGTCCCCCTTCCCATCTCCAGCGCCTCCAGAGCCTGCTTCCTGTCCCACTCAGGCCCTTCAGGTGGCCCCTGGGCTCCCTGCTGGTCACTGGCTGGTGTGTCCTACTGGGAGATGACCACGGGTAGTCTGTTGCCGACTGGGACCAGACAGCAGAGGAAACACCACACCTGTGACCCTCCTCCCCTCGGAGCACACGCCCAGCCCTCTGCAGCTGCCTCAGCGTCCCCACCTCTCACAGGGGTCGGGGGCCTGCCGCATCTCCTTAGGGACTGTGGGAGTACACCCTGCGTCAGCGGAGACCGGGGAGAGCCGGGGTGCGCCCTGCCTCACCCCGCGCCTGCTGCCTGCCGCGCCCTCCCTCACCAGCGGTTGCAGCCGTCCGGCCTCGCCAGCCGAGCGCCCGGGCGGTGCCGCTCCCCGGTCAGCAGGTCCAGGCAGCTGCAGTGGCCGGGCTGCACGCACAGGGCCCCGTCGGCACTCAGCACCTGGCCCGGGGGGCAGTAGCAGCCTGGCTGGCAGCGCCACACACAGTGCTGGGGGACAGCAGGTGGGGCTCTGGTCAGCAAAACTGAAAATGGGGCCGAGGGGCCAGAGAGGGGCGCCCTGGCGGTGCAGGAGGCAGGAGGCTGGGGATGTGCAGAGGGGAGGAAGTGTGACGTCCCAGCTCAGCGCCTACGTCCTCAACGTGGTCATTGCCCGAGTTTCACTGGCACGTCTGCCTTGTCCCCTCCCAGGGCAGAGGGGAGGAGAGGAGAGCCTGGGAGGAGTTTCCCTTGGTGGGGAGGTTCCTCCAAAGGTGAGCCCCATGGAGGGCTCAGTGGGGACCCCAGGTCAATGCCTAGGAACCAAGGCGTCTCCCAGACTGCCCAGGACTTAGGGAGCAGGGGCTGGCAAGCTGCGGGGGGAGACAGCCCTGCTGGGAAGGTCCAGGGGAGGCAAGAAGCCGGCACTGCCCCTCCCTCTTCCATCTCCTGGGCCCCCCCAGACAGGCCCACCATCCTTCTTCCACGGGTCCAGCATCTCTGCTTCAGACCCGCTGCCTCCCCACCATGCAGGTTCTACTGGACAAGGGCCAAGTCTGCTCTGAACTGTCCCTCTCCATGGTCCTGGCCGGGCGCTCAGTCAACAGTCTCACACACACCGCCAGCACTGCCTGCATGCACAGTACACCCCATGCACATGCACACCACGGCCACACTTACCTGGCTGTCTGCCACGCACCTGCCTTTTACACATGCACATGCACACACATGAACATGCACACAAACATGCACATGCACACACATGGTATGCACCTTATAGGCTGTGCACACATACACTGCAGCACACATGCCACCGGTCACATGTCACACGCTGAATATGTCTGCACTTTTACCTGCGTTTACACATGCACATGCACTGCCTTTGCAGCACACACACACACACACACACACACGCGCACACACACGAATACAAAGTCAAGGTCTCTGAGCCTCTCCGGGAACAACAGGGTGCCGGCCTGGTGGGAGATGACCCCATCCCTCCCTCCAGTGCCCTACCCTGCCCTGCCGTAAGGTGACCCTGGGAGCCAGGGGTCAGGTGGACATGCCAAGGGGGCCTGGACTCACCACGAGGTCATCACAGGAGCGAGGACAGGGAGGCCCACAGGGACTGTACTCGGCCCCTTCAGTGGAGGCGCAGTCGGTCACTGTGGGAGGGGGCGGGGTGGGCTGAGAGCTGTGTGGGTTGCCCACCCCAGCCTCTCTCCCCATAAAGCCTCCTGCAGCTTTCCTGCCTCTGCTCCTTGGCCCCCACCCCTATCCCTGGCAGGTACCTGGGCATGACAGGGCCTGGCAGGCCTCCCCCTGGGCCTGGGGCCCCTCGCAGTAATCTCCCAGGCCCTGGGGTGGGGGCTGGTCGCAGGCTCGAGTCCGGCTCCGAAGGCCTCCCCCACAGCTCCGGCTACAGCTGGACCAGGGAGCCCAAGGACCCCAGCCCCCAGCTCCTGAGGGGACAGCAGAGGAAGAAGCGTGGGGAGGGGGCTTGGCCGGGGCTGAAGGGTGGCGGGTACAAGGCAGCAGGTATCCCCAGGGGTGCCTTCCCGGGCTCTGGGGGACTCACGGTCACACCCTGGCAGGAGGCAGGGCTCCTCCTCGGCCTCGGGGCCTGGGCAAAGAGGAGCGGGCGAGGCTGCCGCGGGCAGCGGTGCCCCGCTGGACAGCACCACGCTGAGGGGCCCAGCACAGAAGCGGTGCCGATGGCGTCGGGCAGGGCCACAGGAGGCCGAGCACTCGCTCCACGGGGTCCAAGGAGACCACACGGGCAGACCTGGGGGTGCACAGCAGGGAGGGGCAGAGAGAGACCCGGGCGAGGCCCCCTCCCGCTGCCCCGTCCTGGGGCGCTCCTTCCCCGGCACCAGTCGTGCCCACTTCGGGGGGGTCAGGAGTGGGCCCGTTTCTCACCCTCCTCACAGGGCCGGGGCGTGCAGTCGGTGACGAGCCCAGACACGCAGGAGCTGGAGGAAGAGCAGCGGTGGGTTGGGGCGCCGTTACGAGCTGTGTTGTGCCCCCCGGATCCATTTGTTGAAGGCCTAAGCCCCAGAGCATGACCTTGTTTGGAGATGGGGGTCTTCACGGAGATCATCACGTTAAAACGAGGGCATCGGGGTGGCCCTAGTCCACTGCAACTGGTGTCCTTACACGAGGGGACGTTCGGGGACACGCACGCGAAGACACAGGGAAGGGGCCGTGCGAAGGTGGACGGGAGAGATGCAGCCGCCGCAGAGGGGACGTCAGGGGAGGCCACACGCGGAGGAGGACCGGGGCCCGGACGGGTTCTCCCTCCCGCTTCCGAGGAGAAACCACCCGACCGACGTCTTGGTCTCAGATGTCTTGTGCCCAGAACGGGGAGAGGATAAACTTTGGTCGTCGTAGCCACGCGGTCTGTGACGCTGTGGCAGCCCCGTCAGACCAGACAGGACAGAAGAGAGAGCAGACTGGAACGGACGGGGCGGGCGGCCTCGGGAGCCGGACGCCGCGCCTGTGGGGGAAGGGGGCGGCCCGCCGGAAGCCGAGGTCCCCTGCCGCTGAGGATGGACGGCAGGGTGCTGGGGGGTCACGGGGCCACCGCACGGGGCGGGGTCTCACCAGTTCTCACAGGGATGGAGCACGGCACTGCGCGGGGCGTGGAGCCGTCCCCTGTGGACGCAGGGGCAGTCCCGGGCGGGCACGCACACGTTGTTCTGGGACCAAAACCCCCACCATCACCTTCCAATCTCAGCCCGGTGGGTCGGCGCCCCTGCCCAGGCCCCCACCCCAAACGCCATGCGCACCCCTTCCACACACATCTGTCCCTTCCCACGCCTGCCAGTGTGGCGGGGCACGGACCCCCAATCTCTGGGAGGAAAAGATCGTTCCCGATTGTCAAACGCCCATGGAATCAGCCAACAAGACACGAAAGGTGCTATTAGCACGGCGACCCCTACGTTTTCGTCGACAAGATAAAACCGACCAGACTATGGGCACACTGAGTCTGGACAGAAGTCGCTAGCGTCTCAAGTTTTTAAAAAACAGCGCATGGTTCAAAATCAGGTACACAGAGGTGTCCGGCCAGGACCTGGGAGGCTCTTCACTGTCTTCCAGACTCGGATGACGGGGTACAGCGTTACCCCGGTTGTACAAACGAAGAAACTGAGGATCGAGAACACTCGGCCCAAGGTCACAGAGCTGCTAGTGGAAGAGCCTGATCTGAAGCCAGACCCCACGAGTGTCTCCTTTACCCAGGCCCGCAGCTCGGCGGTGCCTCCGTAAGCCCTGCCAACCGCTCCACGAGCTTTGTCCAAACTCCACCAGGCCTGCTGCACTTCCCAGCCACGGTCCCCACCGCCTCCGACTGGAGTGGCCGCCTCCCTGCTTTCCACACACTCCCATCTTTGACGGACAGTCAGGGCCACCTCCTCTCGGAAGCCCACCGTGACTGACCCAGGCCCTGCCAGTCTGCATCTCACGCTCTAGAGCTTGCAAAGCCCACTTCCTGCATGATGCAGGGTTCTGTCTTCATTCTAGGGGCTCCCTAAGCTGGGGGCTTCTTGAGAGCAGAGCCTGCTCGTGCCTCTCAATGTAGCCCAAGACTGAGCACATAGTAGGTGCTCAGGAGATAGCTGTCCATAACATGAGAGGCATAGTGCTCGGGCAGGCATGAATCACAAAGACCTGGTAGACCTACCACCATTCCAGAAAAACAGAGGCCCCAGGAGACATGAATGCAGCTCGCCCGGGTCACCTGCTGGTGGCTGGCAGAGCTGAGCCACCACCCCTGAGTTCAGTGCTCTCCCCTCCGCTCTGTAGGGTCCCCCTGTCTCTGCATCCACTCAGGCCGTGCCCGTCCCTTCCCTGCCGTCCAGGGTCCCCAGGCAGGGAGGCCGCTCACCAGCAGGAGCATCCCAGGCGAGCAGTGGCAGCCAGGCTGGCAGGTCTGGTTAGTCTCTCGTGGGGCACTGAGCTCTGCACAGGAGGCAGGGCCCTGGGCACAGTCCAGCCACAGCTTGTCCATGGGACACACGCCAGGCACTGGCCCTGGGGACACAGAAGTTGACAGCCTAGTCCAGGCTCACTCAACTCTCCCCTGCTGTGTGTGACCGGGGAGGTCACAGGGCTGCACAGGTCAGGGAGAGGGGTCCCTGGGGTGAGAGGGGGAGGTCGACAGGGCCAGGGGTCAGGTGGCTGATG
>NW_024356333.1:1945383-1972351 GCF_902729225.1 Pteropus medius
CCATCCTGCCCCAAGAGACACTGCCCCTTCTCGGGAGGTCCCAGGTTTTGGCCTGGAGCAGGCTGGCCCCCAGGGAGGACTTGTCAGGGCTTCCTGGGGACCACATGTTTGTGGCATCTTTTAGGGAAGGCCCCTGCACCTCTCTTGGGGTCCTGGTGGGGGAGCGACTGGGAGTGTCCTCAGCTCCTCTCTGGAGTGTTCTGAGGACCTCCGTCACAGCTCTCACCTCTGCATGGCTGCAGGCTACAGAATTCAGCCTCCATGTCGGGACCCTGGCACGGAGCACCCCCAAAGGCAGCTGGGGGCGCGGTGCCCGCCCGGAAGCGTCGCCGGATACCCACGTTGCAGCTGCGGCTGCAGAGGCTCCATGGGGTCCAGGGGCTCCAGCCACAGGCCACTGTCATGGCGGGTATGCGGGGCGGGTCGCGGTAGGTGTGAAACCAGATCGAGTTGTCCTTGGACCCCCACTTCCCCGGGGCGCCACTGAGGAACCCCGTGGGGTTGATCTCTGGTCCCTGAGGACCCGCCTCCTCTGATTCCCGGGGCCGAGCACGAGGGTACCTGGGCAGGGCTCCGAGGTGCACGCCATCTCGCCAGAGACGCAGGTGCTGCAGAGAGAGGACCCGTCACGGCCACGGTCAGCCTCTGCGCCTGGAGCTCTGCGCACCTGCCCCAGAGCCACTGCGGACCCCGCACCGCCCAGGAGGACACCGCACAGAACCGAAGCCAAGGGTCTGGGAAGCCAAGCGCGCTGCCCGCGTCCACGCGAGCTTCCTCCGCGATTCAGGATTCTCGCCAGGAGAATTCTGCCCTCCGCCAGCCCCCGACGCCCTGCACCGGCCGCCCTCGGTCCCACGGCTTTACCCAGGAGCCCCCTTCTCAGACTTTCTATGCCACTGGTGTTTACTAAACACTGTTTAGAAGTGACTTGGAGCGGCTTTCCAGAGCCGGGAGGAGAGATTTATAGACAGAGCGTGTCCTAATTCGGGCCCCCCGCGGAGGGAAACCGCACACTTTGTCTCCCCTTTACTTTTCTCCAACAAATGTGTCAAAGGCCACTTGTCAATTAGGTGGAATTTCCAGAAAAAGAATCTTAGAGAAAAAGCAACGTAGGAGGAAGGGGGCGGAGGGAGAGGAAAAATGAAGGAGAGCGTTGGAGGTTGGGGCCAGAGGATGGAAAACAAAGAGCAAGATGAGGAACGAAGAGGAGGAAATGGCATCGACATGGAAAAGGGAAAAGGAAGGGTTAGCGCGCCCTCTGCTGGCGATGCCCAGCGTCAGCTTTGAATATCGGGCGTTCGGGGTTTCTGAGTGGAAACCAGCGAATCCCAGGTAGAGAACTGCGTTCAGGAAAGAGAAACAGAGGTAACTGGAGAAGCTGGAAGCCCCTCTCCGGGCTCTCGCTCCAGCACAGATCACCTATCTGAGCCTCCGTCTACCCGTAAGTCAAATGGGCGTGACTGTTCCTCCAGGCCCGGTTATCTCGCGCACTCTGGCATTCGCAGGGTACCGTGGAGGCATGCTAAGCCTCCCCCCTCCCCCGTGCATGTGCGTCCACACCTGCCCCCTCTGGAGCCACCAGGCCCCTCTCCCGCCCGCCCTCCCCTTGCCCCGACGCTGGTGGCTTACCAGTTGTTGCAGGAGTCCGGCGAAGCCACCGCTCCGGGTGCGTAGAGCTGCCCGTGCAGCTGGCAGGGGCACTGGGTGCGGGGCAGGCAGCTGGCATTGTGCAGGAAGAGGCCAGGAGGGCAGGCACAGCCAGGGGCACAGAAGCCGGTGCATTCCACCCCAGGGTCCTGCGCCAGGCACAGCCGAGGGCATGGGCCCCCCTCCTGGAGGCACTGTTCGGCTGAGCGGAACACCATGTCCCCTGGGCACTGGGCTGGACGGGAAGACAGAGCGGGTCTCAGCAGCGGTGGAGGGAAGGGCCAGGAGATGGCGGGGTGGGCGAGCAGAAGGGGACCTGCATGCAGGTGACTGGTGGCAGCCCGTTGGCAGAATTGAGAAGCCAAAGGAAGTCCCCACCCTTGGGCCGCAGCTGGTGCCTGGTCCCCAGCAGGCAGGAGCTGGAGGAAACAGGAAATCCAGCAGAGTCTCAGCTCAGGCCTTGCCTGTCCTGGAGCCAGAGATCAGTGATGTGCGAAGCAGGGTGGGGTAAGGGGTGCAGATTTGGGGGTGGCGGGGAGTGGGGAGGAGATTTGGTACCTGAACAGGGCTGCGTGTTGCAGTCCCTGGTCTGGCTGTGGGGTCCCTGGCACTCAAGGTCCCCAGGGGCCGAGGCAGAGCAGCTGCGTCCACGTGTCTGGATGCCTCCATCACAGGGCGCCGAGCAGGCAGACCAGGGGCCCCACAGATTCCAGACACTTGACACTGACAGGAAGAGCCAAGTTCACCGTCACAGACCACGAAAAGATGTGGCAGGGGATGGAGCATGGGAGGGGCTGGAGCTGTGTGGCGTGCAGGGTCTTAACTGAAGCTTCGCCAACACCCACACCTCCAGGGCTGCCCCAAACAGTCCTCCGGGCTGCGCCCACCCTGTCAGCCTCGTGCTGGGCTTCCGGCGGGGGGATGGCTGGGGGCCAAGCTTTGGGACACTCCCCATCCCCCGGTGTTTAGAATCTGCCCAAGGGGCCTCCTTTGCTCCTCGCCCCAACCCAGCATCCCAGGGACAGAGAGGGACATACCTGGGCATACAGGGGGACTGCAGGGCTCCTCTTGGGTGGCTTCTCCTGGGCAGGACATGTTCCCTGAGCTGGGGCAGAGCCGGGAACGAATGCGCCAGCCTGGACCCCCTCCAAAGGCAAGGCAGCTCTGGGAGCAGGCGGACCAGGTTGCCCAAGGCGTCCAGCCCAGCGCCTCTGGAGGGGGAAAGGGCAGGCCTGCTGCAGGGTGGGGGGCTGGCAGGGCTGGGGAGGCTCGGGGACCCAGGTGAAGTCTGAGAAGCTACAGGGGTCAGGGGAGGGCTCACGAGGACCAGGAGTGCTGCCCTGCCCTCTGGGACCCCCCACTGTCCGGCCCAGGTCCCACTGGCCCCCAACTCATCCCACGCCTGTTCCCCAAGGACCCAGCTAGCACCCGACATGTCCACTGCCCATCCTCGTATTCCCACAGAGGAACATTCGGAGCCCTCTGAACCACTGTCCACTCCGTGCAGGAGACCGCAGAGTCCCCACGGCAGCCCGCAAGGGCGCTAGCACCCATTCTCCACTGTCCCCTCCTGCCCCCTCCTGCTGCAGAGCCGGGGCCCAGAGCCCTGGACCCACACCTGCCCCCGACTCTCCTGCCCTCTACTCGGCCCCGCCTGCCCCGCACACAGAGACAGAGGCCTCTGCTGGCCCCGGCTCTGCCTGAGAGGGCCCTGGGCGCCTTCCTCTGGCCTCTGTGTGCCCCTGACCGCCTCCCCTAGCCCGACAGCCACGGCCGGGGACCCAGTCTCACCCCCACACCCCACCCCCAGCCAGGCTGCTCCTGAAACCTGGGCTGTCTGTGTGGGAGGAGGACACCGTGGAGCCTGGGCCTCCTGGCAAAGCCCCACGCGACAAGACCAGTAAGTCCCAGGGCTGCCTCTGGGAGGGTCACGGCGGTGTCACTGGCCACCGTGCCGATCCCGCCATGTTCCCAGGGCAGGAACTGGGACGAGGAAGGCGGGCACTGGGACAGCGTGGCGGCCCCTGGCCATACCTGTCCCGCACTCGGTGTGGCAGGCCTGCAGCTCCTGCCTGTCGCCTTCACAAGGAGCACCCCCGTAAGCAGCCGGCGGGTTGGAGGGTGACCTGGGGAAAGAGGCAGCCTGGGCGCCTGCTCCCCCTCCCTGCCCCTCACTCCAGCCCTCTTCGTCTGTCCATCTATCCTGCAACTGCCACCTGTTCCCTGCAGGGCCCCCAGCCCCCGGCCCTGCCCAGCCAGCTGCCCCCTCTGCCACGCCCCTCCCCTGTTCTCCTTCCCCTCCCTGCACACCTGAACCTGGCCCTCACTCCAGAGCCGCAGGAGCGGTCACAGGGACTCCAGGAGGACCAGGCTGACCAGCCGCAGGGCACAGGGCAGTCCCCAGGCTCACACCGCAGTGCCCCCTGCTCACACACGCTGCGGGGGGCGGGGAGAGACGAGGCCCAGGCGGTCAGGACTGGGGAGGGGGTGTGGGGAGGGGACCGTCCCCTGAGAGGAGCAGATGCCCTCACCATCGGCTGCAGTTGTCCAGAAGGAAGGGCAGCCCCAGCTGCTTCAGCTCTCCGCCCACGAGGCAGGGGCACTCGGCAAGGGGCAGGCAGTGTGCCTCGTGGAGGAGCAGCTCAGGAGGGCAGCGACACCCTGGGGGGCGGGGAGGGTGCGCTCAGCTCCAGGCTCGGGGCGGCAGGGAGGGCAGGCCGGATACCGGGGCGGGTGGGCCTGGGCTGGCGCCCCGCATGCCCCCGAGGGCTCTGTCCCCCACACCCCTGCTTGCTGGGCGTGTCTCACCCTCCAGACAGTGCCCGCCGCAGCTGCCCTTGGCCTCAGGGTCCAGGCAGGAGGGCGGGCACGGGGGCACCAGCCCTCTCCGGCACAGCTCGGCACTCACGTGCACACGGCCCGGCCCGCAGTCTGGTGGGAGATGAGAACCGGGTGAGGTGGGCCCCAGGAGACCCAGCAACACCCCAATGGCCTCACCCAGCTCCCCTTACCTGTACCCCCCGTGCAGGGCTGCAGGCTGCAGGGCGCCCTCTCTTGGGGGGCCCCAGGACAGGGGGCACCTCCATTCTTGGGTGGGGGGTCCATGCACCTCCTCTGGCGACTCCGATGGCCACCCCCACAAGAGACGCTGCAGGGTCCCCAAGCCTCCCACACTGTCCAGGCCCCAGCCACTGCAGGGAAGGAAGAAGGGGGTGGACCAGGGACAGCACAGGGAGAGGAAGCGGCAGAGAAGAGAGGAGCCCGGACGGCCGCCAGTGGGGAGGCCCAGGGGGCGCCCCGGGGACTCAACTGTCCCAGGAACCTCTCCTAGGTGGGGGACCTGGGCAAAGAACTCGAGGTGCCTTCTGAGATAAAGGGTCTGGTCCCTGGGAAAGGGCTGGGACAGCGGGAATCCTGGAGCAGGGCGCCCCCTGGTGGCAGCAGCCAGAAACTGGGTTAGGGAGCCAGAGGTGGGGGCTGAAGACATCCTGATTTGGAGGCCCCTCTCTGCAATGCAGAGGCAGGATGGGGGACCCACAGAACGGAAAGGCTACGAGGCCTTGGACGCGGAGCCCAGGACAAGCGGCTCAGCCCGATAACACCCTCACTCGGGGCGGCGTGGGGACTGCTGCTCCAGCTGCCACTCAGGTCAAGCAGAAAGGGGGCAGGGCTGGGGGCAGGCTTCCTGACACGCCCCCCTGAAGGGGCGAGGCTGTGACCTCGGGAAAGGGCTGTCCTCCCAGAGCCCCAGGGAGGAGACCGGACACCGAGGTCCCAAACACAGCAGGGACATTTCCCCAGTGCAGGTCTCTGATGGGAACCCACCCCAGGTGTCCCACTTTGGGGGGCGCTGAGGTGGCCTGGGGAGGGGCTGGGGTGCCAGTTACCTGGGCAGGCCTGCACGAAGCAGGGCTGGCTGCGCCGCCGGTCATCTGGGCAGCTGCCCCCCACCAGGGGAGGCCGAAGCAGCTCCCGGTGCTGGAAGGCGATGCCCAGGCCACAACTGCGGCTGCAGCTGCTCCAGCCAGACCAAGGCGCCAGCCCACAGTCCACTGCAGGGGGACAAGTGTGCCAGGCTCAGAGGGGGCCCACCCGGGAGCACGAGTCTCAGGGGTGCCCCCCCCCTCTGCCGGCCAGGCACGCACCACAGCCCTCCTCGTCCGAGCCATCCTCACAGTCTGGCCGCAGGTCACAGCGCCGCTCGGTGGGCAGACACTCCCCACTGCCACAGGCCAGCTGTCTCGGAGAGCAGAGAGCTCTTGAGGCCGGCAGCCCAGGCAGGGCCGTGGTGGGCACCGTGAAAGGCAGAGCACCTGCCACCGGTGAGGGAGAGGAGAGCATAAGTGACTCTGGCTGGATGGTAAGCCGAGCCCTTCATCCTCGGGCAGGAGCAAAACAGCTTACTGACTGAGGCCCCGGCCTCCCCTTTCTGCGGAGGCCTCCCGTGCCCAGCGCAGGCCTCCGCCCGTGAGAGCGTGGCGTCTGGGGTCTGCACAGACTCTCGCACAGTCTCTGCTTGCCAGAGGCTCTCAGAGTGTCCAGAGAGGGGCCAGAGAATCTAAAAGAGCGGCTCACCCCCTGGGGTGCCCCTTCCCGCGAGTGGCTAACACTCGATCTCCCTTCTTCTGAATGGAAGACTAGGCTTTGAGCATAATGATCTACTTTGGATGGATGGGTGGGTGCATGGATGGACGGACAGACGGATGAATGGATGATGGATGGATAGGATGGGTGGGGGGTGATGGACGGACGACGACGGACGGATGGAAGATGGATGAGTGGATGGATGATGAGTGGTAGGCTGGAGGGTGGGATGGTTGATGGATGGATGATGAACAAATGGGTAGATGATGAATGGATAGGTGATGAATGCATTCCCATATGAGCTAACAATGGGGGCAGAGACTTCCCCACACCCAGAGCCCTCTAGCCACACCGCCCACGTGACGCCAGACCTGGGGGGCCCTGCGGGCTCCCTGGCTCACCACAGAGCCTCTCGTCGGAGCCATCCAGACAGTCCTCTTTCCCGTCACACAGCTGCTCCTGCTCCACGCAGCCCAGCACCTCGCAAGGCACCTGCCCTGGGCTGCACTGCGCGGGCGGGAAGGGCCCTGGGGCGACGCTCTGGCCTGTGGGCACCAGCACAGCCAGCTGACCGGGCACGAGGCCCACCCCAGCAGTGCCCAGCCCTCTTTCCGGTATCTGGTGTGCCCTGCTTCCTGCTTCTCTTAGGATAACGGAAAAGTAATGAACGGCATTGGGAGGCTTGGGCCCTGGGTCTCGTCCTACCCAAATCCGACCTCATCCCAAGCTGCGTGGCCTAGAGCAAAGTGGCCAACCTCCCAGGGCCTCTGTACCCCCACAGGGAAGTTGCTGGGAGGCTCAGGCTTCATAGGCAGAAGGCGGAGTGATCTTACTGGTAGGGGCCACTGGAGGCACTAGGTGAGGGGGCGGTGCTGTCACGGCAGCTGTTCCTGGTTGCAGGGCCTTGGCCTCGGGCTGGGATGTGGGGGTGACGGTCGTGGTCTGCACAGACTCCCCAGGACTCGGGAGAGGCGCCTTGGAGGCTGGCACATGGCTCACTCGCCCCTTCCCTGGGGGTGCAGGTGGGAGAGGGGTGAGGCCCGCCGGCTCTTCTTCCCCGAGATGAGGCCAGGGGTACCCCCAGCCTTGCAGTGGTGCCGGGTGGTGCCACCTCTGGTTCCCTCTGAGTCCTCGCCACCCTCCTCCCCTGGGGGCTCCTCTGCCAACCCCAGACCCACTCACCGGGCGGGGCACAGCGACAGCATGATTCTCCCCCTCCTTCCACCAAGACCCAGCCCTGTGGGCACAAGAGGCCACCCGCTTGCCTCTGCCCCTGTCCCCAGCTGTCCCCAGCTGTCCCTAGCTATCCTCAGCTGTCCCCAGCCCTGGCCTTCACACACCAACCCCTCCCACTCTGCCCCCACCACATCCGCGCCCCTCACCTGGGGGCAGCTGCCCAGTGGGCAGTAGGGGGAGCAGCGTGCGGTGCCACCGTGCAGACACTGGCAGACCACGCAGGGGCCCCCTCGCCAGCGCTCCCCGACGTGGTGGACCCGCCCGAGGTGATCGCAGCCTTCACACGGCTCGGTCTGGCACCTGGGAAGGGAGGGCCGCCCCTTGCCCGGTGAGTGGCTTGCCCCGGCGACCAGTCCTTCTTGGTTTGCCTGGAGTAAGGGGTCTCCCAGGACCTGGACTTTCAGTGACAGAACTGGGAAAGTCCTGGACCAACTGAGACTCGGTCACCCTGTAAGCCAAACCCTGTTTCTGCACCCGAGAATCTGCAACTGGCCCAGGAGAGGAGCATGGAAGGGCCCTTGGCCAGTGTCACCCATCCCCAAGGGGGCTGGGCAGGCAGATACAGCTACACCTCCACGAGCCTCACCCAGGTCCCTGCAGAGGCTCGGGGTGCAAACCAAAGACCCGTACCCGCCCGGGGACATGTCGAGTTGCATTCAAGAGCTCCCTTCAGCCCTTTAGGACATAGGGAGCATAAAACAAATGTGGGAGAAGGCCAGGGGTCCCCAAAGATGTGCTGGGGGTCCCGAGGTTTAGACTAATGGGGTGCAGAGTGGGGGTTTCTCCTTGGGGGAAATGTGGAAGCACCCCGAGTGAGAAAGGGCCCACAGGCAGCTTCCTATCAGGGAGCACAAGGAGAGGCGCCCGGTCCCTGCAGGTCTCAGGTGGGTGTCGAGTACCTGCGGGCTTTGCGGTAGATGCCCCGGCACTGGCGACCCTGGCCGGAGAGGCGGGGGTTGTTGGGGCTCCGGAAAGACCACTGAATGCCCCGGCTCCCACAGGGGCCCAGGCACTCAGCCCAGGGGGACCAGGATGACCAGCCACAGTTCACTGAGAAAAGACCAAGAGTCAGGGCCCAGAGGAAGGCAGGCGCCTGGCTGGGCGGTCTGGGAGGAAACCGGGGACCCCCGGGCAGGGCTGGGGGTGGGACGCACCAGCGCAGTCAGGGTTGGGCCGGCAGCTCTGGGGCCGCCCGTCTCGGCAGATGCAGAGCTGGCAGTCGGCCTTGACCTGCTGTCCAGGCCAGTAGCGGGCACCGTCCACCAGGCAGGGGCACTGTCTGGGCCACACACACCGGCCCTCATCGCCCAGCACCTGCCCCGCAGGGCACCAGCAGCCTGGGGAAGGCCCAGAGGGAGGCTTCCCTGTAGAGGGCTGGCCTTGAAAGCACGCCCGCCACTCCTGAGCCCAGAGCCCAGAGCCCCCTCACCTGGGCTGCTGCAAGGCCGGTCAGTGGGGCACGCCACCTGACCTGAGATGTCATCGCAGGTCAAAGGGCAGGGGGCGCAGGGCCAGAACACCAGCTCTCCAGAGCAGGTGGCATTGGGGCAGCTGTCCTGAGGGCAGGGCTCTGAGAGAGAGGGGGACTGGAGGTCGGGAGGGGGGTCCCCTGCAGGCACAGGCTGCCTGCCAGCAGCCCCTCTGCACCCCGCCCGCCGTGCCCTCCTCCATCGCACTCACGGGTCTGGCGGGCGCTGTGGGGGCCCCCGGGCAGCAGGGCGCAGGTCCGGCCCCCGTTCTGGGGCGGGCGGCATTGCCGCTGCCGGGCCATGGTGCCCGTGCACGGCTCAGGGCATGAGGACCAGGGCGTCCAGGAAGCCCATTCGCCGTCCACTGTGAGGCGGGGGCACCATGAGCTGGGGGTGGCGGCCCAGTGGCCTCCCTCGCCCCTGTCCTTCCGGCTCCATCAGCTGCGCTGCCTTCCCCAGTGCCCAGGCCCCTCACCTGGGCAGGCGGCCGTGAAGCAGGCCTGGGTCTGGAGCTCGGGGCCAGGGCAGAGCCGCAGCACCGGGAGCCCGGGCGGGGAGCAGAGGCGGCTCCGGGCCTGCACCCCGGGCCCGCACGTCCGGCTGCAGGGCTCCCACGGGCTCCAGGGGCCCCAAGCCCCACAACCCTGCTCTTCTGGGGAGGGGCCCGCCTCGCCCGCCAGGTCACAGTCAGGCTGCCCATCGCACACCTGGGGAGGCATGAGTCAGAGCTCTTTCCTCGCTAGGGGGCACAATGGCTTTGCCTGCTGCACCCCCCGCCCCCCACCCTCACCAGCTGGAAGCCGATGCACAGGCCATCAGGGCAGGAGTACTCTGGGCAGGGAGCCCGTGTCCCGTTGGGGCCTCCTGGGGCTGGCAGCCCCTCTGAGGGGAAGGGGAGAGAAAGCACCGTTAAGCAGAGGGCGGCGGCCCCCTCATGCCTTGCCCTCCATCAAGGAACCCAAGTCACATTACCACAGGCCAGCTCATCCTCGCCCTGGGGACAGTCAGGGACCCCATCGCAGAGCCGCTCTGGGTGCAGGCACACTTGGGGAGCCAAGGCACAGGGGAAGAGGTCACCGCATGGGGGCAGCTGGGTGGAGCCTGTGGACACAGAAGAGTCCTACTGAGCTCCTGCCCCTCCCCGCTCCCCCTGCAGAGGGGCTGGCAGGAGGGGCCCAAGGCCCGGAGCGGAAGCAGGTGGGAGACGGAGCCAATATGCACCCGCACCCCGGGGAGGTGTTGCGACCTGCGGGCAGTCGCCCCTACTTGCGGGAAAGGTGGCCAGGACATCAAGGGCTGACTCGGAGGGGCACAAAGGGAACCCCCAGGTCTGGCGAGGAGGGGCTGGGGGTAGCCTCCCAACGGGCCCTCTCCCCAAGCCCAGAGAGCACCCCCCCGACACCCCATCTTTCCTAAACGTAGGCAAGAACAAAAGCCCCTTTCTTCTCTACCCTGGGCCTGGGCTGGAGGGCACGAGTTTTCAAAGAGAGTTTCATGAAAAAGGTCAAAGGAGGCCGATGCCGCAGACCTAAGTCACTCTGTAGCTGGCGGGCCACCCCAGCCCGGAGAGCGAAGGTCCCCTGGGGGTGGGGAGCAGGGGCTGCCGGGGGGCGGGGGAGGGGGCGCTCACGGCAGGCGTCGGGGCCCTCGTCCGAGGCGGCGGGGCAGTGGGACACGCCGTCGCCGTCGCCGTCGCACAGCCGCGCGGCCGCCACGCAGTGCGGGCCGCTGGCGCAGGGCGCGCGGTGGCGCGCGCAGGGCCCTCCGCAGCCGCGCTCGTCGCTGCCGTCGGCGCAGTCCTCCTCCTGGTCGCAGCGCCAGCCGCGCGGGACGCACTCGCCGCCGCCGCACGGAAACGCCCAGGGGCCGCAGGCGGGCACTGCGGCGGGCACCGCGCTCGACCCGGCGCGCTGACCCGGACCCCCCGCCGGCCGGGCCCTCCCTGCCCCTGCCCTGAGCCCGGCCCTCTCGCCACCTCCAACCCCTCCCCGTGTGAAGTCGCGCCCGCATCCTGCTGCCCTATCGGTCCAAGAATTGCCACTAGACCCCCCTCAGCTCAGAGGGGGCCTCGAACGTCCCCCCTGAACACATTCACGTCTTTCATTCTGGTGGCTCCAGGAGGCTGGGTCTGTGCCCTGCTCCTTCCCGCCCAGCAACCGCCCCAAAGCCTCCCGCTGAGATGCTCTCCCAGCCCCTCTCCCAGGCCTGGGGCTCTGGCTCTCTCACCCCTTTTCCTCCGCGAGACTCACCAGGGCTGGCGCTGGCCAGGGGAGTTGGTGGAGTCTCCCAGGAGCCAGCCGAGGGGCTGGGCAAGGTGCCAGCTGGGGGGATGGGCAGAGAGGGGAGGGGGCAGTGCCCAGGCCCCTCATCCGATCCATCTGGGCAGTCCCAGATTCCGTCGCACAGCTGGATGGCCCTCACACAGGTGCCATCCACGCAGGACACCTCCCCAGGGGTGCAGTTCACCTGCCCTGCAGCCAGAGAAAGGAGGAGCTGGGCCCAGAGAACAGCCCCTTATTCCGCTTGGGATGCCCCCGCTCACACACCCACAGGCGCCAGCTTCCCAGTGGGAACCTGGATTGGGGAAGGGGGAAGCGGGCAGGTTGGCGCTCGCAAGATGGGCCTTGCGGGAGGGGGTGCCTGGCACACTAGACTCCAGACGGGGACCACCCACCAAGACAGGACTCCTCGTCAGCAGCATCTGGACAGTCGGGGTGCCCGTCGCAGAGCAGGGCCGGGGGCAGACACTGCCCGTCAGCACAGGCCAGCCAGTCCTGGGGGCACGGGCAGCCCTGCTCATCGGTCCCGTCTCCACAGTCATCCTGCCCATCGCAGAGCTGGGCCAGGGGTAGGCAGCGGCCAGAGCTGCAAGACATCTGCCCCTCCCCACAGCCTGGGGTGGCACAGCCTGGAGTGGGGCAGGCAGGCAGGCTCAGGCCACTGACAGAGTCCCAGAGAAGCCCCCCACCCCAGAAAGACCAGAACTCCCAGCAGCTAATGGGAGTGGCAGCTCTGAAGCTGCCACAGGTCACATGCGTCAGTTACACACCCAAGGACTGACTTGTCCCTTGGCCACTGCCACGCGCAGGTGAGGACACTCACCTTCCTCGTCTGAGCCATCGCCACAGTCGTCCTGGTTGTCACAAAGCCACTCATGGGGCACACAGCGCCCACTTTCCCAACACGGGGCCTCTCCCTCCGCGCAGCCAGGCGCCAGCTCCTCACAGCGAGTACCGTGGCCCCCACAAAGCCATCGACTTTCCTGGCACGTGCTGAGCACAGCGCCCTGGAGTCAGCCGCAGCACTGGGCCAGCCCCGCCCCTCCGAGGCTCCCCCGAGGCCCCCCACTCACCAGTTCCCGCAGTCCTTCTGCAGCACGGTCCCCGGAGGGAAGAAGCTGCCCCCCGACTCACAGGGGCAGGATGTCGGCTCCACGCAGACTCCTCCTGAGGTGAGGGGGGAGGTGGGGCTCAGAGCGAAGGGCCAGGCGGCCCTGTGCCCGCCTTGTCACTATGGCCTCGAGGCCCCCTCCCCATCACAGTGCCCCTCCCCTCTGCCCACTCTGAGCCTACACACCATGCAGCAGAGTCCCCTCGGGGCAGAAGCAGCCCTCCACACAGGTGACGGCCTGGCAATGCCACCCGGATTCAGGACCATGGTCATGGCAGGTGGGGGGACACGTGGGGCCACAGGCCTCATACACCTGGCCCCCTTCACACTGCAGAGCTAAGTGGAGAGGAGAGAGGCTTGCGTCACTGAGGCGCAAGGGCAGCAGGTGAGCCGGCCCCCAGGTGACACCACTGGAGGTCCCGGGCGCATGACGGGGACTCCCGCTGGAGCCCCTCCCGCGGCTGTTGGCAACGTGCAGGTTCTACAGGGCGGCACGCTTGGCGAGTCTGGCTGAGGGCGCTGGGACGGGGCATCAGGGACCGAGGGCGGTGCACACTCACGGCAGAGGTCCTGGCTGCGCCAGCGCACGTGGAGCCCGTGCCGGGCACACTCGTCTGCGTAGGCGGCGATAGCCGAGCAGAGACACTCACAGTCGCCCCCTGAATCACAGCTGTGGGAGGGAGGGGGCGGTCAGCCCCAGCGGCCCCTCCCCACCCCCACGCGCCCATCCTGCCCTGCACCCAGGCCCACCCTCTCACCCGCAGGCGTCGTACAGGCACCACTCATAGTGCTGCTGCGGGGGCACCTCTGGGTGGCACAAGGCAAAGAGCGACTGCAGCAGCACCCCACAGCGAGCGCGAGCCCAGCCAGCCCGGTGGGTGTTCACCTGCGGGCACAGCGCCGTGGAGCAGCCGGACCCCTCCACGCACGCAGCCTCCAGACCCCCAGCCCTCCGCAGCTGCCCCCCGCTCCCTTCCCCCTCCCCTGCCCGTGCTCACGGTGCAGGGGTGCGGCACGTCCCCTGGCTCCGGGCAGAGCGGACTGAGGCGCCAGGAGTGGGCGGCCAGCTCAGCGGTGGGCTCCAGGACCCCCTGGCGGCTCCGCAGGTCGTTGCTGGCGTCCCCATCGAAGTCCCCACACAGCCCGGCCACACGGCCTCGGAACTGGGGAGACAGCTGCACCAGCACCCGGGTGCCTGGGCAGCGAGGGCAGCAGCGGGCAGAGCGTGGAGGAAGGACCCGCCGGCCCCCGTCAGGGCCCGGGCCCAGGGGCAGACCAAGGGCTCCGGCGCACAGGCCGCCTGACCAGACCACGTCCGCAGGCACCACGCCCAAGGTGGGCGGACGCCGGTTCCCTCCGTTTTTGGTGTTCGGGGGTGAGGGGTGATGGGTGGTAATAAAGGACGAAATATGCATTTGGGGGCTAAAGGCGTGCACTGGGGGGCTACTCCCCTAACTAAACCCAGGTTGGCAGGCAGGAAGTCTCCAGAGGGCCAGATTCCAGCTGGGAACCAGGCCCCGGTGCCCGGAGGCTCAGAGGTGGCCCGCGGCACAGACCAGGCTCCCTCCCACACGGGGGTATTCGTCCCTCCCTCGACTTCTCACTAACAGCCATTTCTAAAATACCAACTGCTTGGGTTTGGGTGGCGGGATGTTAGATTTATTTTCATCCCTTCTCTCTATAACTTGGTATTTTCTAAATGTGTCCTGGGTGAGGAGATACTGCTTCAGTAATGAACAGAAACACAACATGGGAACACCGACCCCTGGTACGGGGCGAGGTCGACCCCCAGGTGTGTAAGGCAGGCGTGGGTCAGCGGGTGGGGGTGGGGCCTGACCTCCATCCCAGAGCAGCGTGAGGCCCAGGCGGGTGGCGAGCTGCAGGAAGAGGCCAGCACGGCGCAGGCTCAGCCCAGGGCCCGTGTAGACCTTGGGGGGCGTGATGCTCACTCCATTCACTGTCACTGCCCGGCCTGCGCAGGAAGAGGGAGGCCATCAGGCTCGGCCTTGGGAGAGGGCCCCCCAAATCCCCGTGAGGCCCTCCCAGCCTCCCCTCCAACCTTCTTGTTTCTCTAGCCATGCGACCTTGGGCAAGTCATTAGACCTCTCTGGGCCTTCATTTCTTAGAGCCTTTCCAAACGCGGATTCCCACCCAAGAAACCAGCTCCACTGCACAGATGCAAGCAGCGGGAGGCCATGGGGAACCCCGCACCTCGGCCACTTGTGCAGAGCCGTGACGCCGCCCGGGGTGCCCCACCCCCCACCCGGCCATGCCACCCTTCGGTGCCACAGCCAGCCACCTCTGAGCATGTGCACGACGGTGCTCTGCAGTCGCACGGTGAGCGCCTTGGTGCAGGTGAGGCCGCTGGCCCCACAGGGCAGGTTCTGGGCTGACACCGTGAACTGGCCACTGGCCTCTCGCACCAGCAGATATTCGCAGGCCCCGGGGAAGGTGAGGACCAGCCCATCGAATGTCACATAATGGGGGGCACCCGAGGCCTGGCACCATCCACCACACCGCTGGCCCGTGCAGTGCCACTGCCGGCCCCGGCACACGCTGTGGGCGAAGGCACGAGGGGGAAACAGAGTCACAAGAACAGGGTGCCAGGGCCTTATGCAGAGGAGGCAGCTGGTCCAGGCTCTAAGCAACTCCAGACAGACCTGCAGCTTGCGGGGGTCGGGGGGTGGTCCTGGAGGGCTCCCCTTGCCCAGGCCAATCTGGATCCCCCATCCCGCCCATCACCCTAGCCCCCAAGCCAGGAGTCACAAGGTCAGAAGGTTACAGGTCACATGTCCGGGCATACCAAACATTGCAGTCCTCCTGGATGGTAGCGTTGGGTGGGTACCACTGCCCACCATGGCGACAGGGACAGAGCTCAGGAGGCACACAGCGCTCGTCCTGGGCAGAGGCCAGGGACAAAGAGGCACCTTGTCAGACACAATGCTCTGGCCACTGTTTCAGACAGCCAGGGTAGCAGAGCAGGGCCCCATGCAGCCCCCTGCCCGACTTACCAGCCACACAGTGCCCGGAGGGCAGACACAGCCCCCTGTGCTGCCTGGCGCGCAGGTGTGCTCAGCCCCTGGACTGTCACAGGTGAGGAGACAGGCGCCGGGGGCGTAGACAAGCTCACCTGGGCAGAATGCCCGCTGTGGGGCGCAGCGGCGAGCAGTGCAGTTCCAGAGGCCCCTCTCCTGGCAGACACTACCAAGGTCAAGGTCAGGAGGGGGTAAGAGCAAGGCCCAAGACCGGCCTCACCTCCGAGCACCTGGTCTGACCTGGGAGAGCCTCCTGAGCCCCTAACATTCACCCAGAGACCTGAGCGTCTCCCCCAACACCCCAGTTGTTACAAGCACGAGGATGGGGACTGTCCCCAGCACCCAGCCAGAGGGTGATGTAGGCTGGGATAAACACTGTCATCTATTCCTGCCCCAGCTGCTATGAGGCCATTCTCTGGGCTCTGAGAGTGAACAACCCCGCTCCCAGCCCAGGCAGGAGGGGATTTCACTGAGGTCTCACCCTCGCCCACCAAGCCTTGGACACTGGCCGCACCTGCGCAGGTTCCTACCTCGCCTGTACTTCTCCCTGACCCCTGGCCGAGCCTCTGGACCTCACTCAACTACAATTCAGAGATCTGGGTGCTAGTCCTTCATCACGAACAGGCTGTATGACTGCAAGTCATTTAGGCCATCTGAGCCTCAGTCTCCTCGTCTGCAAAATGGGAAGAATTCTCCCACTTCCTGTTTTACTTATTATAAAAATCAAGGAAGATTAAATAAGAAAATGTACATGAAAATGCTTTCCCCGCCATGCTCTACACTAAGAAGTTATCAGCGTCTGGCCATTTCCGATGCGTGTGCCGTGCCAAAACTCACAGGGCTAGGAGCCTCGACCTTTATGCTTCATCTCCTCACCCCCAACCTCTCTGCCTCACCCCAAAGGTGGCCGCGCTCACCAGCGGTGGCAGTCCTTCATGGTGGCACTGCCAGGGGCATAGCGACGGGCTCCAAGCTGGCAGGGGCACAAGCTGGGGGGCACACACTGGCCCTCGGCGTCCCAGAGCAGCCCCAAGGGGCAGTTACAACCAGCCACACAGCCGCCCAGCTCCCCACAGTCTTCTGGCTCCCCACAGCTTCGACCGCACACCGGGGCGCACTCCTGGTACTCCTGGCCCCCAGGACACAGGACAGCTGAGCATAGAGACACAAGCAGGTCAAGGGCATAGCCTCTGCTGCTCTGTCCCCCCTCAGGATGCCACACTCCCTGTGCCTCCGAAAGAAGGCAAGCCAGCAATCTGCCAAGGTCAGAGGTCCTCTTGGGAGCCCTCCCCACCCCCCTGAAAGCTCTTGGGTCCCTCCGAGCTGGACCGGCTGGCTGAGCCGACTCACGGCAGAGGGTCTGGTTCCTCCAGGGGGATGAGGCACCCTCCTGGGCACAGCGTCGGGCATAGGCAGCGAGCACGGGGCACAGGCAGTCCCTGCCAGAGGCACAGCCACACACAGCTGCCAAGCAGCGCAGGTGGAACGGCTCCCTGTCCACTAGCCCATGGCATTCCTTGGGGGAAGATGAGAAAATGAGTCAGCTCCTGCCCCAGAGATTCCCCCATCCCCGTTCCCGCTGCCCTCTCCCTGTGCTCAGCAGCCCTGGCACAGCAGGGAACAGGGCCTTCCCAATAGCCGAGGAGGAGGGCAGGGCAGGTACTGACCCCATCTTACAAGTGAGTACAGGAGGCGTGCCCCCGACTGGCTACCTGGAAGGCTGGGCCATGCAGGACGGCGCAGGCTGTTTCTGCAAAAACGTGGCGCTGAGGGTGGGCGCTGCAGGGGGGAAGCAGGGTGCTGTCCTCTGAGGGGCACCTCCCCTCGCCTGCCAGCTGGAACTTGCTGACGAAGGCAGCAATGCTGGTCTCCACGTCGCCGGCAGGTGTCAGGAAGTCGTCCTGCTGGTTCCAGGTGAACGTGCCACACAGACCCTGCACCTGGGCCACCCAAGTGGGTGTAGGACGGTCAAATCCCAGCCAGCTGTGACCTCACCCAGCCACCCCCCCCTCCTTCTCGGCACACCTGGTGGGCATAGCGGGGGTCCAGGGTGATGTAGGCTGCAGGGTCAGACACCCCCCAGAGGACCTGAGCCCCAGGCCAGCGCAGCAGCAGGAAGGTAGAAGAAGCTCGGGAGACGCTGAGGCCCACGGGGCCACTCCAGGGCAGGCCCACGTCCTGCCCATCAGCCAGGACATCTCCTGGAAGAGGGGGCCAGTGACGGGGGTGCCCCACAGGGCAGGGCTGGGCTGACGAGGGCGGGCGAGAGCACACGGCAGGACGAGGCTGCGAGGAGGGAAGCACCTTGGGTGGGAGCTAGGAGGGCCCGTGTCACAGTGGGCCGCCCGCACTGAGTGACCTCCGGGAAGTCGCCCGTTCCCCCTGAGCACCCCCACCTGGCCTAAGGACCACCCTCAGCACCCACGCTTGGCCTTTGGATTCTGTCCACAGGAGCAGACCCCGGGAAGGAGAGCTGGAGGCGCCTGCTGGCCCAGCTATGTCCTGGGGCCTGTCCGACCTTTCACAACTATATGCCTTGCATTTTCCCCCCAGGACGAGGCAAAAGGTGCCTTGGAAAATTTCCACAGGACCGTGTGTCTGCTTCAGAGACGGGAAGGTGAGGGGAATAGAGGAGTGAATTCAGCCGCGGGAATCGGAGGGGAGGTTTGGGGCTCGGGAACCACAGGACGAAGGTGCCGGACGGAGCCGGAGTCTACAGGCAGAGGCACAGTTTCAGGAGGCCACAAGGGACTGAGCCACGGTCCCAAGAGCTACTGGGAGCAGAAGGCCTGGTAGGCAGGTACTCGGATTTCTGAGGCTACCTGAGTCCCTGAGCTGGACGTGGGTGTCCCCCAGGGAGACAGAGATGGCGTGGAGGCAGCTCCCAGAGTCGCAGGCCGCATGCTCCAGCGCAATCAGCAGCTGCCCTTTGGCGACGTCCTGGGGTGAATGATGAGAAATGTGGGCTGGTGGGGCAGGGCACGCCTACACGCATCTGTCCTACAGGACACCTGCAGCACACACCTGGAGGCAGCTCCCTCCCAAAGGAGGGAGGTGTCCACCACCTTCCAGCCAGCCAGACTCCGTGGAGTAGAGACTTGACCCTCACAGCGTTGGCGTGTGTGAATGTATGTGTGCACGTGCGTGTGTGCGTGTGTGTATGTACGTCTGTGTGTTGGGTCGAGATGCCTCCCCTTCCTCCCCGTGGGTACATATGTTCATGTCTGTGTATCTGCGCTAAACGCATGCTAAATCTATATGCACAGGTATGAGTGTGTCATGTGTGCACGCCTGTTTGTGCCTGCGTGTGTAAGAACATGTGTAGGCCTGAACTTGGAAGTCACCTAATTTCACTGGGGGACACTGGGGAGGAAAGAGGACCCTTATCGGCCCTGGAGTTGTACTGCACAAAGTAGCTTGTGACAAACCCGGCCTGTCTCATCTGTGAGAAAGGACTGTGAGGTTGAGTTTTGTCTTGTGTCCTTGGGGTGGGGTGGCATAAGGCAGAACTTTCCCAGAAACCTAAGGAGGAGGCGAGAACCCAAAGGGGAGGCTTTGGGGGTCTGTTGCAGCCATTCACCCTACGGAATCCACTCTCCCTCAGTGTTCCCCTGGGTGACTGTGTGTGTTTCGTTGATTTATTTAGAGGTTTCCTTACGGTCACCTATCCTCCACAGCAGCCCTAGGAGGGCCCCTGCTCTGGCAAGTCCCCCTCGCCCTTCCCGGCTCCCAGAGTTAGTCATCTGCCCACCTGCACCAGGCTGGAGCGGCATCCCGGGCTGCCGCGGAAGAAGAAGCTCCGCCCATCAAAGGTGAGGTACTGTCCGTCCCCGCCCACCGCGCACTCGGCGGGGCACGGCGCCTGCGCGCAGACCCAGCGGCCGTCCTGGCACACGCTGTGGGCACACCGGGTCGGGGAGCATCAGCTGGGTCAGCCCCCCAGGGGACGGGGATACTGAGCTGGAGACGACCTTCCGTCCCCCAATACCCTCGTGCTAGAAGGTCATGAGATGGAGCTCTAGGTCTTTAAGCAAGGCCATCAATTATGCCAGGAGAGGTCACAGGCCACTGGCTCCGTAAGGGGAGGCAGGTTGAGGAGACAGCATAAGGGACGGGTCAGAGGGGACCGGGCAGCCTGCAACCCCAGCGAAAGGGCCAGCATGGCCCGCGGACCCACCACGGGTTGCACAGCTGGCGCACGACGTCACCGGGGGCGTAGCGCTGGCGTCGGTGGTAGCATGGGCAGCGGGAGGCAGGCACACAGAGGGCGCCGTCCCAGAAGAGGCCCGGCGGGCACTCGCAGCCACTCAGGCACTCTTCCCTGCAGGAGCCCTCCCCTCCCTCACCCACTGCGGAGCAGCTGGGCGGGCAGGCTGAGGCGCAGTCCACGTACAACTGGCCCCCCAGGCACAGGCGCTCTGCGGGCACAGGAGTGGGCTGTGAGGCCCAGGGGCTGCCCTCACCACTACCCCCTACCCCGCTGCCCCTGAAACGCCTGGAGATCAGACGGAGGGCTCAGCCCGCCCCAGAGCGCTCACAGTAGGGCCCTCAGTCGATTCCCAGTTCTGGAGGGAGAGGCAGGAGTCCTACCGCAGAAGCCGGGCTTCCTCCAGCGCAGGTAGATGCCCTGCTTGCCACAGGCCTGGGCGTAGCTGGCCAAGGTGGTACACACAGCCTCCTGCCGGCCGTCTCTCCCACTGCCCGCTGCCGCCCCAGCACAGTAGGCAAAAAGGCAGGCCTCGTGGTACTCAGCCGGGGGAACCTTCGGAGAAGGGCCAGCCCCTCAGCCAACCAGCCTTCTCTTCCAACACTAACCAGCACCTCCCTCCTCTTCAGTCCCACCCCGGTTTATAACCAAACACATGTGAGCTGGAAGGGACCTCAGAGATCACGCATACGAGCTGTCTCATTTCCCAGACAGAATACCAAGGACAGAGAGGAGGGCAGTTTGACCAACAGCCCAAAGCGATCCAGAGGCAGGACCAAATTCCCCCTCCGGAATCTCCCTAGCACCCTGTCTTTTTGGCCCCTTCAGTGCTGGGCCGGACACCGCCTCCACCCCACCCATACCTGGGCGTGGCATTCCCTGAATGGACTGTCCAGCAGCTGGTGGCACACATCCTGGGCTTCAGCCCGCAGTTGGCCAGCCTCTATGTCTGCCTCTGTGCCTCTCAGGGGGTCCTCACAGCCTTGGGCTGCCTCTGCCGCATCCGGACACCCAGGCTGGGGACAATTGGAGTCAGGTCAGGGGGCAGGGATGAGGCACATTAAAAGGACACCAGGAAAATGGCCACTGCCCTCATAGCTGCTTCAAGGCCCCACTGTCATGACCAGCAGCCCAGACGTCCTGGGGCTGCGGGTGGGTGGGGGTGGGCAGCAAAGTAGTATGCCCAAGTAGGGGGCAGGAGAGCCGAGATCACTGTCAACCCATAGGCAGGAGGTTCAATAACTAGCTAATCGATCAAAGCTTCTTGGTGACCAGGTCAGTGAGCGTGTCCCCTGGGTGGTCAGTTCACGCAGGCAGCAGGAGCAGCACCTTACACTGTGCTCCCATGGGACCCCGAGCCTGCCTTTCCTTCCCTGAGGATCTGGGAGAGGGCCAGGCCTCATCACTTGAAGGAAACAGAGCAGAGGCTTGGAGGTATCAGAGAAGCCAGGAGTGGGCGGGCAGGTGGGGAGCGAGGGACCCCAGGCTCCCCATGGCCAGCAGTCTCACCTCTGAGTCGGGGAGCCTCCAGGAATTCCCAAAGGTAGCAGCTAATGCAGCCAGCCCCCCGCCTGGCTCCGAGAAATCATCTGGGGAAGGGCGAGGCGCAGGTGCTGTGTCGGAGGCCTCGGGTCCCCTCTTCCCTCCCACACCAGTGACCTCACCACGCCCCACTTACCCTCAGGCCGGCCATTGTAGACCCCACAGAGGCCCCGAGTCTGTCCCTGGAGCTCATGGTCCACGGAAATGGAGATCGAACTGGACCTGTCCAGCCGCACTACAACGCCCAGGCCGCCTGCCAGCACCAGCCAGTCGCCTTGCCACTGCAGGCTCAGCCCTGGGCAGGGGCAGGAGTCACACGCCGCCCCTCCCACCATCGCTTCGGGGCTCAGACTGCCCAGGGAAGGGAGGAGAGGGTTCTCGCAGGTCTAGAGATGCCTGCACTTTATAGTCTTTAAAGCGGACTCCACGGGTTACCCATCACAGCCCTTTCTGAGAAGCTCATGAACACAACAGATGTTCTCTTGAGAGAGTAAACTATAAAACACGTGCGCGTGCGTGTGCACATACACACGAAACCCCATGCCTGCCTCACTCCCTGCATCCCCACCAGGACAAAAGTTCTGGTAGGGGACTGTCCCAACTAGTAGCATGAAATGCACTGTGGGAGGCAGGTGGGGAAACCGAGGCTCAGAGAGGTTAAGTAGTTAAGTAGAGGGACTTGCCCAAGGTCACACTGTGAAGGGACTAGTGAGTTGCAGGGGTGGGGTGGGGGATTAGGTCAACAACCTCTGGCTTCTCAGCTGGCTCCCACATTTCCAAATGCCTCCCAAGAGCAGTGGGGGTCAGTGGCCGGCTGCTCTCTGCTGCCCTTCTGAGCCCCACCCTGGGGGCGGGCAGACTGTCCCTTACCAGGGAGCAACCGAGACTCCCCGTCAGGTACCAGCTGCCCGTTCACAGAGACATCTCCTCCCCGGATGAGCACTTCTTCTGGTCCCATCATCACCCGGGCCTGGGGCAGGAGCGAGTGCATCGTGGACGAGGTGTCAGCATCTCTTCCTCCCACATCCACTCCCGCCCTGCGTCCATCCCCATCTCCCTCCCTCACCAGCTGACAGTGCCCAGGCTGGGGACAATGGCCCCTGGGCTCGAGGTGGACAGCCCAGGTGGAATCAGCAGCTCCTGCCAGCAGGTAGGTGCAGCGTCCCAGGAAGTGGTAGTGGTGCCCGTCAAAGGTGCGGTAGTGGAAGCCGGACCAGGTGGCACAGGTGGCCGAGGGACGCGGGCGCTGGCTCCAGAGCTGGGCCACAGCCCCCGGCAGGGGCTGCAGGAGGGCTGGAGAGGGGGTGCTACCTGAAGGACATGCACCACTGTGAGCATCTGAGTGTGGGGGAGGAGGGCGGAGGAGGCGGGACGCAGGTGGACAGGCACGGTCACTCTGGTGGGCAGGAACAGGGAGGGGACTCATCTGAAAGGACAGGGGAGGGGCACGGACCCCTGAGGAAAGGTTAGGAGCTCAAGAACTCCGTGTGGGAGTGCCTGTGGGGGAAGCAGGTGACAGCCGGGACTCTGCCTATTGGCAGGCTGGGGGCCCACCTGGGAGCTGTTGGCTGGAGCAGCTGAGGCAGGCCTGGGAGCGGCCATCCCTCCAGCTCTGTCCCCAAGGCAGGGCACAGCATTCCTCCAGGCTTCCTGCAGAAGCATTAGCTGAGCCTGTCCCAGGCTGGCAGTGCCGCGTGGCAAAGCAGTGGCCCTCTGCGTTGGCTTCTGCAAGGGCTATGGGGGGTAGAGGGGGAAAAATGGGGCAGACTCAATCCTCCAGCCTGGACCAGCTTCCTTCCCCAGGCAGCCCGCTACCTCCGCGAAACCACAGATCTGGGCTAACCTCAGGTACTTACCCAGGGTGCAGTGGCTGCCCCCCCAGCCTGGGCAGCAAGCCCTCACCGTCCGGTTCCATGCAGCGGGCCGGGTTTCTGGGGGCCTGGGTCCACCAAGCAAGCAGAAGGGAGGAGACATTAGTGTTGAGCCCAGCCTCACCTCCAGGAATGGCCTGGGACGGTCATTCAATCTGGCCACCTCCTCTCTGAGTGGCTTTACTGTGTGCTTTCTCTTCTTGGTCTTCATTTCCCCATGTGCAAAGTAAGGTGAACTTGGGGAGGCTGACTGGAGGGCAGGCATAGGCAGCAGGCATGGGATGCCCACACCGCTGTGTCCACTCTCACCTGCCGGCCCTTTGAGAACCCGCCCAGACCTACTTCCCGAAAGCCTGCTTCTCCAGGTCACCTCCCAGGCCGCCCCAACTCTCAGGCTCCTGCCCTCTTCTTGCTTGCTCTGCGGCCAGCCCAGGCTCCCACCCTCACTCACTTGTAGATGGGACAGAGCCCCGCGCGTCCACTCCGGGACAGGTCCAGCCGCCAGCCCAGGCGCTGGTAATGGTAGAGGCTGGTGCAGGGCACCAGGTCCTCCTGCCGGGGGGCCACTTCCTCCTCCACCAGGATGGTCTCCGTCTGCTCACACCATCGCCTGCTCATGAAGAGAGAATGACAGCTGCTGGCACTGTCCCCTCTGTCACCAAGAAGCCCTATCCTGTGATCCTGCTCCCTAAAGAGCCAACCCCCAGGGAAGTTAGTGAGCTGAGGAGGAAGCTGAAGCTGGGAGGGGAGTCTGGGGTCCCACAGGGTCCCAGTCATGAGGCAGGAGGAACAAAATCTTAGTTGCGGGGGGGGTCCCTGGAAAGGGATGCTTACCCGTTGGTAAGTGCCCATGCCATCCCAAAGAGGAGGGCAGGGAGCAGCATGGTGCCCCCCACAGGTCACCTTTGGGGGACTATGAGGCTTAGGGGAGCAATGTGTAGCAGGGGAGCAGAGACCAGTGCTGCCTCCCCCACCACACTGCCGGCCGCGGCAGCCCAGCCTCAGTGTGTCCCAGGCAGCCGGAGGGCAGTGGGGTCGGGCAGGCTTTATCTCCGTCCCATGTCCCCGGGCACCAGCTGCCGGGCACCAGCTGCCGGGAACCAGATTGGACTTGCCTGCACATCTCACAATCCCCTCAGAGGCCAGCTCTCCCTGGAAACAGTCCCCCTGTCGTGTGTGTGTGTGTGTGTGTGTGTGTGTGTGTGTGTGTGTGTGTGTGTGTGTGTTGTGTTGTGTTGTGTCTCCCCCCGCAGGCCACAGCCAGCCGCTCTGAGCCTCTGATATTTCCACACTTCAGGCCCTGCCACAAATCAACACGGACTCTGGGCAAAACGCCGTTCCCTTCTGGGTCTCGATTTCCTTACCAGTAAAAACTCCAGGGGCCTCCCAAGGATGCTTGGGTGAGACTCGGGGTTCCACAAATACTTTGAAATTGTGTGTGTGCGCACATTTTTCTGAGGACAGTTCCATAACTTTTATTAGATTCTCAAGGGGGGCACGACCCCACAAAATGTTCAAGAGTCACATGGCCAAATGACGGATATGGTCTTCCAGCCCTAAAATTCTGACTTTATGATTCCCTCCTGTTCCCTTTCTTGCCTCCTCCTGCCCCGTCTCCCTCCGGGCACCCTGGAAGTGAGGGTCAGTGAGCAGCAGGACCTGTTTCCAGGGAGACTGGACTGTGTGGATGACTGCCTGGGTCCGCCCAGGTCTCCTTCCTTCTGAGAGTCTCCGAGGGTCTGTGGGGTCCAGAAGCAGGAAGCCCAGGCAGTGGAATGAGAGCAAGCCTCAGGGAGGTGGGAGGGGTGGTGGGGGCAGGAGACAGAGGGGCCCCGGGGCCAAAGCAGCCGGATGGGATAATCCCAGCATCCGTCTGGTTGGAAGGAGGCAGCAGCAGCAGGCGCCTGGGGGAATCCTGCTTACATCCTGGCTGGAATGTGGCCGGGGCCTCAGATTCTGTAACCCTCCATCCCCAAAACCCGATGTCCCTCCAAGCAGCCCACATAATCACCCCACCTGAGGTGAGGAGGCTATGGGGAATCAGAGCCTCACTAGGCATTTCTTCCAGACCCACCATTGTCCCCAGGGCCAAGAGAAGGTGCTTCCTCGGGAACCTCTCTAATGAGGTCCTCGGCAAGGGCATGGACACCCTGCGGTTCTGTCTCTCACGCAGCTCACAGGGACTCTCTCCCCCCACTCTTCACGGGCTCACACTTCCACTGCAGGTAGCACAGGGAGAGACACAGGTGCTGACGCCCCACCCCAGCACGCAGTAACGCGTTCTGCTCCCAGGGCAGGCTGTGCGCTGACTCGTCCAAACAGCCCCCCAAGAAAGACAGAAAGGTCTTTCGCAGCTGATTCCCAGGGACCCCACGCTCTTCCAGGTACCACCCGCTCCCTGTTTCTCCTCCCGTCCTAAACATGAACAAATTTGATGGCGCCCCTGCCGAGCGCCATGCTTCTCCGTCCCCATAGCCCCTCCTTGTGATGAGGCGTGGAAGGGCTCCTTGCTCTGTGCTCCAAAGGCCGTCCACCCCCAACCCCCAGCTCTGGATTCCAACCACTGCTGATAAGGCTGCACTTTGGTTGACAGAATCGTCCTTTCCCCCAAAGTGGGTGGGAGAGAGGAAGCTGGAACCCAGGGCAGATTGGAGGGAGAGATTAGGGAGAGGGAGAGGGTGCCTGCAGTAACCAGCCGGCATTTCGGCTCAGGACGGGATGTGGGGAGCTCTCAGATGAAGTCGAGGTGCCCAGGTGGCAAGGCGGGAGAAACACGGCAACCTCGGCCAGGGACAGCGAGGAGCGGGACCTGAGGGCCAAGGGCACCCCTGCACACCTGACTGGGGGAGCTTTCCAGCGCTGTAGGGGGGCCTGAGCAAAGAACTCCCCCTCCTGGCAGCCCCCTGGACCCCGCCCTCGGTCTCGGCCCAGCCCTTCTCCCAGTGACTCCTCTCCAGCCCTGCCTTCTCCTGGGGACCTGAGTCAAAACCCCCACACCCCCACTTTCTACTTGGAAGGGCCCATTAGTGGTAGGCACAGAGGCCCGGCCCTGCCTCCTTCGACCTCTCTCTTTAGGGCCCCGAGGCACCCGGCTCCCGCGGCGGGTCTCAGATCAGGTCCTCGGGACCTGGGGGCCAGAGAGAGTGGGTCAGAGTGGATCTGGGTGGGATCGGGGTGGAGAGCGGGGCGGGGCCGCAGTTCGCCGGACCGACCCCACCGACCGACGGGGAGACTGGATCCCACGACGCGAGCGCGGCGCACACTCCCGCGGGCACTGGCCATTCAAAGACGGCCCTCTCAGACTGGGAGAGCCTCGGGAACACGTTCTCACTTCTCTGAAAGTTTCACTCCACCTCTGCTCCTCAGGCCTCATTTTCCTGGTTTCTCCCTTTCTCTGCGGAGCAATCCTCCTCCTCGAGCATGTCTTTCCTCCTGGATCTTCCTTTCCACCTCCTCCCTTGCCTGCATCTCTGCCCCCTCCCTCAGCTGGTGCCTGCTGCTACAGTCTGGAGACTTACTCCAGATCTCCATTCTGCCTCTGTCTCTGCTCCTGACCCCTCCCTCATCTGGTTCTTTGCTGCTCCCTGCTTGCTCCTTGCAGCCTCCTGGTTCCTCTCCTCCCTCCCTCCCGGGCGCCGCTCCCCCAGCCTCGCCACCCCCCCTGCCCCGCGTCTTTTCCTCTCCCCTCCCCGCCAAGTTTCGGAGCTGTCAGTCTGTCAATCTTTCGTGCAGTCGGCACCCCAGCTGCGGGCAGCGGGCGCCATTGCGAGCAGAGCCGGCCAGGGCCGGAGGCCGGGGCGCGGGGTCTCAGCAGCAGCGGGGAGACCTGGCCCGCCGCCCGCCAGGTACGGGCCGTGGAGGCGGCCGGCGGCCCGCGGCTCCGCCCGCTTCCCCTGCCACACCGGCGCTCAGTCACTGCCCGCGCCGCACAGGTGACAGCCCGGGGGATGGCGCGCAGTGAGGGCGGGGAGGGGTGGAGGGCAGGGG
>NW_024356333.1:1973517-2078557 GCF_902729225.1 Pteropus medius
GGAGGAGCAGGGAAGGGGGCACGGGGGCGGGGTGGCCCTGCCTGGGGAAGCCCAGCGGGGGAGGAGCGATGATTTTGAGGCAGCGTTATTTCTGGGGGAGAGGAAGCTAGAGCCATTTCCTGCCTTCAGCGAGGACCCTCCTCTGAGGGCCTCCCCTACCACTTGCCCAGTAGTGACACTCACCTCCGCCCCTCGGCTGGCTCCTATTTCACCAGCTCCTGCAGTGACAGCTGGAGGGCCTAGGAGATGAAGTTGCCCGCTCCCCAACCCGGTCTCCCACCCTCCACCCGCTCCCCAGAGAATCCATTGATCCCCGCCATGCCGGGGCAGCACTGATGAGCTGACCTGCCAGGTGAAGGCGGGGTGGGGGGAGAGCTGACTCCAGAGCTGACCAGAGGTTGCAGAAATAGCTTCAAGACCTTCTCCTTCCGCCAATTTTAAAGATCTCTTTGCTTCCTGAAATCCACTTGTCCTCATTTCCCTCACCTGTACCTGGGGATATTACCTTTGGAGCTCCTGGGATAGCTATGGGGACAGGGTGGGCAGAGCTCGGGCCCGGTGGAAGCTGCTGTGAGAAGAATGAGCCAGGATATATTTTCTCCTTAGGGTCTGATGCCCGATCCCCGGGAGCAGCTACCCAGGGTTGCCATGAGAGAGACCTTGGAGGCCCTCAGTTCCCTGGGTGAGCCTGCAGAGCAGAAGGAACTTGCGGGTGGGGGGATTCAGGGACGTGCTGGGCCTGCTGCTTCTCTAGAATAAAGAAGGCAAAGCCATCCTTGTAGACTGCAACCCTGACACCCCCAAGACCCCAGGAGCCTTTAGAGCAGCATCCCTTTTGGTTTCATTGGGGTGTCTGTGCGTGTCCGGCCCACGCTGGAGGTTCTGCTAGACTGCATGTGCACGTGGCATCCTCAGGAGCTCCGGGACATTTAAACTTACTCTCTCTCTGCCTTCACCCATCTTTGACTAAGCACAAAGCTGCTGAGGTTGATATCTGGCCAGGCTGCTGGGAAGCCTGGCTTTCCTTTGTCCACACTGGCTAGAGACCCTTCCTGAGAGGGTTGGACTCCTTGGGTGGGCTGGGAAGGGGGAGAACCCCTGGCTTTGAGGCCCTCTTCTGTATTGGATGCTTTACTTGGACCCGGCTTTCTACCTGGAACAGGATTCTCTGTTGGACAGCCAGAGATGGCGCCCCAAAGCGAGCCAGGGGAAGGGTCTCACAATACCCAGGAGCAGATGTGTCCTCCCAGGGAAGAAAGAATACTGCCCACGGGTAAGTAAGCGGAGACTGCGGGGGGGGCGGCTCAGCTATTCACTGAGAACCCGCTTAGTGCCAGGTGGCATCCTCGCTATTTGGAACACCTCAGTGACCAAGTAGACAAAGACCTCTACCTTCCAGGAGCTTAGTCCTGTTAAAGGCAGGGAGTCAGCCACCAACCAATATGAACCGTGCACACTTAGGAGCCGTGTAAGAGAGGATGTGTGCTGTCGGGGTGGGGGGTGGGGCAGATAGGGGGGGGGTGAGATCAGGCCTTCCTGGGAAGGTCAGATCTGAGCAGGATTTGAAAGAGGCGAGGGAGGTGGCTAAGCAGATCCTGGGAGAAGGTACCTAAGGAAGGGGCGTGCCTGGCTTTTTACATCCCGGTCTTCTCCAATGATTCGTCATGGAACGGGCCGTCTGGTTGCTGGGAGGTCCCCAGTCCTCCTCCGAGGAACCGCAAGTAAGCCACGGGGCAGGGCCCTTGCTTGCCTCCACTATCGTCCATACACAGAAGTTTCGAGAACTTCTCACAGTTGTGGCTCTTGCAACCTGCAGGGCCTTAGCGGCTGCCTTGCTTACAGGAGCCTGAGGCTGCTGGGAATTGAGCCCCCGCAGGGATGACATGGGCTGGGTGTGGGGACTTCTGTCCATCTGTGATCTCTGCGGTAGGTTGAGGTTGTCTGTTCTCTGCCAGGGTACGAGGCCCCCAGACTCGAGGATGGTGCCCATACTGAACGGACTGAGGCTCCATGCAGAGGAGGCCAGGCACAAACACCAGCGAAGGCTGAGCCTGTGGGCTCCTGCCCAGGTGAGTCTTCCCATTGCTCCATCCCACCAGAGGGCCCTGCAGACTCAGGAGCTGATATCTGATGAGGCAGCCACGCCAGGCCCTTCCAACCCAAGATGGACCGGGCCCTGGCACCTCTCTGCTGCTGAGCTTCAGCACCCAACGGGAATCAAAGAGCCTGGTCTAGAGGACCGTCCGCTAGAAGTCCTCACTTTCCCTCAACTTCCTCCAGAAGTCCTGAGCTCCCCTCTCCTGCCCCCAGTCTGAGAATAGAATTGTCCATGGCTTGAACTATAATTCCTGTGAAGACATATGACATTGATGAACCTTTTCATCGTCTCTCCCCAGACGCACCCCTCCCCCACGTCTCCGCTGATCTCAGTGGTACCCAAATGCTCTAAATCTGTTGTTTGACCCATCTCCCCCATACCCAGGGCAATCGAACAATTGGTTCTCTCTCCACTGTGTCACCCATCACGTGCTTCCGCCACCACCGAGCTCATCATCTTTTGCCCGAGTGATGTCATTTATCCCATGAGGATTTATTTAGTGCCTGCTCGGTGCAGGCTGTGATAGGTAGAATGGAAAGAGATGAGTTCTAGAGTAACACAGACCTGGTTTGAATCTTTGCTCCACATTCCCTAGCTGAGTGATCTTGAATCGGCTACCTCACCTCCAGGAGCTACGTTTGTAAATGGGGATATAGGTAGCTTCATGCTTGTTGTGAAAGTCTGTAACAATATAGACGTGGCATGTCATCTATACTTGGCCTTCAGTTGATGGTGGCCGTCCTCATTTTTATTAGGCGCATAGGGAAATAGAACACAAGACGTCTGCCCTCTAGAAGCTAAAGTCTTAAGTGACACTAATATGAACTAGAATAAGGAATTAACATAACAGTAAAGCCGTGTCACGAGTAAGTGGAGTATGCAGTATAGGTTTATATACGGGAGCTTCATGCACTGGATTTGTCAAGGATTTGGTTGATTTGCGCTGCATTTTAGAGGTGTAGACTTCAGCTCTAAAGCATGGGATGGGAAAATATTCTAGGCCGAGAAAGACTTTGAGGCAGGAAAGTTGACGTGTGACTCGAGTTGGAGCAGACCACCTTGGCTGAAGTGAAGGGCTTAGCTTAGGAGTAGTAAGAAAGTTGGACTAGGTTGAGGTGAACTTCAGACGTAGTGAGAAATTAGTTTAACCTGTGAATATTAGGGGGCTATTGATGTTCTTGAGTAGGAGAGTGGTACAAAGCAGTATCACAATAGGATAAATAGTTGCTTGGAACTGATGGATTGGAAAAAGACCGAAAGTAAATGTAATTGTGACAGTCCGTGTGTAATGTAACCAAGGCTCAGGCTATTATAGACAGGAACTCGAATCATCTGGTTCAGTGGTTCTCAAATAAGAATCACTGTAGGAGCTTTAAAGAAAGATCAGGTTCATGCGCCCTGCTACCAGAGATGCGTTTTGTAAAAGTTCCCCGGGAGATTATGATGCTGTACCAGGTTCAGGAACCTTGAACTCGTCCAACCGTTACACCTGAGCAAACAAACTTAGCTGAAAGGAGCAAAAAGATAAGTTAACCAAAGTCGCACTGCTGGTTGGTGACAGAGGAAAACCCAAGAGGACACTTTGGGCCTGGGCCCTGAGCTCCTTCCTTTTGGCTGGGCCCGGGAGGGGCCAAGCTCCAGGAAACCCACCTGGAACCTGCTCCCGCAGGGGCCCACCCTACTTCTCCAGAGGTTGGCACCATTCCTTGGTCCTCTTCCAAAACTGGGATTGACCACCTGGGTGTAGAAGCAAAAATTAAGAAAGTGAGGTGTGTGTGTCGGGGTGGGGGGGCGGGTGACCTCTGAGAGACAACAGGAAGGATTAGAAAGGTTCGCTGGCAGGGGTCGGGGTGGGGAAAGCTCACAGGCTACACTCAAGATTCCGAGGTTCCAGCCCAGCAGTTGGAGAAGGAGGCTGCAGTCCCCCCAGCCCTAAGTCAGGGGCTGGGTCTGAGAAGGGCAGGTGTTTGGTGGTCAGGATGCTGAGCTGCAGCCAATTTGGGAACGCGGGAGTGGGGCCGCTCACCTGGAGATGTGAGACTGTGGTTCCAGAAAGAAACCTGCTGGACAGAAAGATCTGGGGCGGCCACTGTGGCCATATGAACCCAGAGTGAAGCTGGAGAACAACCTCGAGCAGCATTTATAGTCAGAGGCAAGGAAAGCGCCCTTAGCGACATGCCCCAGCCTGGGAGAAGGCCCTCAGGAAGGGGGAGGGGAGGGAGGGGAGGGCGGGGTTATCAGCGCTGGGACTGCAGAGAGGAAAGGAGGGAGGACTGCGCAGGATCTTGGGATTTGGTCGTTCCCAGGAACTTTCCAGTAGAGTGGAGAGAGCAGAAGCCAGGTTCCAGGACGTGGTGATCATGTTGACAAACACACCTTTCACAAACAAACGTGGAGCTTAATAGACTTGTCTTGTTTTGACTTTTCAGGGCAGGAGTGGATGATTCGGAAGGTAAAGGTGGAGGAGGAGGATCACGAGGCAGAAGAAGAGGTCGAATGGCCTCAGCATCTGTCGTTACTCCCCGGCCCCTTTCCTGCGCCTGACCTGGGGCCTCTGGCCGCCGCATATAAGCTGGAGCCGGGGACTCCGGCGGCGCTGGGTGGCCTCGCGCTGGCCGGGTGGGCGCCGGCCTCAGAGAAGCCCTATGGCTGCGGGGAGTGCGAGCGGCGATTCCGGGACCAGCTGACCTTGCGGCTGCACCAGAGGCTGCACCGCGGCGAGGGCCCCTGCGCCTGTCCCGACTGCGGCCGCAGCTTCACGCAGCGCGCGCACATGCTGCTGCACGAGCGCAGCCACCGCGGCGAGCGGCCGTTCCCGTGCTCCGAGTGCGACAAGCGCTTCAGCAAGAAGGCCCACCTGACCCGCCACCTGCGCACGCACACGGGCGAGCGGCCCTACCCGTGCGCAGAGTGCGGCAAGCGCTTCAGCCAGAAGATACACCTGGGCTCGCACCAGAAGACGCACACCGGCGAGCGGCCCTTCCCCTGCACCGAGTGCGAGAAGCGCTTTCGCAAAAAGACGCACCTGATCCGCCACCAGCGCATCCACACGGGCGAGAGGCCCTATCAGTGCGCGCAGTGCACACGCAGCTTCACGCACAAGCAGCACTTGGTGCGACACCAAAAGGTGCACGAGGCGGCCGCCCGAGCCCCGCCCGAGCCCGAAGTGCCCGCCTCGCCCGGTTCCCCTGCCCCGTCCCCGACCCCGTCCCCTCCTGGGCCCAAGCCCTTCGTCTGCTCCGACTGCGGCCTGAGCTTCGGCTGGAAGAACCTGGCCACGCACCAGCGTTCACACGGCAGCGAGGGGCGCCCCTTTGGGTGCGAAGAGTGCGCCTTGAGCGCCAGCGCGGACCCCGCCGCCTCCAAGCCCCTGGCCTGCGCGCACCGAAGCACACTGGCGCCCCAGGGCGCCCCCGCGAGCGAGCGATCCTTCTTTTGCCCAGACTGCGGGCGCGCCTTCGCCCACGGGCAGCACCTGGCGCGCCACCGGCGGGTGCACACCGGGGAACGGCCCTTCGCCTGCGCGCAGTGCGGCCGTCGCTTCGGCTCCAGGCCCAATCTAGTCGCCCATTCTAGGGCCCACAGCGGCGCCAGGCCCTTCGCCTGTGCGCAGTGCGGCCGCCGCTTCAGCCGCAAGTCTCACCTGGGCCGCCACCAGGCGGTGCACACGGGCAGTCGGCCGCACGCCTGTGCCGTCTGCGCCCGCAGCTTCAGTTCCAAAACCAACCTTGTTCGCCACCAGGCCATCCACACGGGCTCCCGCCCCTTCTCCTGCCCGCAGTGCGGCAAGAGCTTCAGCCGCAAGACCCACCTGGTGCGGCACCAGCGCATCCACGGCGAAGCCGCGCATCTGGCATCCGAGGCCGACCTCCCTGTCCCGGCCTGGCCCACTCCCGCCGAGGCGGCCCCGCCCCCGCTCTTCTTCTGAGCCCCGCTCTCCTCGCGACCCTTTCCTTTGCCTTCTGTTGCTCCCTAGCGGGAAAGACCCAGGCCCAAGTGGGCGCGCACGGTGGCGCCCGCTGCTGCAGGAATGACTTTGGCCCCTGCCGGCCATTTTCCTTCCCTCTCCATCTCGCTGGGGGAAAGTCTGGAAAGGACAATCACTTTTGACATTCTCTGACAAAGACAACACGCAGTGGACCCTCGCTGGGAAGAGTTCAGGCCTGAGTCCTTGGAAAGCTCCCACCAAGAGCATCAGTTCCCTGGACCACTCCCTCCGAGTCCGGGAGCTCAGCAGGGAGAGGGAAAGATGCTCATCTGTGCACTGACCGTGTCATTAAAGTGAAATCCCAAAGCTCTGGGGCTGTTAAATGGGTTGGGGGATGGGGACCCCTGACTCTTCTCTAATCTGCACACGGGACACTTCCCGGCCATCCTGTGTGAGTGCCATTGAGCCAGCTGCAGGTAACTGCTCTACCAAATCGAAACCGTACAGCCAAACCACTCTCCTGCTCCCTGCTTCTAGCTCAGAAATCTGATGAGGAAGAAAGATTAGCCTACATTTCTCATGCCAGGTGTTGAAGGCTGGAACTGTAGAGAATGCATAGAGAGGGGGCATGTGCCCTTTGGCGTGTTCCCATGGAGGCACATGCCACCGAGGGCTCTGGAGCTCTAGTGCTTCTGCCTCTGTCTGAGGCTCTCCCAAGGGAGTCTCAGAACAGCAGCCCCACCTACCACCCCGCCGGGCACCATGGGGAAGGACATTAATGGCATACGAAGTTGCTTTGCCATCATACTTTCCCACAGGTTCTGTCTTTATGACGGGTGCTTGATCCAGACGTCTCTGTAGCTGCCGCTCCCCGGGCTGGGCAGCTAGGAGAGCTGGGGCTGGCCGGCTGGCAGCGAAGGGGAGAAGCGGATGATGGGGAGCAAGCTGGATTGAGTGAAAAGTCTTGGGTTCGACCCCTCCTGTGCCTCTCGTATGACTTGGAGCCGGGCACTCATTCTCGGGGCTCTGCATGCTCATTACAATGACATCGTTGATGCTGATGTTGGGTTGGTGAGGGGCAAGGGAGGAGGAAGGCAGGCCTGAATGCAGTGGGCGTTAAGGTTCATGGCCAGGAATGAGTAGATGATCTCCGTGAATGTGGCAGTGTGGCCCTAAACAGTCCCCAGGGTGTTGCTATTTAAATACTTGGCTATTTCACATACAAATCTGGACTTCCAGCTTCTCTTAGGAAAAGCCTGAAGATCTAGCAGCTAGTGGCTGGGGCTGAGCGGTACCCAGAGCCTTCACTACTCCCACTGGCTTTGCTCTCTGAAGGTGCCTACCTGGCCTCTGGCACTAAGCTTGTGAGTCTAGCTAAAAAAGTAACCTCACAGGCCTTGAAAGTCCAACACACGAAAGCAGTGTTTATATGGGTTATATCAATGCTTCCATTTCTCTAAACATTCTGGAATTCTTGTATAAGAATGGGGTTTAGATCCTGTCATCTATCTGGGGAGACCTACTCCGTGTCAGCCATTTCCAGGATTTCATGTTCTCTTGAATCTTCTCAACGAGTTGTATCTTTGTCCTTTGAGCTTGTTTGCAAGTACTCAGAAGTCATTTGGTGTCGAGCCTGGTGGTAATCCGAACAGGAGATGCTACTAAAAATTACAAAGTGTCTGCGATGAAGGACTGGGTCCTCTGAGGGCTGTTCCCAGGGAGGAGGGAGTTCAAGCCTCTGACAGGAGCAGTCTCACTGAAATCAATACGTGCCCGCCACGCCACCCCAGGCCCGAGGCACCGTGGGCACGACCGTGAACATGCTCTGAGGGGCGAAGCACAAGTTTACAATGTCTATGTAAAAGAGGCGTTTTATTCATTAGTTAAAATTTATTTATTTCCCCCCCAGTCTCGTTCTAAAAAAACATTGGCTGTACTTAATGCGTAGAGAGAACCCGGTCCGTGCCCAGTGTGTACCAGCCATGTGACGGGCAGGGAGGCGTTTGGCCTGCACCAGTGTGTCTGGCAGGAACTTGCGACGTGGCTGGAAATGAGATATGAAGGTCCCCAGGACAGGACACAAGTGCCATGTGGCTCTGTGACCCTGAAGACTTGAGAGAACAGAGACGGCTTTGTGGAAGTCACGGGCTTGAGCAGGAGCTGAGCAGAGCCGGGCTGGGATCCGTGCATGGCGGGGGTGGGGGGCGGCGCTCCCCCTACACCTCCCTCCCTCAGCGCCCCTGCCCTGGGAGCACTGCCCGGGTCCTCGGGTCCTGTTCTCTCGTTCTCTGCCACCCCCCTGTTGGTGCCCTCGCTCTTTTCCTAATCTCCACAAAACCTGTACTTCCCACCTTTTTCTTAATGTGGAAAAACATGCATAACATGACATCTGCCATCTTAACCATTTAAGTGTGCTATCCAGTGGCATTAAGTACGTTCGCAACGTTGTGTGAACGCCACCCACATATTTCCAGAACCTTTCCATCGTCCCAGACGGAAACCTTTCCCAATCTTTTTTCATGCGGTGGCACACTTAAAAGAGGACGCCGTCGAGCCCCTGAGCAGGGCGGCGTGGGGGGCCGTCCTCGCCGGCCTGGCTGTCCTGGGAGCTGGGCGAACAAGGGCCATATGCCTGTCTTTCCCAACAAGTTGGAACACCCCACGACTCCAGATTCAGCCCCACGACCCCAGATTCCTGCATGTGAGGGAGAAGGGGGCAAACGGCACTAGTGACCGCAGCGGTCACCACCCAGCGAGTTTCTCTGAGCCGTGGTAGTTCACAGAGGGGCGGCCACACTGTGCTGCAGCACCTGCACCATTTCACGGTCCCACCGACACCGCACAAGGGCCCTGACCCCCGCCCCCCGCCTCCGCTGTTCTGGGGCACGGGGTGATCTCTATTGCAGTTTGATGTGCATTTCCCACGAGCCTGTACGGCAAACACCAAACTCTCCTGTCCTCTGGCAGAGAAGACCCCTGCGTTCCTGGTCTTCGGGTCTTCGGGGTCTTCAGCTGGGTGGAGCTAGTGGTCCACGTGTAAGAGAAGCATGTGAGGGGTCACAGAAGACAGATGCAAAGCAGTGAATTGCACCTGGAGGGACGGTGGGGTCTGCTCTGAGGAGGCAACTGGCCGAGACATCCTTGACTAGGCTCTCGGCCAGCCGGGCGGTGTGGTCACATTCACCCACTGTCTGTCTCCAGGGAGAGGAACAGGGGCTCCTGCCCAGTGCCCAAAACAGCAAGCCACATTGGCGGGTGGCAGAGACCTGGGGAAAGGCGTGACGCAGCTGAAATGGGCTTGGGTATCTGTTGCAAAATGTCCCCTTTCCAGAAGCCACTGTGGATTATGGACACACCCGGAGGTAGGAATACAGGAGTCTGTGTGGAAGGGTGGCTGTCAGCTGTCATTTGGAATCGTCGGGAGTTGTCAAGTAGGATGAAGCTTTGCTTCCATGGTAAACATATGTCACGACATCACGAACAGAGGTGCTGGTGTCCAAGCAAGTGAGTCACATGGGAGACGGCTCAGAGCAGGCAGGTGGCTCTGGGGAACACAAGAAAGGAAGCGTGTGTGGGGACGGAGCAGAATCCCAGGAGGTGTTCATGGAGCAGGTGGGTAGGAGTCTGGGACAAGAGCCTACACGTCACAGCCGTAGCGACGCCACCCAGCCCCGGCCCATCTCCAGGCCCCGGTATCTGAGAACAGCTCCGCTCGCCCGCTGCAGGCGCCGAGGTGAGAGCCGTGCACAGACACTGCTCCTCGCCAAAGGCGCGGCATTGTTTCCTAGGGCTGCCCCGCAACGTGCCACCCACCGGGGGCCAGGAGTCTGACATGTGGGCGTCGGCAGGGCCCCGCCCTCCCTCTGAAGGTGCTGGAGGAGAATGCGGTCCAGGCCCCGCTCCCAGCCCCCCGCGTTGCAGCCAATTCTTGCCGCCCCTCGACTCGCTGACACATCACTCCCATCTCTGCCTCTGTCCTCCCTCGGTGTTCTCCCCGTGCGTGAGTCTGTGTCTCATCCTCTTATTAGGACCCCGTCCTACTGGGCTAGGGCCCGCCCTCATGACTGCGTCTAAACTCGATGACATCTGCAAAGACCCAATTTCCAAGCAAGGTCACATGCACAGGTGCTGGGGATTAGGACTTCACCTCATCTCTTTAGGGGACACAATTCAACCGAGAACAGGGACCTTCAGAGGTACTGTGTCAACGCTGGAGGAGGAGAGCCTGAAAGGCAGACTCCTGGTGTTGGGAGGGGGCGGGCCAGCTGGATCGGCGTGGGCAGGGCTGAGGGCAGCACAGTTCCGATCCAAAGCCAGCAGCAGTGGACCTGGGGTCTCCAGTGGCTGACAGTCCCCAGGGCCCTTGCACGGCCATGTAAGAGGCTGAAATTGGCTATGGAGATGCATCATAGACTTCAAAAGAGCTAAATGATAATGACAAAAAACTTGCTTCACGTTCTTTTATTCTACAAGCGACTTTTTAAATTTATATTTTCTTGATTCTATGACAGTAAAATAGCTTTGGCATGACAGGAAACAAGGCAAAGGCACAGACAACCTTTAGGAGACTCTGGGAGCTTCCGAGAACCGAGCCGTCTCCCATCAAACCCGACCGTTCTGTTTGGTGTTTCCGTAAACTGCGTGAATGTGCGTGTGCGCGTGCGCGTCTGTGCGTGCGCGCGTGCGCGTCTGTGCATGCGTGCGTGCGTGCGTCTGCTACGTAGTATTACTAATGCTAAAAATCTTTTAGAAAGCAATTTGCCTTTCCTGTTTAGATCCCTAAAATTCACATATTTAGTGATCCTATTTCTGGGGAATCTCAAAACAGGAAAAAATCCACACGCACAAAGATGCTCACTGCAAGCCAAATGCCCGACGGTAAAAATATGTCTAAACAAATGATGGCGCCTCAGTTGCGTGGAATATTGACCTGCGGTTAGAATTATAACGTGAGACAATATCATCACATGGAAATACTTGGGACAGACTAAATGAAGAGAGCAGTCAAGAGTAGGGGTCAACACCTGGCCTGAAGTCAGCTCCTGGCTTTATCCTGTGCTCTCCCAACTAGATTCGTGATTCGGGGCAAGTTACTGAAGTGCTCTGATGCTCCGTGTTTGAACCTGTAAAATGGAGACCGTGAACTTTATAAGATTGCTGTAGGGATTAAATAGATTAAATACCTTGAAATCTTTCCCACCATTCCTGGACGTAGTAGAGGCTTAATGAACGTTAGCTGGCATCATTAAGCCTCTACTAAGAAATCATGGCGGAAGCACCAACTTTGGCTTTGCTACTAAGACAGGCTTTGTCAAATAAAAATGTGAAAATCCAGGAAGGGCGTTTCTGGTAGGGAGAAAGAACTGCATGGGCTCAGGTAGACAGAAGGGGTAGTGAGACGTTAGCCTGGCTGAAATGCGTTCTGTGACAGAAAGCAGCACGTGGTGACGTTGTTCAGCTAGGTCGAGGCCAGCCCTTGGACCGCTCGGGATGCTAGGGCCTGTGGTCAGGCAGGCCACGTCTCTGAAGGATGCTGCTCCCCCTCCCCACCCCCCAGCAGAGTGGCCGCAGGACCAAGCTGGAGCTAGGCCAGTGTTCGCCCCCTCTGCCGGAACCGCACACAGAGTGACTTCATGTGCTAGACAGTGGGAGGTCCTCAGAGTAGAAGGGGCCAAGTTCGTGGCTTCTCTGGCCTTTCCTTTCAGCCCCAGGGAGATGCCATTTGTAGCTTTGATCTGTAATTGCTCCTCATCCCCTGCAGGTGGCGCCCAGGCCGGGAAACAAAGCCCCTTTCTTCCACCAGTCCCCCAGCCCTCCCCTCCCAAATCAGAATTCTAGAAATGCAGCTTCCTGCCACTGGGCCAAGGCGTCCCCGCGCCATCTGATGGACGGTGAGGGGCATCTCAGACTGAGAAGAGCCTCCTTTTTTGTTCACGACAGCCTGAAAGTCCATTGACAATTTCTGGTAAAAGGCAAAGATTTTACATTCTTGTAAAGTTAGTGGGCAATTAGCCTAATAGAATGGATTAATTGATTAATTCCCGCATGAGGATTTTCTAAGGGCCTGGAACTGAGAGCAGATAAGTGTCATTATTGGCGGGGCTGAGGAGGTGAGGAAAAATCCAGTTCCATGACTCACGGCTGGGGACACTGACCCCCAACTGGAGAGGGCTTCCATCCCTCACCCGCCCTCCCTCCCCTGAGATCTCCACCTGCTAAGGGTCTGTCGTCCCTCTCCCTGTCCCATCCGGTGAAGGTACATGAGCTCGCCTGGGGATCCCGGCCCAGGAACAGCACCCTGTCCATCTTTTGGGAATGAAATAAATGCATGCGACATTGCTGGTTGAGGGGAGATGCAGGAGCAGCTCTCTGTGATAAAGCAAGGAGATAGGCTGACGGGAAACAGGGGGAAAGCCCCGAATAAACTTTAATAGTTCTACCTTTTTGCCAAGGAGAATGGTTCTCGACACATTAGAATCTCCTAGAAACATAAAAAAAATATCGATGGGTATGTGCGGTTTTCTGTATATTTGTTATATTTCAGTAGAGTCTGTATATATGGCTAGATAGATGTATGTAAAGATGATGGATGGATGGATGGATGGATGGATGGATGGATGGATGGACAGATGGATGATTGATAGACACCAATGCTCAGCCCCACTAGAGACCAATTGAATTAGAATCTGCGTAAGTGGGGCCTGACCTTGATTTCTCAAACCTTTCCCGAGTGATCCGAATGTGCACCCAGAGATGAGGCCCACTGCTAGGGCGTCGCCCTTCATCACCTTAAAGGTCAAGTCCAGGTCACAACCAAGCCTAAATCTGGTGTCTCGAATCCAAATACATGCGTCATTCGGGTATTCAGTTCATGTTTATTGAACCCCTAATCTGTCCTTGACCCAGCATTGGTGCACAGATGTAATAAGCATCTGCCCTCATTCACAGAGCTTACGACCGCTGTGGGGAGCAGACATTCAACAAACAACATACCAATAAGTGTTGTAGCTTAGTAATTTTAGAAATAATCTGGTTTTTCCCCCCCTTCTTTCCTGAATTGCCTCAGACTCCACAAACCTAGCTTGCAGGTGCCGCTTTGGGCGTGCTCTGCATGTTTTAAGGCCTGACTTTGCTCAGAAGGCAATTACTCCCATTCCAAGTATGGCTCGGTCCCCTCCCTACTGGCTCTGTGACCGGGCTCAAGCTTACTAACCTCTCTGTAAACCTCTCTGTAACCTTTCCTCATTTGTAAAATAAGGACGATAATAACAGGATTATAACAGGATTAACATCTACCTGGACTGTCAGGAATAAGGAGTGAAGGAAATTATGAAAAAGGGCTCAATAGTTTTCTCCATACAAACCTTTTCTGGTTATTCCTAGATTCTTGAATATTTTTTTTGGTTACTATCAATGAAAATTCTTAATTTAAAAATTTTCTCATTCATTTTAATAGTTTAGGTATCGACTCCTTCCAGCTGTCTGTGTGTACAGTCACGTCGCTTGCAATGACTCTTTTTGTTCCTTCTTTTTGGATTTTCGTGTCTTCCTTTTCTCTTGCCTTACTGTCCTGGTTAGAAAATCCGCTATAGTGGGTTTTCTGTTTTCTACTGGACCCCCCTTCCTCGTTCCAGATCTGAGGAAACACTTCAATATGTCACCATGAAGTATCGTGTTTGCTCTATTTTTTTGGCAGAGAATCTTTATCAAATTAAGAAATGTTCTTTCTCATCCTGGTTTACTTAGCGAGTGTTGATGGATGCTGGCTCTTAGCAGATCATCTTTCTGCACCTATTGAGATGGTCACTTGATTTTCCTGCTTGATGATTGCGGTGGGTGACCGCCAGAGATTTTCAAATGTTAAAACCATCCTTGAATCTCTGAGATAAACCCAATTTGGTCATGATGTTTTATTCTCTTTATAAATTGCCAGATTGTTGGATAGGACTCATTCAGGATTTTCGCTTCTTTGCACATCTTTTTGAGACTAGTCTGTGATTGGTCTTCTTGTACTGTCCTCGACTCTGGGTTTCAAGGTTATGGTAGTCTCATAAAATGAGTTAAAGAGGAATGCCTACTTTTCTGTTCTCTGGAATAGAAATGACCTTCTCCTTAAATGAGAGGTAGAATTTACCAGTAAAGACTTCTGGGTCGTAGCTTGCTTTGTGGCAAGATGTTTGATCCGATGCATTTTTTTTTGAATGGGAAGGGGCTATTCAGGCTTTCTGTTTCTTCTTGAGTGTGTTTTGTTAAGTTGTATTGTTATGGGAGATGTATAGTTTAATCAAATTTTCAAATTCTAGGCAAAATTGCTTGGAATATCTTATTTTTATATGGTCTTCAGCAACATTGGTAGTAATGTCACCTTTTTCTTTCCTGAGACTGGTTATTTGTGCCTTCTATTACTGATGAATTAGACCACAAGCTGGTCAACTTCATTTTTTGTTAAACGATTTTTGGCTTTATTGATGGTTTCTATGAATGCCATTTCACTCATTTCTGCTCTTACCTTTACAGGCCCTTGACTTTCGGGGGGCTTTCCTTTGCTGTCTTATTTCCTTGTAAATTCTTAGCCTTTCCTTTTTCTTGTTTGCATTTATACCAATACATTTCTAAATACTGATGTAGCTTTATCCTCCACGTTTGACATGTGGTACATTTTTATAGTTCTGTTCAAAATATTTATTTCTTCATTGACACATGGGTTTGAGAGAATAATTATTTTTTTAATATATAAGAATTTCTTTTTAACTTAAAGGCTAAAGTATGGTCAGAGAACATACTCTATATAATTTTAATACTTTTACATTTATTTAATTTTGCTCCAAGGCTTATAATATGGTCAATCTTTGCGGCTGTTCTGTGTATGCTTGAGAAGAATATATATTCTGTAATCCTGTGGTGCAGTATTCTATACATTCATCAATCGAGCCAAGTTTGTTAATTGACTTGTTCAAATCTTCTATATCCTCCCTGATTTCTTCTATCAATTTCTAGGAAAGGTATGCTAAAATTTCCCAAACATGATTGTAAATTTAGATGTTTTTCCTTTTGGTTCTTTAAATGGCGAGGCCAGTAGCGGGAAAATGGAATGACCGAAAACAAACAAAACCCACAACATTGTCAACGCGACAGAAGGCAGGAAAGAAGGGAAAAGGCCCAGAACCAGGTGAAAAAAGTAAGCGGAGAATAAGATGGTATGCTCAAATCCGTCGGCAACTTTATTACATGTAAGTGAATTAAGGGCTCCAAGTAAGGAACAAAAATTTTATCAAGTTGTATTCAAAAATAAAATCCGACTGTAGAGTATTTACAGAAGCCACAGCTAAAACACAAAGACACAAAAAAAGTCACAAGTCTGGTCTTCCAGTAAGTGAACCAGGCTCCTTTTGGAGGCAGCAGTGACATCACGTGGTGTCACGGGCAGCTAACCCCCAACCCCACTGTGGCCTCTTCCATTGGACGCCTCAGAGGTGGCCCAGACATGTGAGGAATTCACTGATTTTGATTAGTTGAAGCAGGACCGTCCCCTTCCTTCCTTCCAATGGCCAGGCTGGCGGGTGGCAGATGGCACACTGGAGGACCCGACGGAGGGGAAGTCTGTGCCCGGGTCGGCCAGGAGCCATCCGCTAGGCTACTTCCCAGGATGGTGACGGGCAGAGCCAGGGCCTTCTCTGCCCCTTACCCCTAGACCCCTGAAATTCCTGAGTTCGAAAGGCCCCTCAGTTGCTCCCAAAGTGACATTTCCTCAAAAAGTAGGTGAAGGACACACAACAGAATCCTAAGCTGCATACAGATTTTTCACCAAATTGGTGATTCTAGGTGGCTCTTCAGTTAATAATTATTAAAAAAAAAAAGATTTTGGTTTATGTGGCAGCAGACCTGTGGGGCGAACATCACTGCAGATCGTGAAGCTTGCCATTCATTTTATTTCTCACTTTCCACATCTTTTTTATAAAAGATTTGAACTTCCTGTACAGTCTGATTGGCTCAGACCTCCTAGACTGGGGTGATTCAGTATCCTCGTCCACCGCAGCAGGCGAGGGCTGGGCAGGGAAGCTGCCTAGCAGAGAAGGTGATGTGCAGGGGGCGGCTACAGAGCACGATGGGGTGTCCCGCGCTCTTCCCGGCCCTGCCAGTGAAAAGCTATGCAACCACGAGCAAGTTACACCCTCTGAGCTCGTTCATCCTCAGGACTGCTGCAGTTGGTGTGGTAGCTGGTATTAGTGAAGTCCACAAAACCCAGCCTTAAAAACGCCATACGGTGGTGACAGTGGACCATCTATTACTCCCGCTGGGAAGGGCGACAGAGCATGGAGGCTGCTCAGCCGTGATGCAAGGAGGGCTGGGCGGGGTGAGTGGGATTCTCCTCCCTGCCAGGGCCTGCGCTGAGGCACATCCTTCCGTCCTTCCGCCAGTCTGCCCCCTACTCGGTCCACCGGCTCTGAAATGCACCGTGTCGCTCCCTGCACAGCTTGAAAAGGAGCTGGGCTCACCTTCCTGAGGTCTTGAGTGGGAAGCCTAGAACTTTCCTGCCCCTCATCCTCTATCGGGTACGGCCAGGTGTGAAGATTGCTCATTTGAGAACATCTGAATGCCTGTCCCGCTTTGTGACAGTCTCCCCGGCCCCTCCCCTCTACTGCTTGCACAGGGGCAGCAAAGAGCACGGGCTAGACCCTGTACATCCCGTGACCCCGGCTTCAGACACGCGCCAGCCACGAGGCGCTGCTGTGCAGGCATCACAGCTAGTCCCTCCCGGGCCCCGAGCTGGCCGGGCCTCGGCACTGGCGGCCCAGGTCCCCGATAGCAGAGCTGACCGAGTCGGTCCACACCAGGCCTGTCTTTCTGGGTAACGTGTATACACAGACAGTTCTCACAGATTCTTCAGATCTAATGAGGACACGGGGGGATCGTAAGGGTGGGGAAAAGATCCGACCCTGGAGGAAGTGAGGTGGGTAGGTGACTGGCAAGCTTCCCAATATGCCACCTGCCACCCGAGGGGTGGGGTCCAGAGCAGGCCGTTCTGGCCCAGAGACACCCGGTCACGCTTCCTTCTCCCAAGAGGAAGCCGAGACTAGCCCAGTCGCTTACAGGTGTTAGGGGCTGAACCGTGTCCCCCAAGTCCATGTTGAAGCCCTAAGCCCCAGTACCGCAGAATGCGACCTGATCTGGAGACAGGGCATGGCAGGTGTCCTTACGCAGAGGGGGGGTCTGGAGACACGCACATAGGTAGAACCCCATGTGAACATGAAGATCTCCCCCAAAGAGCCAGGAGAGGGGCCTGGAAGCCTCCCTCACAACCTCAGGAGCCAGAGCCGCCACCTTGCCCGTGGACATGCCGAGCTGCCCACTCTGTGGTACCCTGCTCTGGCGGCCCAGGAAACAATACACATGCTGCTCTCTCCCAGTCACCCTGGGATCCTGTCCTGCAGCCGATCGTCCTCAGCCCTGTGGGAGGCGGTGCATTCTCTCGACAGTGTGGAGGGTGGGCAGCCAAGCCAACTCGTCCCCAGCAGTGAGAACAGACTACTCGGCCCTGACGTGACCCACCGAGCCCCTTGCTGTGGAGCCGGGGCCTTTCCCTAGCAGCCGACTTCTTTAGCTTTGGAATCCAGAGGCGAATTCGGCTTAGACCACAGGGCGGATTCTCCCAAAGGGAATCTCTGCCCACGTTTACCCGGAAGCCGAGATCAGGAAGGCGGGTGCTAGGGAGGGGCCCTTGTGGGCACACGTGCTGCGAGCCTGCGTGTCCGCCACCACCCCTGCACGCTCTGGGAAAGGAAGGAGGAAGCGACATCTGAACGAACCTGAGCCGAGGTGGCCACACGGCACGGCTGAGGAATAAGCCCCAAATGGCGGCTGAACAAAGAGCATCCTGGAGTCTGGGGCAGTCAGGCCAGGGGGCGCCCAGCCCCTCACTGCCCAGAAACCGGGAAGGTTTGGCTGGAGCAGGGGGTGGGGGTGGGCCAGGCCCTGGGAGAGGCAGCCGGGGGCAGAGATTTCTCAGCGGGACTGAGCTGATGAAGAAGGTGGCTAGGGGCCCCCCACCTCAGGTCCCTGTGTTCTGCACCCCACAGTTCCTCCTTGAGGGCTCTCTGGACCCCCGTCAACAAGCCGTTTGGATCCTTGGGCCAGTTTCGAGTCCCGGCTGGTGCAGCCACTGCGGTGGGTGGCTCTGCGTCTGCACTGGTGGCAGGAGAGGACATCTGGGGGGGGAAGGCAGCAGGCACTGAAGGGGGCGGGGGGCTCTGGTGGCCCCCGGTGTGTCCAAGGGCGGGGTGCACAGTCAGCATAGTGCGGCTGCATGCTGCGTATGGGGGCTGCTGGGAAGGGCTGGAGCTGGGCCCAGAAGGTTCTGCTGGGGACACCAGGTGGAGCGTCCCGTGGGAGAGGCCTGAGGTGTCGCCAGCCCTGCAGCCTTCCGCCTGGCCGCGCAGGATCTTCGGTTTCGGCCTGGTGGGGCCCTTCCGTCTCCAGTAGGGCAGGTGTCTCTGAGCAGGGCCCCGAGGGAGGGCCCATGGCCAGGAGGCCTGGCCCTTGTGCCCAGGGCCCCGCGGGCGCCTCCCTAGCCGATCCACCTGGGTCTTCATGTTGGCCACTTCCCGGGACAGGCCTGCCAGGGCCGTGGCGAGCTGGTCCAGCTTCTCCGAGAGGGCGACACTGAGGCCGTGGAGCTCCTGCTGCAGGAGACCCCCACAGGAACACGGTGGCCGCGGGGAGGCGGGCGGCCAAGCTGGAGGGGCAGTGGCCGAGGGCGGCGGCTCAGGCGGGCCCCTGGGCAGCGGCCTCCCTCCGGTCCCGGCTGAAACCAGAGCAGGGAAGTGCAGTGAGGGTCCTCAGGCTGTCGGGACCTCTCCTCTCCCAGGGGAGCCCTGAACTAACACACTTTGCATCCTGCCCCGCCAAGGCCTGGCTCTAGATGGGAAGGAAGTGACTCGGGCTTGAAAATATCGACGACAATGTTCGCGACATCAACTGTAGCCATGTCTCCTGGTTGTTCCCCAAATTCACGGGCAGGAAAAACCACAGACTGGGTCTCCATGGTAACCAAGCTTTCTCGGGACACTGGCCTTGCTCACCTTCTAGGAAAAGGATTGGTGGGTTCTTTGTGCCATTTTTGGGAACAGATGGCACCTGAGGGTCCCTAACCATGCCCTAGGGAGTCCATGGGCAGGGCCTGGAGAAACCTCAGCAGACAGCATGAGGCCAAGGCCGTGGGCAGTGTCTAGGAGAGGGCCCAAGAGGGCCAGTCCAACCTGGGGCCTGGTGCTGCCAGTGGGGTGACCAGGGTGCGCGTTGGCACCCAGTGCGGCTGGTCACAAGCAAACCACAAGGGTTCCCTCTCCTGAGCTCTGTCCTTCCGATTCAGAAGTTGCAAAGTCACAGGGTCTTAAGTCTTAAATCACCTAATCCTTCACCTTGTTCCCCTGGAACTGGTTTCCGCCCCGGGCAAACCTCACAAGGCAGCCCCGCTGCCCCCTCGGATGGAGAGGCGGACCTGCTCTCCCCCGTCCCTCGGAGCCCCGCCTGCCTAGAAGCTTCTTTTCAGACTTCCAGGGCTTTAGTCAGAGGAAAAGATGACGACAAGATGCTGAAGAACCCCACTGCTGCCTGGTCAAGCTCTTCAGAAAGGGTCTGAGGTAGGGGGAGCCATACCCATCTCAGGCACACTCCTGAGGGTACGGCAGGGGCCTGCCGGCCTCAGGCCAGCGCAGAGCCCTTAATAAGACAGCTGCCCGTCAAGAGTAGCCTGACGTGTGGGCCAGCGATGGAGCCACCACGGGCCACGCTCTGAGAATGGTGTGAGGATCCCAGCACCCGTCCTAGAGTGCCCCAGGAGGCCCCCACGCCCTCCCGCGTGTCCCCAGCGAGGTTCAAGGAAGCACGTCCTCGGGGTCGCATGCAGTGTGGAACATCTCACATTCTCGGATGCCCTTGGCCAGGTCACTCACCGTGACTGGACCTCGGTTTCCTCGTCTAAGTCCCCTCAAACCCTAACCTGTGATTCTGGACGTATCTATTCTGGCGCAAGTCTCGATTTGTGTTTTGCCTCTAAAAAGTTATCTATGCTTTTATGAAAAAGCCAGCTATTTCTGTCAAGAAAATACTGAAATGAAATAAGCAACCTAAAGTGAGTTCAAGGTGAGACTCTCCCTACCTGTGACCCAAACAAGCCTGGAAGGGTGTTAAGAAAAAACTTTTCCTTAGCTGTGACCGGGCTACGGCCCAGCCTGCCTTGCAGGAAGTAGCTGTCAGTGGGAGGGGGTAGGTGGCTGGGCACACGCCGAACGCCTGCCCACCCCCCTGCCCACCCCCGTGCCTGCAGGGGCGCTCTTGATGACTGGAGGGGATGCGGAAGCCACCAGCTCACCTGCGACACTTGGTCCTCCATGTCCAGGCCCCAGGCTCCCAGATTCTTCACTAACCCTGGGCTTCCAGGACAGGGGTCCAGGTGCTGACCCAGGAGGCTGGCAAGGCCCCACCCCAGGCCTTTTCTCCGGCCGAGGGACAGGGCTAGGACTCCCAACTGCCCCTGCAGAAAGAGCACAGAGCACTTGGGGAGAGGACACGTCGTTTTGACAGAGCCATTCTGACATGCGGAAATTTGGGCATGACCTAAAGAAATCAAACTTTCGACTTTCAAATAATGGTTAAATGAGATGCCAGGTGGATACATTTGGCCTGTCGGAGAGCCTGACTCTGGTCAAATGGCCCGCTGGGGCCTGCGTGTTGAGAGGGACTGGGTTTTCTGGAGTCCTGTGCGGCTCCGGCATGATGGCCCTGGCTCTTCCGGGGGGTGGGGACCGGGGGGAGCAGGTGGAGAGGGCCGTGATCTGCAGGTCCCGCTTGCAGTGAGGCTGCTCCTGCCTACTCTGCCAGGCTCACTGGGCACAGCCTGGACCTGCAGATGCCAAGGACTGCACGGGCCACCAACCCGAGTTCACAGGAACGCCCGTCCCCGACCGGTCACTCTACCCCTACCTCCTCGGGTGCTGCCCCAGGGACCAGGCTGGCCTGGGGTCTCTGAGCACACTTCTCTCCTGGGTGACTGGGACCTGCCTCCCGTCTTCCTTCTGGGTCAGACACTGCGTCAAGCTGGGTCTAAGAAGTGAGGTGGCCTGGGACGGCAGGCAGGGTTTCCGGCTTTCTTGACAAGACAACCTCTAAGTTCTCCCAGGTGGAGAAACCTCACTTTTGACACAGTTTTTATTGCCAAATATTTAATATATATTATCATCATTCTATGTACATACGTATACGTGCACAGCCTAGGTCCCTGACGTTAAGCTTTTTGATTGTTACTGTAAGCGTCTGACATTAAGCTTGGACTGCGGCATCCATGTCAAGACATCCATCCACCTTGGACAAGCGAATTGCCGCTGCATGACAGCTACTAGCAAAACAACACGATAAGCAACCAGGCTGCCCACCCCTCACGCACGCCCCTCCTTCAGAAAGCCCTGGGTGACCTAAATAACTGATGGCTAAGTGACCCCGCTTCTCTTTCAGCCCTAATTCTGGCTCTTATGTTTTAAATTAGCCAATACAGAGCGAACCCCGTCAAACCCTAAACACCCCACCCTCGACCCTAACAAAGACAGAGCACCAGGTCCGCGTGCTTTCTCCTCCCCCACCGCCACCTTGCTGCACGCTCTCCAGGACCTGTGTGTGTTAATAAACCCTGTTCCTCAAAGCTCCCGGGGGACTTCTGCTGCAGCGTGTCCTAAGATCGAAATGAGAACCACGGGGCTGGCCCAGCCAGAACATGGGTCCCGGCGAGGAAATGCCTGTGGGACTCACTCTGAGAAATACGGGGAACACGGCTGGGTGCGTGCCTCAGGGTTCCTAGCTGAGAGCAGCACTCAGCACTACGGAAAGGCTGGGGCTGACACAACAGTGTATGTGTGCACACATGCCATTAAGTGTGTACGTGACATGTAACAGTACGTGCGCATTAAGTTTATCGTCGGGCATTCTAACGAACACTCCCGGGACCCTGTGCACCTCAACAGCCCACCTCCTCTCTCAGACACAGCTCGTCTCACAGGAAACTCAAGCATGACAAACGGAGAGAACTTTCTGGCAAGTCGGGTAAAGTGACCAGTAGGGCTCAGAGAACCCAGTCTCTGGACTTGCGGCCCTCCCGGGAACACAGCCCTCTCAGGAGACCCCGGGCTCACCTGCACTGAGGCCGAAGTGGTCCCTGGGCTCTGCCCTCCTTGGGCCATCACCAGGGCTGCTGCCAGCGGGGGTGCCACCAGAGTGTGGGGACGATGAGCCAGGACCCTTGCTGCTGGGAAGCGGGTCCCTCCCTGCATCACAAACAAAGCGGGTGCCAGGGCCGTGGCTCCGGCCTGGGGCACAGCTCCCTACCCTCATCTCTCCCACAGGCTCACCTTGCGGGAGTGGCTGCCAGGGCTCAGGCTCTGGCCTCAGGTCTCCTTCAGAGGAACAGGAGCTGGAGCTGGAGCTGGAGCTGGAGCTGGGGCCGGGGCCGGGGCCGGGGCCGGGGCCAGGGCCGGGGCCGGCCAAGCAGGCAAAGCGCAGGGGCCTCCCAGGCAAGATCCCCTTCAGAGAGCTCTCCAGGCAGTGGAGCGGAGAGGGCGTAGTGGCTGTTCCTGGGCAAACGACAACATAAGATATCTCTGTCCTTTAGGCTGAGGACTGGAAATCCTGCTGCCTTCATGAACAGGCACGCAAAGCTGGTCCCTGCCAGTCCGGCCAACAGCCCAGACAAGCTCCGGTGGACCTGAACAGCCCCCTCTCTGACTGTGGATGGTGGAGAGAAGCAAAGCCAGAGCCTGGCCAGGGCCCCGGCCCCTCTGGAAAGCCAGCTGGGGAGCTTTCCAGAAGTCTCAAGTCCCTGGAGCCACTCGTCATCGGTTCCAGCCAGGCCCTGGGTCTTATAAGCCGGGCAACCCCTCCGACTTGCACTGAGAACCAGCGCAGGCTGTTACGTCCACAGGACGCCCCCAAAGCCAGCTCTTCCCTGGTGGGAGTATTCGCCACACTGTATTTATTCAAGTAAGCCAAAGTCTCCAGCGCTCAGCAGGTCAAGGCCGGAATTCTGCTGTGGGTTAAACTAAGTGGATCGGCAGCAGAGGGAACACCCTCCGCCCCCGGGAACCCAGCACAATAAATAAGACCTTGCCCTGGACAATCCCCACAATCCCCGCAGCCAGTGTTCTCCACACACCCCTTCTTCTCAGCACTTTAGGTCACTTTATCTTCTCTTAGCACATGTCCGAGCGCCCTGGTCAGCAGTCTTTGGGGACCATGCGCATGGCTCTAGCACGCAGCTAGCAGAGCGGGGCACGCAGCTCACGTGCTCCAGCTGGCAGTCTGGGGAACGGGGGTAAGACCGGGGAGGAGCAGCGGGACAGAGAGGGAAGGGAAAACCTATTCCCTTGGCACAGACTTTATCTGGAGGGAACACATGCCAGTGAGCACCAGGGGCGGACATCCGCTCACCATCTTGGAGCCACCTCCACGGTCCTGGCCTGGTGGCCATGCGGTCCTTGAGCCCTTGCTGGCAGCAGGGAGGGACACTGCTGGGGGCAAGTGCCTGCGGGCTGGTCGGCCTCAGGCTCCTGGTGGGCACGTCCCCCCCACGTGGTCCCAGACGGACTGGATCACAGGCATCGCCCCTCAGTCCTGTTTTAATGAGAGGCCAAGAGGCCCGTCAGCCCCCGGCGCTCTGTGTTGGCACCGAGGAAACGGAGTTAACGAACAGAGAACAACTCTGTCATCGTCGGATTCTTGGGCACACGAGCTCCAGGTGCGGGACACACTCTAGTCCTGCAGATGTCCCCAGGGGCTGCCCAAATTCTCCAGAATCTCTTTGGACCCAGCCACCTGGATCCCTGAGAGCCCCACAGGTCAGTGACTGTGGCAAACATCAAGGCACGTGGGGCCAACAGAGCCATGATTAAGACACTCTGCTGCCACGGCCGGGACTCGAGGGGCAGAGGGCGCTGCCCTGCTTCCACCCCCATCCCTCCCAACCCCTGGCTGGCACACCAGCCCCTCTGCCCAGGCTGTTTCCAGGGCACCTTCTGTCTCGGGGGCGGGTGTGGACCCAGCTGCTGGTGGAGGCGGGGCCTGGGGCGCCAAGCTTGGCAGTGCCTTTTCTTGCTCCCAGACAACCACGCAGCCGTACTTTACCTTCCTGCTCTGCCGTCCAGTTCTTGGGCTCTGCTCTCTTTGGTCCCCTGTCCCCTGCTGAGGACCAGGACCAGGCAGGCTGTGTCCTGGGCACAGGTATCTCTCGGAGACAGTTCTCTAGGCCCTGGAGCGGGGAGCTGCCCACTGGGCCTCCTGCGAAAAGCCAACATTCGGAACCTCGTCAGAGCCTTGCTTCTGTGAACCCCAGGAGCCTTGCTTGTGCCATGTCCAGGGCAGCTGGGCCCACAGGAGGAGGAGCAGAGCGCTGGACCTGTCACGGCAGTTCAGGGCACCTGGACCGAGACTGGCCCCAAGCACGTGGCAGCCCTGGCTCTGGGCGGCCCTGCCAAAGCTGGGCCAACCTGTCTCGGCCACCTATGTGGAAGCCAGGTCGGGGGCTGCGATGAGGGAGGCCGGCCACAGGCACGCTGTCAGGATACCCAGCTCCACCCGTGAGGGACGCCGCTGCCCCACCTCACCCACAAGACGGCCTCGAGGACTGGAAGTCACCGGGCCACCCTCACCACTCAGAGGGGAACACCAAGGGCGCCCTCGCCTCCAGGTATGACGGGGTAGGTCAAGGCCAACCAACACTGATGCGGTTCAGCTAGGAAAGGAAACCAAACAAATTGCAAAAATCATATTCCTAGCGACAGCTGTAGAAGCAACAGGACCTAGATGAGCCGAAATTCTAGAGCAGGAGGAGCCCTTCCTACGTGAGCTGACGTCTCTGGCCAGGTTCTTTCCAGGTGTTAGCTGCTGCAGAGACAGGCAGCGCCTGAGAAGAGAAACCACCAGAAGCGCCACTGTCGTGTGGGGCTGGATTGCGCATATCGGGATCCCAAATATGACCTTCCCCAGGGGACAGTGCTGAGTCCTGAGACAACGGGGCGGTGGGGGAAGGGGGCTGGGGAGCTTCTAAAAGACAACACAGAATCTCTAGAGTTTGGGCTACTTAGAAAACAAGGTCTGTCCATAGCGGATCTGTGGGAAAGAAACGTGCTGATCACAACACTGCAGCTGCTGAAGAGCAGGAAGCGGCGCTAGTGCCCCAGGAAAGCCGAGACGAAACGCGGGAAGCGTCAAAAATAAGTGCTAAGACACAGAGCAAGGTGGAGAAGCCGTGGACAAAATGCCACCAGCTTTGGGAGGGAACAGGAAGTGGGCCACGCGTGGAAGGTCTCTGAAGGTGAAAGCACTCAGCGGTGGTGACTCAGGGAGGGCAGGAGAGGGAGATGTCACCTTTCCTACATAACCTTTTGTGGCTTTTGAATAAGACTATGGGTTGTATTACCTATTAAAGACTAAGAATTAGAAAAGTGGGCTGCATTTTAGGAGGAAGGAGCCCCACACCCGAGTAGGTGATGCCTGGCAGGGAGCAGGAATCTAGGGCACACGGAGGGCCCGGTCCTGCCCTCTGGGCCCCGGCTGGCTGGGTGCAGAGTCCTGGGTGAGCTCTAGATCTCTCCACTGACAACGGGTGAGGCCAGGACACAGAGGTGAGCCCCGGGGCAGTGACAAGGCCGACCAAGAGCACTTGGATTGTACAGGTGGGAAAAAGGTTGAGGGGGGACAGTGGAGTCCTGCAAGAGTCCAAAGAGGCGCCAGCTCACCATGGATGCCTCTACGCAGAGCGACCCGAGGAGACACAGGTCACCAGACACCCTCTTTAAGGTGGTTTTATGCAAACCTCATGACACTTTTTCCAAGTCAGAGATCGGTCTGATACCACAGGTACTTACCTCTTTGTGGCTGGGATAAAGAAAAATTGAATGCTAAGAGACACCCCTTTTATTTTTAAGAGATCTTCAATGCTACCCTGCCCCTTCTGAGCCAAGTAGCTAAAACAGATCCACCGAAAGACAGACCCCCCCCATGTCTCTCCAGCTATGCTTCTCACACTGGGGCTGGCGGCCGGACTCGGGCAGGTTGGACATGACAGTGGGCTGGGGCGCCTCCCACCCTTCCCAGGATCGACCCCCAGCCTCAGGCCAGCCAACACACCTTTTCCAGGCCTGCGCCCCTGGCTGCCTTCTGGGCTCTGGAAATCCACGTCCCCATCAGTACTGCTGGACGAAGAGAAGCTGGTGGGGGTGCCACGGAGTCCTGGGGGAAAAGCAGAGCTGTCTCTCATGAAGCTCTGCAAGCCCAGAGCCAGAAGAGGCCCCATGGTCACCTCTGCAAGAAATGGTACAGCTGGCATCATGGGAAAAGCCACTGGAGATCCCCTGGGCCCAAAGGATCTCCCACTGGGGTCTCCCCTTCAGATCGGCAGCTCAGGCTGCTGGTTGAAAAGCCGCAGCATGTTAATATGCGCTAGCCATTGGTCCGGAGGGGCTGGAGAGAGGACATAAGGGCTTCGACAAGGCAGCGGGCAGGGAGAGTCCACCTGGCCTCCACCCAACCTGGGAGCTGTTTGGAGGCAGGCACAAAAGCGGGGCTGGCAGGTGGGGTGGGGAGAAAGGTGTGAGCTTCGAGGCCCAGGACGAGGAGGACATGATTTCTACCCTGTGCCGTGGCAGGGACAAACGCCACCCCCAGCCCACGTCCTAGGCTACCTTGACTGTGTGATCCACGGGGCTGCAGCTCGGGCCTCTGAGACCCGGGGTCTCCAGGCTGGGGGCTCCGGAACCAAGACGTGGCCGGCGGCTGGGGAGGTAACGACCCACTCAGGGGAATGCCCTTCAGACAGGCCTCCAGGGCTTCCAGGGGTGAGCTCGAGGCACTGCCGGCTGGGACAGGGGAGATGGCCCTATCACCATCTCTGGCAGGTCCCCTGGCCTGGCCCCCAGTTGGCCCGCCCATCCGCCTTTTGCAGGGGTGAATCCTGCACCAGGTGTGGGAGCCTGCCAGGCAGAACACCCTACTGTGGGGGACTTTCGTCTGCTCTCTGTTTCTGCCGGAAGAATGACCACTGTACCCCCGGGCCCCGCGGTGGGGTGGGGAGACCCAGGTGGGTGCAGCGGCTGTCCCCGCCAGTTAGGAAACCCCTGTGAACACAGGTCCTCACTCCGGAGGGCTTCCTGGGCCAGGGCCTGATTAGGGAGGACGTAGCTAAGGGAGGGGGCTAGCTGCTCGAGGGTGCTGGCCGGGTCCTCCCCAGTGGACTGGACCTTCCCTTCCCTGTGGGTGGGCAGAACCTTGCTGTGGGGGCTGGGAACCCCATCAGGACTCGAGGAGACGACCTAGGCCTCACCTTGAGCTGCGGGGCCCCAGCTGGGCACACGGATCCCACCGGCATCTCTATCGTCCCCAGGGCTGCCGGTGGCAGAGGGGCTGTGGGTCCACTTGCCGAGCTGACAGGATGCTGGCACTGGGGGGCTCTGGGCCCAGCTGTCCTCCATCTTCACGAAAGCACCAGGGCAGGGAGGAGAAGTCTGGTGGGGTCCAGGCCCTGTGGGAAGCCCGCCATGAGGCCCCTGTAGGGTTAGGATGGGACTCCCAAGGCCTTTGGCCTCCACGGCTGTTTCAGCTCTGAAACAGTCCCTGCTCAGTGCCAGCAGATGGAACAACTCACACAGCCCGTCCCACCCCCAGTCCCCGACCCAGGTCACCTCCAGGGGTTTCCACCAAGGGCGCCAAGTCGGCCCTCCCCAGGCACTACCAGATCAGGGTCTCCTCCAAAACCAGCACATGTGACTCAGTTTGACTCCCTCAATGTTCCGAGAAGCTGCCGGGTATGGAAATGCTACCCCAGTCCATGCGGACGCTGACGAGAACCCCACATCGACATATGCCCCGAATGTCTGCTCAGCTGGAGCTGCCCTCTGCTCTCGGTTCCTCTCCCTCCCTGCCTGCTCTTCCCCCCTCGTGGAACTTGGCTCCATTCTAAGAGACAATCTAGAAAATTATCGTGGATGATGAAGCACCTCCTGCATGACTAGCTCCATTGATAGTGATGATCCCCGACATCTGGCTACTCCAACTGACATGCTGACATGTGGCCTGAGTGTCTTACTGTGGAGGGTCACCCACAGTCCTGCTTGGAGCAGTGGAAAGAATGGGCGACGTCCAGGGCCCTCCCAGCGCAGCCAGAGGCCTTTACCTCCAGAATTCCTCTTCCAGGCCCCTGGATCCTCCTGCAGCTGTGGGTCTCCAGACCCTGAGTGGCTGACGCGAGTGTCCCGGGCCACTGGGATCTCCTTCAGACAGTTCAGCAGACCCTGGAGGGGACAATCCCTGGACGCTGCCTCTGTTTTCACTGCCAGAAAAAGACACAGATCTTCTCCTGAGCCCGGAGTGCTTAGTTTTCGTGACAAACAAGTGGACAATCTAGGTGAGCAGTCAAAAGGGTTCAGAGCCAGAAATCTGGATATGTGGGTCATCTGCAACTCACTGGTCTCGCACAGGCCACTGTCTTCTGGGTGGCCGGTTTATAACCGCCTGTCTCCACAGCCCCAGAACCAGACGGAGAAAGGAGGGGAGCTGCGCAGGTGCATCGCAAAGACAAAGCACCTGCTGTGACCCCAACTGCAGATGAAGGAGGCGGCTGACGGGTCGCTACTTATGGACTGATTCCTGGGCCCTGAACAGGGCTTACGTTTTCGGAACGTACACATAAACCCATTACTGTACCCAGCCTCAGGTGGGAACAGTGACCCCCTTTTGCAGGTGGGGAAACCAAGGCTCAAAGGCTTCAGGAGCCTTTCACAGTCTGCACAGCAAACAGGTGTCAGGCTCCAGGACAGGCACTCTCGCCACCACCATGCTGCCCTGATCTCTCAAGTCTACACCGAGCACCCTACTTGGTGTCAGCCCTCACTAGGATGAGTGACGAACACAAAAGGACCCAGGGCTCAGAAATATGACCCTCATGATACTGAAGCAGTCAAGTCACAAATGATCCTTCGGGAAGACACTCAATTTATAGGGAAATACCTACAGAAAGGCAATTTGAGTTGTGGGGCTTCTGAAACCCTGGCCTGAGGAGACAGGTCCCCAGGGACTCGCCTCCCCAGGGCAGGCTCCCATGCCCCAACTCCGGCCCGGTCAGCCATGACACACTAGGAACAGGAGGCAGTAAGCTTGGGGACACCTTAGGGTACTGGGGCCCAGGCACCAGACTTTTCTTCAGGCAGCTGACGAGGCTTTTTAAGGGGCTGTTCCCAGGAGAGGTTCCGGTGGGCCCTGCATGATCGGCCAAGGTCAGTGCAGCTCTGACGGTGGCAGTCTTTGAGATTTCCCGCCCAGGAGAACAGGATGGCGCCTCCTCAGTGGGCTGTCAGGCGGCCCAGATGGAGAAGCCACGTGATACACCTCCATTTCCCTACCCCGCTCAGCCCCAGGGCAGGTCCCACCTCAGGAAAGCCAGCCTCTCACCTGCCCCTGCAGTCTCTCTCTCCTGCTTTCTGTGGCTCTTCCTCCTGCCGGGGCTGTAGGTGGGAGGGCTGTGCTCCCGGCCTGGGGCTTCAGGGCCTTCCTCCTCTGCAGGCCTCCGAGTGTCAGCGTCTATAGCAGGAGAGACAGGAAGTCCCTTCCAGGCCTGGCTCCTGGCCCCGGGGAATTGCCCCAGACCTAGTGCCCAGCGAACAGGCCTCTCCAGCCCTAAATCCCTGGTGCCCAGAGGACAGGCCTCTCCAGCCCTAAATCCCTTGGCCCAGCAGCTAAGTCCTGGGAACTCGGACTTGTGGCAGAGCCAGTTCCTGCAAGACTTGTTCCAGGGCTCCCCCCTGGGGAAGGCGGGGGGGTTGGGGGTCCTCTCCCAGTTTCCCCCTGGTATAATTGTAAATACCAAGACTGTTCACTCCAACCTCGCCTTCGGCTCAGCAAGGGACGCCAGCAACCTCAACACACAGGCCCCAATCTTGCACTCATGCTTCTCGAATGTGGGCACACAGAACCCCAGAGCAAAGGTGCCAGACCACGCCTGAAACCACAGGCTAAATGGAGTACGTTTTTCAGGCATGCCAATTGTATTCTGTATTAATTTTAAATATTTTTAATAAAAACAAGATATTGCAAACATTTTTTAAATAAAGTGAGACCATACAGAAATTAAAATGGCTACCCTTGCCCTCCTTGGCATTTAGGATTGCCCGATGAAAAGGTCTGAGACTTGGACCAGGTGATTCAGGTAGCACAGGTATGCTACCCGCCGCTGGACCTGCGCGTTAGGACCGTCCCCTGCTCACTGTGCACCTGACTGCTGCTCACTGAGCAGCATGAGCACACACAACTCCAAGAGCAGAGCTGGGTGAGAGGCCACCGGGGACCGAGCATCACGGCTCCTCTGGCCTTCACACATAGGCAGAGGACCAGAGCTGCTCCCCAGGGAGCTGGTCCCCATTTAGCAGCAAGAGAAACCGAGTCCCAGAGAAAATGAAGAGGGGTCAGGGTCTGGTCCCCTGACTCCAGGGTCGGAGCCCTGCCCCTGCTAAGTCACACTCACTGATGGAGAGGGGGCTCCCCTGACTTCTGGCTCCAGGTGAACCGCTGGATGATGGCCTGCCACTGGGCATGGTGGCCAGGCCGGGCCGGCTGACGGCTGTGTCTGGAAGGCAGCCAGGCAGGCCTCGGAGAGGACAAGTTTCCACAGTCACAGTTGCTGTCGGGGAGGAGGGAGAAGACACTGGAAGCTGGAATGTAAGCCCAGCAACAGGTAAAACACCCCCAACGTGCGATCCCGGCCCTTCCTTGCTGCATGCCACTAACGGTACAGGCCAAAGACGAGGCCCACATGCTGCACTGTCCTCCCTGGGCCCTGAAACACCGACTCACAGCCCTGGTCCTCCTCTGATACAATCCCTCCCACCGCTACCTGTTTCATTTACCGTCAACTGAGCGGGCTCGAAGGAATCCTACAGGCCAGGGCTGGTGGGGACAGATTCCCCCGAGGAGGTGAGGCCTGAACTGGGAAGGGCGAGGGAGCAGGGCATGGCACGGGGAAGGAAGGGGAGTCTGGTGAGCCGGGAAGAGCACAGGCTGGGAGGGGGACCTGGGTCCCCACTGGCCACTCAGACAAGGCACAGCTTCCTCTTCCTCATCTATAGAACTGGGGTTGGCCTCACCTGCCACGCAGGGGATAACGTGACAGGGGCCACGAGGGTGTGGATGAAGCCACACAGAAACCACTGGAAAAAGTCAGAAGCTTCCGTCTCGCCAACTATCCACGTGCTCTGAGGGCGGACATGCCGTTGGGCTGTTCATGCAACGGGGTGACTCTGCCAAGGGCCTGGCACACAGTGCGTGCCACTGTCCACACCCTGGACTTCACCTTGGGGACTGCAGAGAGGCTGCCCCACCGCCCGACTTACCCTCGGGGCTCACCCGCTCCTCGTCCAGGCTGGTACCCCGGCTCTCAGGGCCGACGTCCCCAAACAGGAACCCTGGGATCTCCTTCACCAGCTGCACCAGGGCAGTGAGGTGCAGGCTGTGCTGGGGTGCTCCTCCTGCCGGAGAGGCCACAGTGAACCCCCACACCCTACGCCTGCTCAGCACCCACGCTTCTGTGCTCATCTCCACACCATCCTCCTGCCATGTGAGGAGCGGCAAAGGAGAGACCGGTGTCCGTGACATAACGAGGACTCACGCCCGGTGACCTGCCCACTGGCACAGCCAAAACTGCGGGCTGGGAGCCAGGGTGGCTGGATTCTTCTATACTCTGTCACTCATCACCTGTCGCTCCTCTGAGGGGGACACCGAGAGGGCTGTCTCCCCATCCCTACCCACCATCTGGGCCCTTTGCCTTTCCTGGCGTCCCTTAACCTCCCGGCCTTGCCCGGGCTGGGACCATGGGCCGCATCCACCATTTAAGGTCTCCAGATGCTGGCCCTGTGGCAGCGTCTCCCGGAGCTGCAGGCTGGCTCCCCACAGGCGGAGGCAGGAAGGGGGCCTGAAGAGGTGGCGCTCCCCAAGGGTGACCCCAGGCTTCTTCTGAGCACAGCACGTGAGAGGCAGCAGTGTGCCGGGCTCCCGGCAGAGCGGCGGTGAGTGACAGATCCCGGAGGGGCCGGGGTCGGGAGTGCGGTGAGGTAGGAGGGCTGAGGTCAGTGCTCCCCGAGGAGCGGAGCTGGGGGCTGCGGACCACACTATGGGAGGGACGAGAGTGAGTCCACCTGGACACAGGCGGCCCAGGGGGACCAGGACGCCCAAAGGGGACTGGCCTTTGTCCACCAAGATCACTTACCTGGGCCACCATCCCCAGGAGGCTCCTCTTGTCCCTCACCAGCTTGGCTCCTGCTCATGGCTCCTCTAGGCTCCGTGGGAGACAGGAAGGCAGAGAGGGGGAGCGGCTCCGCTGTCCCTGGGAATAAAAGCAGGGACGGTCCCCCGGAACGGAAGTTCGCCTCCGTCCCCCCAAGTGCAATCGAACGGGCGGCCTAGCACCTGCACAGCCCTGCGCCTGTTCACACTCGTGTTTGTGTGACCCCGCCCAAACCCCAAGGACCAGAGCGTCAGAACCCGAGAGACGACCTTGCTGGTGTCTCACCAGCTTTTTAGCGCCCCGCCGAGCGTGCCCGGAACCGTGGGGCTGTCCACGGGATCCACGCGGCAGAACAGGCCAGTGAGGCCCCCAGCCGAGCCGAGGCTCTCGGAACACCGCCTCGGACGGTGCTCCTTTTGGAGATGAAAACTAAGGCCCGGCAGGTCCCAGGGCGACTCTGACATATTGGTGCTGGGGCCAGACTCCCATCCGCGCTACAGCGTGGACACTCGCCACGCTTCCCCAGAGAGGCCCCAGGGCGCGGCCAGCTCCTTACCCAGGGACACCAGCGCCTCGTAGTTCTCCTGCATCACGTCCCTGTAGAGCTCCCTCTGTCTCTCCCCCAGGAGCTGCCACTCGTCCTCGGAGAACTGCACAGCCAGGTCCTGGAAGGCGATGGACACCTGTGGGCACAATCTCGGGAGAGTTGGCTGGTTCCATCCCAGCGAGAGTGGGGTGGGTGCCCAACACATGGGAGCAGGTGAAGGAGCAACAGGAATCTGCTCAAGAGACAGTGATGGGAGTGGGCTGTGTCCCCCAAAAGATACGCCGAAGTCCTCACTCCAGTACCCGTGAATGTGGCCTTATTTGGAAACAAGGTCATTTCTGATGTAATTAGTTAAAATGAGGTCAAACCAGAGTAGGGTGGGCCCTCGACCCAGTGAGAAGAAAGACACAGGGACACAGAGAGAAGAGTAGGCCATGTGACAACAGAGGTAGGGATTGGAGTGATGCAGACACAAGCCACGGAACGCCTGGGGCCACCAGAAGCTGGGTAACAAACCGCAGCGAGCGAAACCGCGACAAGCACGAGTGCAGATGGGGGGCGGGCGCCGCTGCACATTACGGAACCGGCGCACTCTGGTTTATCCATCTGTCCTTTATGAGTTTGGTTAGTGTAAGTCGACTCCTTGAGAACCACAATCTAAGGGTGTCCTACACCTGCAAAACCATAGTTCCACCCAAAACGCAGCCCCAGGAGGCCAATGAGAAGAAGCAAGTTGGGATGGCCTGGGAGGCTCATTTCTTCTCTACCTTTTGGTAGCTCGACAGGTCTGAGTTGGATCCAGGAAAGAATATACTGAGCTATGGAGGGTCCACCTGGCTACTTCCCAGGCCAGGGATATCAGCTACCCACCTCCCAGGCCTCTCTCTGTGGAACACAGGCCATGCTGTAAATGGCGGTCGGCCTGAACACGTCCCTATCTGATGATGAGAGCTGGGGACTGTGGGCAAGTGGCTGCTTCTGTGCATGTACAGTCTCCCCAACACACCCACTTACACGGGTACCAGGTACATCAGCCACCACCCAGCCTCTTAGCTCCATCTTCCTCTCCCCACCTCCCTCCCCTAATTTCAACACCCACGTGTTAAAGGCACCCTGCTGATGCTGAGTGAGATGTGTCACACTCAGGCTCTGTTCTCTAAGGGCCCACGGATCAGCAGAGGTGTGACCCTTACAAATTTCGGAGCACTCCAGATCTCCCACTGATTAACAACACGGCCCTACGCTGCTCAGACACTGTTATCCTGTGCGAGGGGTGAAGGGTCCGAAGCAAGGACGGGTGACGCGCACGCCAAGCAGGCAGACAGCCTCGGCACCAAGTCCAGGACTCAGGCCTTTGGACTGAGACTTCGGTGCCCCTTCCGCTGTGCATGACTGACTACGACCAATGATAACATCAGTAAACCTTAAGAAACCAAGTACCCAACATCTAATTTTTAAAAATTATTGTTGCCCAGTGTCTATAGGGGAACACACTGGACATCTGTGTCAAACGTCACCATCCCCAGTAACCTCTTCGTTTAAGGTGGTGACAGGGAGAGGGGAAGAGTCCAGAACCCAAGAAACTCTCTGTAGCCACTGCTGAGTGACATGGCCCTGGATGGAGCAGGGAACCGGGGGGTTGGGACCCAGCAGAGCCAAACAGTAGTTCTGCTGGAGAGCTGGTTCAAGTTGGCTATTAAACCAGGTGAAAAATACTCTGTATCCTCAGCTTCTCCCATCAGAAGTTATTTACAACATAATAACTGAAAAACAAAAGGGCTTTGAGGTTCAAATGATGTACTTCACAGCTGCTTTTTAATTAGGACTGATTTCCCACCTCATACTAGAGCTACTAAATCATGGTTTAGTGTTTTCTGGGGCCCAGAAATCGACATTGTCAAACTTCCCAAGTGATTTTGACACTGCGGTCCAGTCACAGGCTGGAGACGGGGCAGAACCTGCCCAGTCCCTGGAAATGAAAACCACACTGGTGAACAGGCGCCTGAAACGTCGGTTCCGCACCTGTCCCCAGGGCCAGCTGCCCAACATAGCATGTTTGTGAACTAGAAATCACACACAGCTGTAGATTTTAACATTTCATGCTGACTTCCATCCAAAGCAAGGTGGCTCTTCAATTTCTACCTCAGTGCCTTCAATAATGGGTGCCTTCCACATTCCCAGCAGCTGGTCCTATGGCTGGCCGGATCTGGCAGTTAAGAAGCTCTGGCCACACAGCCAGGGGCAGAGCACAGGGGTGAGAGGTTGACCTCAGGAGCCACGCTGCCAGAAACCTGACCCCTGCTTTGCTTCATATTAATATGGGACCTCGCCAAACTCATTTCTAAAAGTAAGATCGTAACAAGCTATAGCATAAGGATGCTGTGAAAACTAAAGAAATACAAGAAAAGTGCCTGGAACAGATGCTGGGACACAGTAAGTGCTATGATTAGCATTATTGCAGCTAAATCTGTCACAGCCTGCCACCTCCAGCTACGCAGAATAGGCTCTTCCCTACATACTCCTGACCGCTGTGACTCCTGCCTCTTTATCTCTAAGCTAAACACACCCAGTTCTTCGAAACATCTTGAAGAGATGATTTCCAAGCCTGTCAACTTCTCAGCCTCAAGAAAACTCTTCTATGACAAAGTTCCTACAAAACAAGACTGAAAACTGATTATGGCTAGAGTAAGTGGTCTCGTCAGTGGCCTCCCTCTGCCCAGAAGAAGCAGAGGAAGAGTGAGGAGTGTGTGTGTGCGCGAGGGAGTGAATAAGCATAAGTGTGAAAACACACAGTCAGTAAACACTCACCCTCAGGAAAGGAGAACCCAACACTGGCTTGAATCTGGGCCTCCCGTCCTCCTCCAGACCTACTTCACTCACTCAGTGGCTCTCAGGCTGCCCTCCCTCAACCAGCAGCAGCAGAATTTTCTGGGCTGGTTCAGGATTGCTGTAACAGAGCAGCCTCCTGGCTCACTGCTGCCATGCTGGTCCTCCTTAAAACATTCCTACCATGTCACCACTCAGCCTGAAAACTCCAACTTCAGTGCCCATCGGAACCATCCATCTCTCACCGTCCTTCCCAGCCTGGACCCATTCTCCCAGCATGCCTCAGTCTCCCAGATCAGACCCTGTACCCTGCTGCCTCCAACCTGTGGGCTGTGCGCACACGCCCCTTGGCTTTTGGGAGTCACACTGGACAAAAAGACAGGAGGCCCTCCCTGTTCCTCTCCATCCGACTGTGCCCTATTGCTCCCCAAGGCCACCTTCTCCATGAAACTACACAGTGTGAGTACACACGCCTCCCAGAACCTGGTCCAACCCCTCATTTTATAGATGAGGGAACTGTGGGATGAGGTGGCCCTAGCACGGGACCAGTAGGCATATTTGAGTAATGGTGTCCTTGGGCTTCTTAACTGGACAGCCAGGCTGCCCGTCTCTGACAGCGTTCAATTTACCTGGCTGTTCCTTCCTTTCAAAAGTTTGTGGGGCATTAATGACACCAAGGTCCTGGCACAGTTACTGCTCTGCCTGTTCACAGCCTGCCCCAGTCCCCAGCCCCAGGCCTCCCCCATGCCCCAACCATGGAGTCTGTTGCCTGAGGTTGTCCCAAGCTCATGAGCCACCCCAATTACAGAACTGACTTCCAGAAGATCACGTGGCAACTCCCCACGTCTTCCTAGCACCTTCACAGCTCTGCACGCAACTCGCTCAAACTGTGCCCAGGTTGACAGATGGGGCTCTCACTTCAGCTCTCGGAGCTACACACCTTACTTAGAGGATAAAACCCGGGAGTGGTGGACATGGACCTAGTTCCATGTCTCATCGCCTCTCCCAGGGGTCCAGGATCCTATCAAAAATAAAAATATCGGATTTACTCATTCCCTGAGGCCTTCATGCCCACCACTGCCAGGATAATTTATAATTAGTTAAAAGAAGCCAAGACGAGGGAAGGCGATGCTTAACCCAAAGGACCGAGTTCCCAAAGGTGGAGAGATTTCTTGTACGTGTATACTGCAGGCGAGGAGTAGGGAGAGGTCGCCCAAGGTCTGGACTTCACACGAAATCCTGCGCACCGGACCCGCCCAGCCCCGCACAACCCGATTTCAAAGTTGGCAGGTCCCAGGTTCTTTCCTCGCCCCCGGGGGCCGCGCGGTGCCCCGCAAAGCGGACCGGCCCAGGCATGCGAGCGCCCGTCCTCCCAGGCTTAAGGCGAGGTCCCGGCTCGCATTACCTGGCGCGCCATCCCGGACCCAGCCTCCGCTCCCAGCTTCCGGCGCGGTCCGAGGCGCTCGCTCCCGGGTCCGCGACCTGCCGCGCGACCCTCAGCGTCGGCGACGGCAGAGGTCGGCGCGGGAGGAGGCGGGGCCGGGGCGGCAGAGGGCTCGCCCCGCATCCCAGGAGTGGTCCTGTTTCCGCCCGGAGAACCCTGGCCTCGGCGGCCCGTGGTGCGCAGGCGCAAACTACACTTCCCAGGAGGAGCCGCGGCGCCGCTTACTCATCGCCTCCGCGGGCGACCCTGCGAAGCTGCCAGGAGGGGCTAGGCGCCGGGACTCACCTGGTGGCTAGCTCAGGGTGTGTTTGCACGCGTGTACGCATTCATCCATCCGTCCAACCATCCATTTATCCATTCCTTCATCCAACATTTACTGAGCGCATCCTCTGTGCCAGGTGAGGATGCTCGGATGAAACGGCATCCGCCTCCTCCAGAGGGCGCACCTCTTAAACCGACCGTGACCAAGACACCCCGGGAGGCGTTGGGATGGGGAGTGGGTCTCCAGGGCTGGAGAGGGGGCTGCAGGCCCGACGGCGCAGGGCCGCGGTCGTGGGTGGGCGAGAGTGGTTGCCAGACGGTGGCACATCTTGAGATCTGTCACTCCGCTTCCTCACTCACTACAGCATTGACCTGTGTGTCATTATATCTTGGGTGACTATTTACTGGCCTGTTTGGTTCATTGTGGTAACCTCTCAAGTTCCTGGCACGTAGTAGACCCTCGAATAAATGTGTGAGGCGTGAACTAAGCGTGGGCCCCACCATTCTGCCCGGCAGGAAGCCTAGGGAGAGCGACGGACTCCCGCGGAGAAAACCCCGGCTGAACACAATGAGCCTCATTTCAGGTCTGGAGGCGGACCCGTTAGAACAGCTCCGAGAAGGTGGGCCTGAGGGGCTCAACCTGCTCTGCAAGACGGAAGCTCGCAGAGGTAGAGGAAGTGGGGTGACAGTACCAGGAAAGAGAAGCTCGCTGCCCAGAGTCCTCTTCTCTGCGTCCCATCCCCACAGGTTCTCTTCCTCGGAACTTTTGGGGAAAGGGAACCCCTCACCACGCAATCCCAGCATTGGTCCCCGTAGCAGCTCTGGTCTGCCATGAATCTCTGCTGGCTTGTTGCTGGTCACCTCCCAGAACTCTCAGGTACAATATTGACATGGCTTGGCCCGGCCTCCAGGCAAGGCCGAGAGGAGCCCACTGTCAGTCACTGCCCAGCCCCACACCTGGGCAAAGGCTCCTCCTTCATACTGTGGCTCTTAAGAAGGAATGTATCTGCCAAGGAGGACTCCTCGTTGTTAACTGGGCCCAAAACCCTAATCCGAGTATAGCAACCATAGCTGGCAGAGGCTTCTCCTGCACCACAGGTACCATTTCAGGGAAGTCACAGACGGAGCTGCGAAGCCTCTGCACTACTCCGGCCCTCTAAGCCCACCCTTATGAAGGAGTTCCTGGAATCCTCTGACCAATGGGCTGAGACCTGCCCATCCAATCAGAACTGCGCAGCTATATCCTCATTTGCCCATCTCTACAGAACAACCAGTTAGCCAATCAGAATAGGTGTCTTCAACCAATCAGGACTATTTGGACCAATTACGCTGTGCAGATTTGGGTTCCTCATTTGCATAAAAATGGACCAATCAGGAACCAGGGTGGGAACTTTATAAAAAGTGGCTTCCCTTCTGTCTGCAGTTTCCACCTGAGACTGTGTTTCCGCAGTTTCCACCTGAGACTGTGTCAGTTTCCTAACTGTTCATCTGAATAAAGTTTCTCCTCTTTCCTCATTCCAGATTGGGGCCTCCTCTTGACATTAGATTGGTAGCAGTAAATTTCTGTGGATAATACCAAAGGAATAATTGACACAGGACCGGTGCGCATGTGGCCGACTGTAGGAGGATTTGAAGGTATCACGAAGATTTCACGACATGGAAAAATAAAACTTAAAAGTCAACATCTGATCTCAGGATCCCCAAAGGCCACAGGACCTTGTGGTAAGTATCTTACCTGTGCTTTGAGCCTGTGTCCCACCTTCTCACTGAGGTCAGCCTCCCAGTAACTTGTCGCTTCTCTTGGCTCCTCTCTACACCCCACCCTTGGTCTCAGAATCCCTAACTTTAAGATTCCTTAAATTATCCCATTCCTGCATCCATCTCTGCTTCTGTACCTGCATTGAAAATGATTTTGGAGAACTGTCATAAATTCAGTTTCAAGTGTTTATTTGGCATTTCTGGACAGGGACAAAGGCGAGAGTGCAGATAGAACAAATTTTTAAAATATTCTCAATAATTCAAATTGGTTTTTCTGCTAATCGATATTCAGTGGTTTAACTTTTAATATAGTTGGCTTTGGCTATCCGGTCATTCTATGAATTGGCTTTCGATGAACCAGTCAGCTACAGTTTTCCCAAAGTAGCTAGCTTCCTCTAAAGATAAATGGTACTGTCTGTTCCTCGTGTGCAAATGGTTGCAATTAATTTAAATATTTAAAGTATTTAAACATTTAAAAATCTTTTCTGATTTTCATTATTTTTTTTTCTACCCATGAGGTTATTAAAAAGTGCTCTTTAGCTTTCAAACGTGTGGGTCTTCTTTAAAGTTATCTTTTTGTTATTGAGTTTTGCCTTGTAAGAGAACGTAGGGTGTGCTGTTGATTTTTTTTTTTTTTTATTTTCTGAGACTTGCTTTGTGGCCAAGTATGCAATAAATGTTTGGAAATGTTCCATGTTTGCTTCACAGGAGTATGCGTATTCTAATGTTGGTTGTAGGGATCTAGTTGGAGTTATTGAATCAAGCTTATTGATTGTGTTATTTATGTCTTCTATATATTTTGCCTTTTTGGTCTCTCTGTTACCGAGAATGATGTATTAAAATCTATTATGATTTCACATTCGTCAGAATTCTCCATGTATTTCTGACAATTTTTGCTTTATATATTTTGAGACTGTATATATGTGTCTAGAATTGTATTTTCCTGGAGAAGTATTCACTTTATTGTTTTATAGTAATCCTCATTACCCTAAGAATACTTTTAATCTATAATGCATTTTGTCTGATATTTATTTAGCTACACTAACTTTATTTTTGGTTAACCTTTGTCTGATATATCTTTTCCCATCTTTCTACTTTCAAACTTTCTGTATATTTATGTTTCACATGTGTGTTTTATAGGAACATGTAGCTAGATTTTGTTGTTGTTTCATACAATATGACAGTCTCTATCTTAATTGGCAAATAATCCATTTGCATGTGTTGTGGCTATATTTTTATGTAATATATGATAATATATTTTTATTAATTTCTACCATCTTATTTTGTGCTTTCTATTGATTCTACTTTTTTCTGTGCCTTTTTCTCCATCCTTTCCTTCAACTGGATTGATTAATTTTTCTTTATTCACCTTTTTTAAATACTGATCTGAAATTTATGCCTTCTTTTTCTATGCTTTTGGGGTTCTTCTTTAAAATTTTACACACTCCACAAAAATAAGACTTTTGTAAATTAGTTTAATCACATAATTCCATTTCTGTCTTATGTGTAATTGTTGCCTTTTTAGTTAAATCTTGTTTTTAAGCCTTCCCCAACTCTCTCATATATATATATACACATATATATATATGTATGTATACACACACACATATCAGTGTGGGTATATACACATATATACACATATATACGTATATATACATGTGTACATGTGTGTGTGTGTGTGTGTGTGTGTGTATACTATGCTGGTTAGATTTACCAATGTGCTCACTACAGTTACGTGCCACTGTGCCACATAATGACATTTCGGTCAACGATGGACCACATATATGACAGTGGTCCCATAAAATATAATGGAGCTGAAAAATTCCTATCGCTTAGTGGCATTGTAGCCATTGTAATGTCACCCACGTGTTTGTGGTGATGCTGGTGTAAACAAACCTACTGCACTGCCAGTCATATCAAAGTATAGCACATCTAGTTATATATAGTGCATAATACTTGATAATGATAATAAACGACTATGTTACTGGTTTAAACGACTATGTTACTGGTTTATGTATTTACTATACTATACCTGTTATTATTAGAGTATACTCTCTGTACTTTTTTTTAAGTTTGCTGTAAAACTATGCTATGTTCCACCAGCAGCAGCCTCATACATCTCGAGTTTACCCCATCTCTGGATTGCATCTATTTCTCTTGTGGTTGATTTAATCTCATGTTGTTTTGTACAATAACATTATGTACAGGCTCGTAGCCTAGGAGCAATAGGCTATACCATATAGCCTAGGAATGTAGTAGGTTATGCCATCTAGGTTTGTATAAGTGCACTCTGTGATTTTCACACAGTGACAAAATCACCCAATGAAGCCTTTCTAGAAATATATCCCCATTGTTAAGCGGCACATGACTGTAGTATCTTTGTTTACTATTTTTTCTTTGTCTCTTCCTTCCTCCTCTGGGTTCAGTGTTTTTCTCTCTGAAGTATGCCTTTTTAAAGTTCTTTCAGCAAGAATATGTTCGAAGTAAATGCTTTCAGTTATATGAAAATTTCTTATTTTTTGCTCACTCCTGAATTATATTTAAACTGAGTAGTGAATTCTAAATTATGTTATTGTCTTTTGCACTTTTCGTATTTTATTCCATTGTCTTCTGACTCTCGTTGCTTCTATAGAAAAGTCTGCTGTCAGTCTCGTTATTATTCCTCTGCATTTGATTTGTCTTTTCTGTCTGGCTGCTTTTACGATCATCCCTTTGTCTATGGTATTATGAAGTTTCACTGCAATGTGCATAGGTGTGAACTTATTTTTATTTACTTTTCATAAAACTCATGATTCCTAATTCTGAGGTATGTCTTTATACAAGTCTGGAAAAGGACCATTTTATCATTTAACATTGCCTTTCCCCCTTTATATTTCTTCTTTGTAGAATTCATATGTGAACATTTTCAGAACCCTTCATTCTATCCTCTGTCTCTCTTAGGCCTCTCTCTGCCACTCTTCTATATTTTGTATTTTTTTTTTTTAGACCTTTCTCTTTCATTCTAGGTCCTTTTATATTCTGTTTGGTAAATTTATATTCTATTTCACTCCCAAATCTCTCTTCTTTCTCTCTCTAATCTGCTGTTATACTGTTAACTTCAGTTATTGTATTTTTTATTTTAAATGAATCTGCCTCATCCTTTTAAAAAATCACATGTTCTCATATATTCAATTCCTTATGTCTTTAATTATTTTAACCATACTTACTTTTTAGTATTTATCTGATAATTCTGCTCTCCGCTATTCTTTATTTCATCTGATGGCTTTCACTCATGGTAGACTGATTCATCATATATTTTGTTATTTTGCATGGTGAGCTCATGAAAAGTCAGGTTTCATCAGCGGAATTCTGTGTGGTTTGACTGTTTTTCAGCAGAGTACTTTCTCAGCTCTCTCTTTCCTGTGTCTGGCATTGAGTAGGAATCAAATATGTCTTGATCGAATGGGTGATTTCGCGGATGAACAGATGGGTGCTAGCCACTGCTCTGATGTCAGTAAGCATTGTTAGGATAGACTGGGGGTCAAAGAGCCATGCCTCTACAGGGAAGATGGATTTAGGGACAGTAGTGTGCTTGAGCAGGCTCGAACCAGAGAATCTCTTGTGAGCATGACTTCCCACCTCCATATTCAGTGATCTTATGTTTGTAGTTTGTCATTGGCCTTGGTGAGATTATTATCACCATGAAATTAAGAAACACTAAAAATCGGTGATGCTCCCCTCCCCCAAGAGCTGGTTCTTAAACATTTACCAGCCCACTACTGACTGGGGGCAATGAAAATATGTAGAAAAGTGAACCTAAACCAGCCTATATAGAATAAGACCTGTGGTAAGTGAACTAAAAAGTCTGAGTTGGAGAAACCTATCACTCTAGGACTGTGGTGCTCAGTGACAGAAGTTACCCTTGACTTTCTCCCAGATTTGGAAAGGATCAGTATCAGGAGAAGCTGAAAAATCAACACTAGCTCTAGTAAGCAAAAGTGGAAGCCAGCAGGGGGCACCCGGATTTGAACCGGGGACCTCTTGATCTGCAGTCAAATGCTCTACCCCTGAGCTATACCCCCTGATGTAAGCTGGGGCCTAAGTAATACCTTTCACCTGTGTGGCCATGCCCAGTATGCCTATAAATTTTTGCCACTGATGTTCAATTGGGCTGGGCCTCCTGGAAGCTGCCAAGCCTGCCTCACTGCAATTCTCTCTCTCTGATGCGAAACAAACAGGTTCCCCTAGCTGTAGCTGCTTGCCTGTCCTTCCTGGAAAAGCACCAACACTGATGTTTATAGCTGGAAGGGGCTTCAGAGTCTCTAGTCTGTGTCCTTCACAGTGGACATCTGAAAACAGATTCAAGGCTACCGAGCTCCTTATCGCTAGGATCAGGACTTGAATCCACTCTTCTTGACTTTGGGTTTAGTTCCCTACTACTAAGCCAATGACTATTTTATCTTCCTCTTGTCCCTACCTTCCATCAGTCAAAGTATGTAAAGGCTACATAAGTGGAGCCATCTGAATAGATTTATGCAGACTCGAGATGATCACAGGGACTAGAATGTGGGCTCAGCAGAACGTGAATGTGCCACGCAGCTCACGGACCACAAGGAAAAGCTACTGTGGGACACCAGGATTGACCTTGTGCACGGACTGGAACCTTCGGGCCTATCCTCAGATTTCCTGTACTTGGGAATCTTCTTGAGCGCTTGTCAAACATGCAGATATGATCTGGGATTAGGAACAAACTCCTTATGGAGCCGCGAAACCCCACTTTGAGAATCACCTGTCATAGATCTACATCCGCTTCCTCTTGCGCCACCTGCAGGAAGACTCGGGTACTGAAACACCCAAGGATGGGGTTAGGCTGGGTATTCAAGCCCTAGTCTCAGGCCCAGCCAGAGCTGGTGGGGAGAGCCGGCATTAAAACCAAGGACCGCCGTCAAACTGCTCATCCTCTGAAATCTGCTCTAGACCAGTGGTCCTTAATTTTAGGGTGCATCAGTATCATTTGGAGAACTTATTAAAACACAGGCGACTGGGTCCCACCCTAAAAGCTTTTTATTAATAAGTTCTCAGGTAATGCTGCTGCTGCTGGTCCGGGCCATAGTTTGAGAACCGCTGCTCTAGACCAACAGACATCTGAGACCAGGCCCATGCGCAGTGGCAGCCACACCCAAGGCATCTGTTCACTGTTGCCTCTTCTGCACGTTCCGCAAAAGCCCAGTGTGCTGGGGTCCCTCTCCCTTTCCTCCCAGTGCCTGCCTGGGACCACTGGGATGGTTTCTTTGTCCTCGGTTAGCCCTCTTTCTATTTTATGATTTAGGAAGCTAAAACTCAAGAAGCCTTCTTCCTGGCTCCCCATTATGGGGAAATGTTGTTCAAGCGAGTGAAGGAGGAAGTCCACTCTTCCATCTGGAGCAGGCGGATGTGAGCTGAAAAGCCCAGTGTGTCTCAGAAAACTAGCTCAGTGGTGGAGTGGGCGGGCGGGGGGTGGGGGGGGTTGTATTATTATTCCTGTGTTGCAGATGAAGAAACAGAAGACATGAGGATTCTTTGTCCCCACAAAAGAGAGTCTCTAGATTGAGATACAGAAACCTGAAGTTTTCCTCCTAGATGCATCTGAACATTTTTGATTTGGGGAGGTTTCTTCGAGCTTCTATTCAACTTCCCTTTCTTGAGATCCTGCTATGCACTGGGCACTGTGGGGCACTGAGCAGAAGATGAATTTCAGGGCAGTATGAGGAGATTAGAGCATTTTTGAGCATTGACCGTGAGCCAGAACCTGCACTGGGTTCTGACGGTGAATAATACCAGCTCTGTATTCCCTAGTGGGCGGACAAACCAGTAGAGGACTAACTGCTATCTGATGGAGTGGAGGGCCTGTTCTAGCAGGAAGGAGGCTTATGCTGCCTGGGGGCTGCATGGGGAGGGGCCGGGGAGCTGAGGCTATTGGGGTGGGCCTGGCTGGAGGGGGAGCATTCCAGAGGAGGTATGAGTATGGGAGGGAATGGCAATGGAGAATTTGGCCAGGCACTGGGGGGAATGCTGACCGAGACATCTGCAGCTTAGGCCTACATGGTGCAAGGCCCGACCTGCGGTGACTATTAAGAAGTGAGCATAAGGGTGTCTGGGGTCACTCCCAAGTGTCTGGATTGGGGATCTGGAAAGCTGACAGTACCACTCACAGGCACGGAAGAGAAAGAGGAAGACTGTGGGTGTGGACTTCCTGAGGACAAGGTGTCTATGAGGCCGTGGTGGCTGCGGGGGAGATACAGACATGGCCTGTATCTCAGCATAAGCTGAGAGACACTAACTGAAGTGGATCGTCCCACAACATGAAATTAACCTGGAGAAATTATGCACCTGGCACATAGTTTGTTTCCTAAAATTTTCATCTATTCCTCTTCTGCATTCTGGTAGAGAAGTGAAAGTCATCAGTGTTTTTCTAGAACTTACCCAGGAAGCAATACTGTATTGAGAGGACCCGGATATTCAGCCAGTGAAGGGAGAAGCATTATAATGGGGCAGGAGACATCTCTAGCAACACCACTAGTCACTGAACCACCACTCAGTTCCCTTCACCAGGCTCCAGGCTTACCCACAACCTTCCTCCTTCCTCCCCATCTCCCATCACCTCTTATTCTCACAGAAGAAGCACCTGCTTTTGCCTTCTGCTTCGAACAAACAAACAAAAACCACCACCAGCAAAAAAACCCAGAGCCTATTGACCTTACCTCGTTCATTTAACTGTCATTCAAGTATCTGTCATGCACCAGATGTGCTAGACCCTGGGATAGAACAATGAAGAAATCAAACCCTGTTCTTGGCCTCAGCTTCCTCATGCCCCACATTCCAAAGGTTTCCATGTCCTCACCCATCCACACTCCACCTTCCCCTCTCCTCTGCTGTCCTTTCTTTCTTAAAGATAAGCCCTTCCATTCACGCTCCCTCCCCACTTCAGGAAGGTCTTTGCATCCCCAAGCTCTCCCTCCTGCCTTCGACCTCTCCATAGAAACCTGCCAAGGCAGAGCTGTCTCACTCAGTGGTAAACCGTGTGGCAAGTAACAAAAACAACCTGCTGGTGGCTGAAGCCAAAAGAGGGAGAATTTATTACTAGAACCAGCAATATCTCATGGAAATGGGGGCAGAAAGGCAGCCTTGGATTCCTCTGACTACACCGCAGAGAATGGGAGGGAAGGGGCCAAGAGTGGATGCTCTGTATTCCGGCTATTGACAAACTCAACAGGTTTGCTGCTTGGGGTGCTCTGTTCAGGAAGTGTGATTGTCCTTACGTAGTTTTATTTATTTGCAGCAAGTAAAGGAGACAGAGGATTCACATCCAAAGCTGGCTCCAAGGGGGAAGGCTTAGCCATTGCTTTCATACACTATTTGGTTAATTACATGTTGATTTCTTCTTTGCAGTTGGATAAACTTATCCTGATTTGGTTAATTACATGTTGATTTCTTCTTTTGCCTCTTGTTGGGTTCAGTCAAGCTCAGTGGGTTACAGCTGCATCTGCAAAATACTATGCTATATTTTAACATTTAGCAAGAATCGCATTTAGTAAGAAAGCCTAGAGCTTGAGAGCCTTGTCCTAACACAGGGATAGCAAAATTCTTTATAAATCACACTGTTGACAAGACAATGGTAAACCAGGTGTGTAATTAATGATGGATATGAAGGTGAGAGAGAAAACAGAAAAAGTGTCATCTGTTGCATTGCAGATTGCATTGTGGCAAAACAATGACTCTTCTGTGTGTGGGTTAACAAATCCTTTCTTAATTCTGGGTGCAATTATTGACGCGCAGAGTCTGAATCAGCCCTCGGCATATGTGTGTACAGATGGGGGAAAGTGCCTCTCTACTCTTTATTCTGTTCATCACTGACAAGCCCCGCCACCAGAAAAGACACCTTTCGTTTGATTAACACTCATCTGATGAGCCGTGAAGACAGGGAGTGTTGGGGTCGGCTCTGCCTTGCCCAGCTATTTGCAACAAAGACAGGCAGCGCCAGACAGAAGAGCTTGCCCCTGATTGCTAATCCCCATGCCGCTTCATTTGGAGGGAAAAAATAAATCTTGATCACTGTGGAAGGAAATGGCAAAAATTATCATTGATAAAATGGCAGCCACTAAATAGACATCATTTCAGCATCTCGGCTAAAGAGATGGGGAGGGAATACGTGATTCTGCGTTTCCACAGTGACATATATTGGCTATTAAGAGTGCTTGCATGAGTTTTGGAAAGGAGATAAGGATAAAAACAATTCCTCAAAATGCCAATAAGGGCCATTCCTCTGACACTGAGAGGCAGGGCTCAGGTGGACTATCTCAGGTGTTGTGTATTTTGAATACCCAGGCTCTGTCACTTCAGTACCATGGTTTTTTGTTGTTGGGTTAGGAAGCCCTGTCTGTGGCACACAGCATTGAATAGTTGTGTTTAGCTTCTTCCCAGTGCATGGTGATTTTCTTCATGCACGGTAGTGAATGGTGTATTACTAGGCATATTTAAACACGACATCCAAATCCTATAAAAGAATCTAAAGAAATACTTTTGAAAGCCAAAAAAATTGATGAGAAATCCACTCACGGCTGTCCCCATGTTGGGATAATCCCAGACTGAAGGGTAATTAATGGACAGGTCAGTGCTGAAAGCAGAAATTTGAATGCCCATAACTATCTGCCAGGATCGCCAAACACTTGCGACAATTACTTCTGACCTTGAAGTTGTCATAACTTAGGAGAAGTAAGAAATGTGAAATGAACTCTCCAGGTGTGGAAATTGGACCTATGGTCCAAGCCAGCTGTCATTAAGCCAGATAAAGATAATTTGGTGAAAAACGGTAAATGATATCATGCCTCTCACCACAAGAAACAACTATTCCCTCATTTTAAAATATCATATTTTACTTTTTATTCTGAAGACAATTCGATCCATCCTTTTAAAAGTAGTTTTCTTGGTGTGTCGTTTAAGAAATCCTTTCCTTCTCTGAGTTATAGCCTCTTATTTTTAATTCAAATAATTTTTAAGGTTCCCCCCCACACACATTTAGGCTTTTAATTCATCTAGAATCTACCGTTCTGTATAAGGGTCTTTTTTTTTTTTTTTAATGGAAAACCAGTTATTTCAGTACCATTTATTGAACAATTTGGTATTTCACCTGCCACTTTGTAGCTCCACTCGCATCACGTGGGGCTACATGACAAAGGCGCCATGCATTTGTCACCCAACCAGGAAACTTTTGAGAGTGAAAGGGAATGTTATTCCCATCTGTGCTGGGACCACAAGCATAAACTGAGACTGTCCCAAGCAAATTAGGACATATAGTTAGTGTTCTCCAGAGAAACAGAACATATACATAGGTGAGGAGAGATTTATTAATTCTGAGGAACTGGCTCACCGATTATGGAGGCCGAGAAGTCCCTTGTCTGTCCTCTGCAGGCTGCAGGCCCAGGATAGCAAAGTAGCGAGGTTCCTTCTGAAACAGAGGTCTGGCAACCTGGGGACCCAATAGTGTAAGTCCCAGTCCGAGTCAGAATGCCAGAGAACCAAGAGCACCGATGTGCCAAGGCAGGAGAAAATGGATGTCCTCTGTGTTCTGCTGGTCCCTCAGAGGTTTAGATGATGCCCGTCACTGGTGAGGGCTGTCTTCTTCACTCAGTCTACCAATTCAAATGCTAATCGCTGCCAGAAACAACCTCACAGACATACCCGGAAGTGATGTTTTACCAGCTATCTGAGCATCCCTTATTCCACTCAAGTCAGCTCATAAAATTGACCATCAGTCACCCTTTCATATACCAAGTTCCCACATATGCATAGGTCACACATCCTGTTGCATTCATTTGTCTATTCCTATGCTCACTAGTTTAATTACATTCACTTTGTAAGTCTTGCCATGAGGTAAGACAGGTCCTATCTTCTTGTTTTCGTATCTTAAATTGTCCCAGCTAGTCTTAAACCTGTTTTTTCAAGTTCTACTAAAGTCTTTTTCAACCTTTGCTGATATTATATTGAACCAAATGATTGAATTGCAGGGGACCGACATCCTTCAAATATTGAGTTACCTATCCATGAATATGGTATATCTCCATTAATTCAGGTTTCCTTTATCTTTCAGTAATATTTTGTTATTTTGTCAATAAGGAATTTGAACATGTATTACTTTATTTCTAGAACTAGAACATGTATTTCTAGTTACTTTATGATTTTTGTTATTGTTAATAAGATTTTTACCCTAATTCATTATCTAGCTGATTACTGCTGGTGTATGAAGAACGACATTCATTTTTGTTTGTTGATTTTACATTGAGCAATCTAGCTGAACTGTGTTGTTGGTTCTAAAATTTTTCTCTACTTTCACTGTTGGCAATCATAATATCTGCAAATAAGGACTGTTGGTCTCTTTTTCTTTCTTTTTCTTTCTTTCCTTCCTTCCTTCCTAACTTCCTTCTATCCTTCCTTCCTCTCTTCCCTTTCCTTCTTTCCTTCCTTCCTCCCTCCCTTCCTCCCTTACTTCCTTTCTTTCTTTATAGAGGCTAGGATCCCCAATACAATATTGAATAGTAAGGGTGATAATTAGCATCCTTGTTTCTGAATTTAACAGGACTGCTTCTCATGTATTTTATTTGTGGGAGGTTTATAGTAGTTTCTACTTATCAGATTAAGGAAATTTATTTCTATTCTGAATTCATTATGAGCTTTTTTAAGCATGATTAGATATTGAATTTTATCACCTTTATCCTTATCTCTTGAGATATCTATTAACACATGCTCCTGTAATATGTTAATGTGGTAGATTACATAAATCAATTTTTTAATACTTTCATAAATCAGTTTTCTAATGTGGAACCATCCTTAAATTCCTAGAAAAAAATCCTCCTTGGTAATAGTTATTTTTTTAAAGCACTGTTAGATTCAATTTGCTAGTATTTAATTGAAGATTTTGTGCATTTATTTTTTAAGTGAAATTCATCTGTTTTCTTGCATTTTCCCTGACTTCGGAGATGATGTTATACTAGCCTTATGTACTGAAATAAATTCCAGAAAATTTTGATTTTCTGGGAGAGAGAGGAATGAGCCGTTCCTTGAAAGTTGTGTAGAAATCATCTATAAAGTCATCTTAGTTTTTTCCATTTTTTGAATGGAAATCTTCGATTATTTATTCAATTTCTTTTAAAAATGTGCATTTCATCTAAGTTTTTATAATTGTTATAATCTTGGTTATAGTATCTCATGAGTTTAAAAATCTCTACGTTATCTATACTTATATCCCTTTTTCTTCCTTATTCTTGTTTATTTGTGTGTTCCGTCTTTTTCTTAATTGATTTGACAGAGCTTTGTCTAATTTATAAGTCGTGTCAAGAAACTAACTTTTATTTGTTCTTCTTTGTTATTTTCTAGGTATCTGTTTTATTAATTGCTCTTTTTATCTTTTTTATTTTCTAGTATTGTCATTCTTTATTCTGTTATTTTTCTATAATCTTAAGTTGAATGATCAGCTCGTTATTTTTTTTTTTCTTGGTCAAACATATCCATTTGAATAGTGCTTTAAAGAAGTCTTTCGTATATACTGCTTTTCTTTTATTTACTTCTAATCATACTGTAATTTTCAATATGTTTTTTTTCTTTAACCTATGAGTTATTTGGTAGTGTACCTTCTGTTTCCAAATAAAAAAATGTGGAGTTTTTATATAATTTTATTAGAATTTCCTAATGTTTGTATGATAGTGATTCCTGAGCGTTTTTTCAGGCTTTTTTGCTGTCTTAGCACTTGATCAGTGTCTACAAATATTCTGTAAGTGCTTTAAAACAGGGTTTGCTATATTTGTTCGTTCAAGTTCTTGCTTGCGTCGTCTCTCTTTAAAGATATTCTCTCTCTAGCATGTGAGAGAGATATTTTTACATTTTTGTATGTAAAAATATACATGTGTAATATACATCTTTATTAATTTTTAGTTTTATTTAAACATCTTTTAGCCTTACTAATCTTTTCACCTAATTGATATATTTGCTTCTGAGAGAGGCATGTCAAAATCTCCAAGTGATTATGGATTTATCATTTATCATCCAATTTTTCAAGTTTTGCTTTAGATATTTAAAGGCTCAGTATTATTGTTATACATTGAAAAATTGTTCCTTTTAATTATAATGGAAAATCCCTCTATTCCTATTAATGACTTTTTTTGCTTTAAACAAATTTTCTTTAGGTAAATATTTCTTCTGGTTAACATTTTCTCGATATTCATTTTAATCACTTTATTTTCAAAATTTATTTTTGTTTCGAGAATATCTTGTCATTACGATAGATTTGAACTTATCCTATTATTTTACTTTTTCTATTTTCTTTTTTCTTTTCTTTTATTGCTCCTCCTATACTTTCTTCTTTACTCTATTTTCTTTCGGAATGATTAATTTTCTTTATCCATTCCGACCCCTACTTTTCTCCCACTGGTTTCGAAGTGACATATTTTTTAGTGGTTACCCAGTCCTTTTCAACATGTATACTTAATTTTTCTAATAATAGTTTTTTACTTCTGGCGGCGGGGGGGGAATCTGGATTTTTTCCTACTAAAATAAAGATCTGTCTGTCATATCTATTTAATTTTACCTTATTTTATTTGTGTGTATATTTTCACTTAAATACACAACATTTAAAAAAACCGTTTTCCTGATTATACTAAAGCAATAGAAAAGATATAAACCCACAGGACAAAAAGCAGATGGATGAGTGATAACTAGTTTCTCATAGAGGAAACAAAACCCAGCCCCAGGTGAAGTATAGTCTCTAGAGAAGTCGTCCATCAAGAAGCGAGCGATTCTGTGGGAAACGAAGGGGAGGTTGGTGACTAGAGGGCGTCACTCTAAGTGATGCAGTTCTGCAGGTTCTCACCAGTTCACTGAGAATGAATAGCAATTACAATGTATTAGGCTACCTGGGCATTGCAACATAGTCAAATGATGCTATTTTAAAGGCATACGCTGGTGCGGGGGTATAGCTCAGGGGTAGAGCGTTTGACTGCAGATCAACAGGTCCCTGGTTCAAATCCGGGTGCCCCCTACTGGTTTTCTTTCCACCCTGCACCTACGCAGGTGGTCCCTGTAGACCTTATTAGCCACCAAATCGGCGACTCTGCTTTTGTGTGTCAGAGGTTCTTAAAATTTGTCTAACTTCAAGAAGTAGAAGAGGAAAGAAGAGGTCATGTCATCTTTTGACTCAGGAAGTGGTTTGTTGGAAAAATTCGCCTTCTAGAATTAGAGGTTTTGTCTTGACTCCGTGATGGATGCGTATATTTGGTCAATCCGAGTTCATAGTCAGGAGGCCCAGTGAGACCTCCTTGGTTTATGGAAGAGCCCGGAAAACGTCGCTGACTTGCTGCGTTGGAGTTCCGGGTTCCGCTGCCGGGTGAAAAGGCGCCTTTTAGATTCCAACAGGGGCTCATCCGTGGCTCATTTGAACACAGATCATGTCGTCTCTGACTCATAATCCAGGTAGCCCCTACCTGCTGTCATAAAAAAAGTTATTCCTAGACTATGTTTTAGAGCAGTTTTGAGTTTAACAGAAAATTCAACAGAAATTACAGCGTTCCCTTATGTCCACCTCCCTAGTTTCTCCCATTATTAACATCTTGAATTAGCGCGGTACGTTTGTTAAAATTTGTGAACGAATATTGATACATTATTATTAACCAAAGTCTATAGTTTACTTTAAGTTCCTCCCTTTGAGTTGTACAGTTTTATGGTTGGTTTGTTTTTTTTTAAAGGGACCCAACGAGGATCCATCCGCCCAAAGCGCATCAAAGCCAAACACTAAACGTTAAGATTTGCAGTAGAGAAATTAAAGCCACTTTATTTGCAGGGCTTCAAGTAAAGAAAACAGGAAGTTATTACTTAAAATCAGAACTCTCCGATGGCTTGTGATAGACGATTTTTAAAGGCAAAAAATCATGACTACGGGATTCAGGGTCATGGGTTGTGTTGACTGGTCTGTTCTTGTGCACGCTTCAGGATTTTCTTTACTTAGTTCCTGGCGACATCTTCTTGCTGTCTTTGTGACTGTGGTCTTCTTGCTTGCAAACAAACCAAAGTTCTGCAAGACATCTTGGCATCTTGGGTCAGTGAAGTTATCTTAACAGCAGAAAAACACACCTATGTATACATCTCAGGACCTCAGTTATTGTTTGTTAGGAAAAACAGAGCTATACATCTTATTACATCTTATGCTTAACAGGCACATTCTTCTATTATCTTAAGCAAAGTATACTTTTACATTCTTTTCTGGAACTCGCTTTATAGGCAGTTCCCCCAGGATATGACTAACATTCTTTCTTAATTTTAAACTACAGGCCGCTTCATGACAGCCAAAGCAGCTACAACTCTTAAAAGGGCTAATTTTATCATTTTAACTAAAAGCTAAATTCTAGTATATCTAGTCTTTTGTGATTTGATCTCGGTTTCATTTTGACAAACATATTATGTCATGTACCCACCATTACAAGATCATATGGAATAATTTCACACCCTAAAAATGCCCCCTGCTGTACCTATTCATCCCCCTCTCCCTCTCCGTGAATCCCTGACAACCACTGATCTTTTTTTTTTTTTTTTTTTTTTACTGTCTCCATAATTTTGCCTTTTCTAGAACATCGCACAACTGGAAGCATATAGCATGAGCCTTTCCAGAATGGCTTCTTTCAATGAGCAACACCCTTCGTTCAGATAGCAATGTCAGGTCTCCATGTCTTGAAAGCTCATTTCTTTTCATCACTGAATAATATTCCACCGTATGGGCCCGCAGTCACTTTTATTCAGACTTGGTGGTGGCATTCTAGCCACCTGAATCTTCCTGCAAGAAAGGAAGAGAGAAGAGGCAGACCAGGCCAGAGCACCTCCCCAGGCCCTGGCAGCGCCACGCGATCTCAAGCATTCTGTATTCTCACTTAGGATACTCGTGATTGGTACTTATGACTCTCTTTCTTACACCCCCAACACTTGAAATTCCTTTCTTTTGAGGGGATCCACAGCCGTTTATGATTCTGGCAGAGACCAGGACCTAACTACACTACCAAAGCCAAAAGGACTGGATTTTGTCCTCCCACAAGCCCTAGCGGTGCTCTAAGCTCAGCCCATCACATATACCTGGTGGAGACTCGGAACGTGGAATGAAGTACACGGAAGCAGGAAGGTTCAGAACGTATTCCGGGGCAGCCAGAGCTCTGGCACTGGCAGTGGGGCTGATGGCTGCAGCCCGTGTCCAGTGGGGCATCCGCTCAGGATGCTGTTTTGGGGTAAATGGGTCTGACCACCTGGCACCCCTTTAATCCTGCCCATCATCGAGTGCAGAGCCCCAGGGTTCCTTTGCTGCCATGAGATTTTCGACATTCCACCAACAGTTTCCTTATTTCAATTAGCCGTTGTCAGTTTTTATCTTTGAGACAGAATGCTGACAGTGTGAAATCGCTACCAGGCAGGAGTGGGGTGCAGGAAGTGAGGGGAAGATGGCAGTGGTTACCTGGCTTTTCAGGGGCTAAAGGCAGTGAACATCTGGCAGGTTATTTGGGAATTGGAACCTGGCAGTCCCTGACACACGATGACAAAGCTGAGTTGAATATTGCCTGGGTCACCTGGAATGACGAGCCCAGTGAGGGCCAGGCCTTGGTGTCCTGTTACCGTAGAACACCAGGAGGCACTGTAGAGTGGCTAATTCTATCGACACTGGAACTCAAAGAAGAAAATGGAGCTCAAGTGTGTAAACCTTCTACTCGAGCCAAGGTCAAGTGTAGAGAGTCTTATCTTTTGCCACTGAATAAACTGGGAAAAAAAAAAAAATTCAAACCAAAAGTAGGGTTTGATCCTGTGGGTTGCTGAATTTGAATGTCAGTTCACTTCACAGTATCCTTGTGTCTCGTGGGGAAGGTCATTACCGAATTCAAGGGGTTCGCACTCGGGCTGTTCAAGAATGAGAAGTGGTTGTTGTTAGATAGTTTTACTTACTTACAACAGATGAAGGAGACAAGGTTCACATCTAAATCTTTGTGTCCCCAAAGGGAGGTTTAGCCATTGCTTTCATATACTGTTTGGTTAGTTACCTGTTGATTTCTTCTTTGCAGTTGGCTAAACTTATCATGAGGTTACAGCAGCGGCTGCAAAATACTGTACTACATTTTAATAATTAGCAAGACTAGCAGTAGGAAGAACTTCCCAGACCTTGGGAACCGTCGTCCTATCTATCAGTAGGACACTGATCAGAAAGGAGTGGGATCTTCACACCCCACCCAGGGCTTATTCAGTGGACTCGGGAACAAGGGCCAAATCTTCAGGCCTGGAGGCCAGGAACCGGCTCTGCCGACTGGACTTTGCCTCACCTGGGAGAACCTGGCTGCTAAAAGGTAAGGGTGCATGACTTTCCAGTTGCATCTCCTAATGAAAAGACGCTGTTTTATAGGCTGGGCGAGCAGCCAGCAACATGGTGGCAGGCTAATTACACTGGAAACATGGTGGAGGGATGTTTTGATCTCACTGAAATATACCTTGCTTAGAATTTAGATGATATTTTTAAAGCGAAGTGTTGCCTACATAACAAAGTAGTGATATAAGTAAGCTGCACAGGAATGAGAAAAGAATCCCCCACCCACCCACTTTTGCTCGAATCTTCCATCGCATAGCTCAGTGCCCTTTGTGTCTCCCTCAAGTGAATCTCACAGGTCTTTGATGCCATGGGACATACCCCTGAGGTTACTGTCCTTCCTCTAAATCTTTGGTGTCTTTAGGGCCTGGTGCCTTTCAGGAAGGACTGGTGTGTGTCCTCACTGTGTGGGTGGAGGTCTGCCCAGGAAAACCCGCGCGCACGGGGGCTGCTCGGCTCTCCCCCTGTGGGCAGAGAGAAAGAGACTTCTGACACCAGACCAGGGCCGGGTGAGTCAGGCCCGGAGGCCTCGCCATAGCTTCCTTGGTTGTGCTGCCCTGGATTTAGGGGCTGCCGCCGCTCGGGGGCTGGCTCCCCTGAGTTTAGCCAGGCCCTTAGAGGCCGGCCTCAAGCAGGGGCTAGGCCCGGGAGAAGGGGAAAGAGCGGACAGTGCGACATGTGAAGAAGCCTGGCAGGAGGGGAGGATGGGGGACAGGCTGGGAGGAGGGGGCAGGTCAAGCGGAGCAGGGGGAGGAGGGAAGGAACCAAGGAGGGGCCTGGGCTTCTCAAACCCGGTGCCACCCTACCCGGAGCCTGCCCTTGAGGTTGTGGCTAGAGTGAAAACGTGCCTATTAAACAAATGAGGGGGCTCTGGGAAATGGAAGGGTGAACTCGTGGGTGAACTCTCCCACAGAAGGGTGGCCAGTCTGTGCTGAGTCTGCCAGTTTTATAGGATGAGTAGGAATGAACCGGAGTTACTGTGCGCTACGGAATGCTTGGGTGACTCGGGTGAAATGGGGTAAGGAGGAGCTGTCACCACGCGAGGGGGTATAGCTCAGGGGTAGAGCGTTTGACTGCAGATCAACAGGTCCCCGGTTCAAATCCGGGTGCCCCCTGCTGGCGGCTTGCTTTATTGCCATAAACAGGTAAATGGCTTCCCTGATACCACAGTCTGCTAAATAGCAATGTCTTCAGTTGTTTTTGTGTTCTCTGGGCTGGGCCGTATGTATCAGTCTGGGCCAACCAGGAGACAGAAGCCACACAGTCACTTAAACAGGAGAAGTTTAATATAAAGTATTACTGTGCTATTAAAGGAGTGTAATTATAAAGGTGCAAGGAAAACTCTAAAGGTACCCTTGGAGTGAGGGACCTAAGCAAGGGCAAATTTGGAAGGGGGAGCCTTCCCCTAAAGCTAGAATTCAGACCTCATTGGATAGGTATGGTTGTTGCACACCCGGTTGTCCCAACCCCACCTGTTCACAGTTGCTACACAAGCAGGAGGCAACCTTCGGGGGCACAGTGAGCCACTGGGAGTGTGAGGCCTGGAGTGTGCAATGACCGCACACGGAGGCCGTGGGAACCAGACTTGGCAGAAGTAAGCCAAGGCTGCAGGCGGGTGCGGAGAGGGAGTTAGGGTGGGGTACCTGTCTAGCTGGGGCTGCTGGGTCACGAAGAGTCTTTATTCTCTGGGTGTGTGCCTGGGGCAGAGCACCCCCGGGTGTCATCACACATCTGCACCACTGAGCAACCACACAGCAGAAGCCGGGGGGCGGGGAGCGGGGGGGGGGGTAGTGAAAGCAAAAACCTGCCACAGGAACTGGGAGAGAAGCCTCCCTTTTCCTGCAACATACCTCCAGCGCTCTCTACTGACAACTGTTAGCATCGTGCTCACTTTAAGGAGAAATGCTTAAAGAATCCAGTCGGCTATCCCGGAGCCAAAATTAAAGGGCGAATTTGGAGCTGAGACTCAATTCATTGATAACTGGCCCAGCACCGTGTGACTTGTTTTGGCCAACAGGATGTTATCGGATGTGATGCAGGCTGGGGCTTGAGATCCACTTACGAAGTCGGGTTTGCCCGCTGGCACTTCCACCGTTACCATGAGCTGCGCTCACCCTGTGAGCTGCTCTGCTTCAGCCTGGGCCCCGGCGTAGACACAGAGTCCAACCCTGAGTCCAACTTCCTGAGAAGAGCCAAGGCCAGTTAGACTCGCAGCTTGCATCTGACCCGCCCAACCAAGCCCATCCTATACCAGCTAATTCACATCCAACCTGCAAACCCATGGGCATGAGAATAAATGCTTATTGTTGTATGTCACTGGCTTTGGGGGTAGCTTGTTATGCAGCATTATTGTGAATAAGACTGACAAATACAGACATGGATATGTAGAAGGGAGCTCCTGCTGTAACAAAAGTCTAAACTATCTGAAGCAGTGGGTGGCAAGGTAAGCCGTTCCAGTCAGCTGGGAAAATAGCAAGGAGGCTCATGGTAACCTGCAAGGCAGCAAATACACCTGTGGAATTGGGGGTAGGTTAGTTCAAGGCAAAATGCTGAATGCACAAGCTGTCTTTTATAGGCTGTTTTTGATTAGGTACTACAAAAAAGATTCGAATTCAGAAGAGAAATTACTGCTTTGTCATCAATTTAGAGGCAATATAGAGAGCTGAAAAATTGCATAGTCAGAAAAAATTAAACCATTCTCTTCAAAACAAAGGTGATGCCATTTTAGCCTTCCAGTAAGACGTAGTCTCCGAGCAAATCAAGCTCTAATGCATTTTCTTAAGAGCACTCAAAGAATTAAGGTTGTCCAAGTATATCCTCTCAGCTGGACAAAAGCATTCCTAAAAAGATTAGGGATGTGGTCTCACAGAAACATGAAGTCCCTAAATACTTATAATTGAGCTGGGATGAGAGCATATGTCAGAAAGAACTGTGGTCACGGTTTTTGTGGCATGGAATAAAATACACAGGAAACCCACATGTTTCTTGAGAGAGTTTTATTGATGAAGGATCAAAAGCCTGGACTAAAAGAGACTTGAGACCATTTGGGAGATGAGAAGACCTCTGGGCCTCCAGTACTCTACACGTGGGAGGTCTGCTCCCTACCATCCCTGGATTTGAGGTATGTGGCAGGTAGATAGCTTGCCTTTTAAGTTCATATGTCTCTAGGTCAAGAGAAGCCTCACCTGGATCAAATGTAGATCGCAAGATCCCGGTCTTTGAATGAGGTTTTGGGTGCCTTGGAATAAAGCTGACTACATTTTGCATGCGGGAGAGATTAAAATAATTATACCTGAGAGGGGAGACCATGGTTGTTACATTTTTGGCCCCAGGTCTTCACTTATTCTGTCTGTGCCTTTTGTCACAAGACTTTTCAGATCCTCCCATTAGAAGTGGAATATAGTTCCCTGCCTTTGACTCAGGTCTTGGTCCTGTGACTTGCTTTGACTGATGGGATGTTAGCACACGTGATATAAGCAGAGGCTCGAAACCTGCTTGTGACGCTGGACTTGACTTTGGGCAAGTCTACTATTGTGGGAGGAAAGCTTCCCTGCCAGCTGCTGTTCCTTCAGCCTGCCCCCAGAAAGAACAGGCATGGAGCAGAGGAAGGAAGCACAGAGGGGCCCACAGTTTGAAGCAAGACCACCAGGTCCAGCCCAGCCTAGATCTGCTCGTTGGCATCCATGCCGATGACCTGTGAACATGAGAATCAGTGCTTACTGTTGCATGCATCTGATTTGGGGGGATGATCTGTTATGAAGCATGATTGTGGAAATAGCTGACAAATACAACCATGATTCTTTCACCTCGTTCCCCCTTCCCTCCTGCACTGCCCACCAGGCACAGAGTGAAGAGAGAGGAAGAGACTTCTATTTATTGAAGGAACTCAAGTTGTGGCTGCAGAGTAGAAAAGTGCCTGTTAGACAAGCCAGGGGTCCCTGGAGGATCGAAAGGTGAACTCGTGGCGGGAAGAGTGGTCTCTGGTCAGTCGGTGATGGGTAGGCCAGTTTCCATAGGCTGATTAAAAGTGAATAGAATGTACTGTACACTATGGCATGCTTGGGTGACGCAGCTGAAATAGAGTAATTGGAGCCCTTTACCACGTGAGGGGGTATAGCTCAGGGGTAGAGCATTTGACTGCAGATCAACAGGTCCCCGGTTCAAATCCGGGTGCCCCCTGCTGGCGGCTTGCTTTATTGCTAAATGCAGATAAAAGACCCTCCTGACTTAGCGTCCTTCTTAACGGCACCCTTCCTTCGTCTGTCAGTTTTCTCAAGTGACTTCTGTTACCTGTCGTTAATTGAGTTTCAGAAGTTCTTGTTAGGTACTCTTTGAAGTTTCCACGGTGGAGGAACACATTGAATCGGAGGTTATCCGGCTTGACTGTCAGAATCGCGTAGTGACCTTACCGAAAATATAGATTGCCTTCTAGAAATTTCGGCTCAGTGGGACTGCCCAGCTAACCTGCACTCTCACATCCAGTGATTCAGAGTGGCTGAGAGAAGGTGGCTAAGTGGCTGGGCTACGGGCACAGGCAATGGCCAGGTGTGTGGAGGTGGAGAACGTGGGACAGGCGAGGAAGGCGTGGGCATGGTAGAGTGGTGACAGATCATAGTGGCACAGTGCTGCTAGATGTGGTGACAGCTCAGAAGTAATAACTCAGCTCCCTGCATTAAAGTTCAGAATCGAAACACGCTTATTACCCAACACTGGCTGTTTCTGAGTAAAGCATTTGACCCACCATCCAGAGGTCCCTGATTCAAATTCACTGCTTCCTGAGTTAGGTGGGAAGAGAGGGTTGGTAGGTCAGGCTGTCCCCACACTCGTCCCCCACATGCCTGCAGCTCCAGGGGAGCACTCCGGACAAGCCCTTCTGTCCCGACTCGGTCCCACCACGTCTCACTTTTCTTTGGTGAGCATTTCTCTTGTGTCATTTTCTATTTCTCTCCTCACCCCCGACCTTTGAACCCTCTTTCCACGCTTTGAGGTCGCCCTAGTGTGTGAGCCATGGGGATGGCTCTGCTGGCAGCTGCAGAAGCCAAAATGAAGGCTACTTCCTCCCTCTGTCCCCCAGCACTTCTGGCCAATCAGGTGCCCCCGACGCAGACTGCAGTGACACAGACCACAGACCGGGTGACACAGAGTGCAGTGTGGGCAGCACTCTGGCATCATCGCAGCTCCCTAAGCAGAGTGCCTTGCCCACTGGTTGGGTCCCCTTGGATCGCCGCTGCTTCATGGGAAACGATTATGTCATCTTTTTCAGTAGACAGACCAGTTCCTGTGTCTGTACCAGTGCACCTAGGCTGACATGACAACTGGACTGGGTTACAGGAAAAAGACCTTTTAGGAAAGGGGGCGGGTGCAGGATTGGCTTCCCGTCCTACTTGGGACTGAGAAAAGTGGAAACCCAGTTCTTGGGGGCTGACACTCTGGGAACTCAAGGGGCTCAATGGCAGAGTGGCCGAGTGATTGATCACATAGATGCTGTTGACCACCTGGGTTGAGTGATTGATGACATAGATGCTATTGACCACCTGGACTGGAGAGGTTCCTTCATCTGGTGGGCATTTAAAGGCTCTTTATGGCTGGCCTCCATTCTGATTGGTCGGTGTCTGTGCCGTAGCCGAGGTTAAATATTTTGAGTATCGCTTTTTCTTGGGATAAAGTTCCCACTGAAGAACAAAACTTTCGGGGACCAGCTGTTGTACGGCAGTGAGAAGGGCCCCGGCGAGTCCGACGGCGTTGGGAAGCTCAGACACACGGCGGGAAGCGCATGTGCGTACACCGTTCTCCCAACACAGGTGGAAATGGCAACGTTCCTCTGAATGCCCGAGAAACGAAGGCGGAGTCGCCAAATGACAGTCCTCGCTGGGGGCGCCGTTTCCCTCATGTCTCATGTGAATTGCCACTTCCATGACAGCCACTCCGGTTAAGTTTCGGAGGATGTCAGGACACCGCCTCAAACTTGAAAGACGAGTTGCTACATCTTGCTCTCACCCTAGCCTTTATTGGGAGTTTTTCTTGTTTCCCAGGTAATGGTGCCAGGGATGATAAAATCCTTAGACGCAAAGGGTCTCCCTGAGTAGAACACAGGGGTGGTTACTACTTACCAAGTTCTGCCTACCTATATATATGTTTTTATATTTGTAGTAATCCCCAAAGCTCTTTTCCAATATTAAACTCTGGTGCTCATGCACACACACACACACGCACGCACGCACGCACGCACGACTTGGACATCTCTCATTGGAATGTCTGCGATGGCCTAGCTTTTCTGTGCTTTATCCAATAATACATTGATTTTTGTGATAAGAGAAACATCCCTGGCACTGTGTTCAAAGGGATATTTGGCAGAAGGAAAAGATAAAGAATAGGAAAACACTGAACTCCTGAAGTCCCATTCTTTCTTATGTCCAGTTGTGACAACGGCTATTTTTATATTGTAAACACAGCAACTATTTCTACACATGTCTGGATGCAAGTGTCTCAGAAATAACCAGTGTTATAAACATATGGGAGGGATTTTTTGTTTGTTTTTTGGGGGTTGTTTTTTTTTTTTGGCTTCTCAACATCCATTTCCCCCTTCCCTAATAACACCCCAGTTTTCCGTGGATTCTGTCTGTTAGGACTGGAACCCAGCACCTTCTACAACTAAGGGGAACATGGCCTGAGACGAATGGCTCATGCAGACACTCTCTTCTTGGAATCTGAGCCCTGGACAAGAGACAAAGTGCCCAGAATGGCTGGTTCTGGGTCACCCAGATGCAATTCCCTGAGCACTCTGGCCTCATAGTGACGTGGCTGTTGCAATCTCAGACTGACGTGGTCTCGCTTTCCCAAGCCTTGTTCTCTGCTGCTTAGCCATTCTGTGATGTGTTTCCAAGAAATTCTTTTCTTAAATCAAGCAGAGTACTTCTCTCGCACTGCAAAAAAAAAAAAAAAAAAAAAAAAAACACCACCGTCCAAGGCATAACTGCCTTCACCCTTTTCTTATTTACTAGCAATTGGAAGAGCAACGTGATAACCTACTTGGGATGGCCAGTGAAGGAGGGACAGAAGCTCTGTGAGAAAATCTGTCTGGTTCTGCAGAAACACAGAGAGGTCAGAGACCCTGAATCAGTGTCCCCGTGCTGTGAGACCGCCCGCCTGGATGCCGGGTCCTCCATGCTACGCCATCAGGAACAGAGCAGGTGAGATTCGGACGGTCGGTACCTGTTTCCACTGACCCATTTTGATTCTTGTTGGAATCGATTTCTTTTCAGAAAAGTACCTCTTGTTTAAGTGACGCGAGGAATTGGAATTGTCGCTTTTTTTTTTTTAACTAAATTGTCTAGAAAAAGGCAAATAGGTCATTTCAGGGATAATATGTTTACAATATACTCAGAGAAAAATGAAACTGTTCTTACTTCCTGTTTTATCATGTTTTTAGCATTAAAAAAATCTTGCTCACTTTTTTATGCCAATAAAAAAACTTTTAGGACACCTTTCACGTTGGCTGCATAGTATTTTCCTGTACAGCTGTTACTGCAGTTTATTGAGCCAACCCTCCTTTTTCGGGCATCTATGCAGTTTCTAATTTACACCCTGCACAGGGTCTTGTTAGAGATGTAGCTCTGTTTTTCCCCAGGTTTTGCTTTCAGCATAATTTCCTAAACTTGGACTTTCTGCCTCTGCACATTTTAAGCCTTTATAGTGACCGCCACATTTCTCTCCAGAAAAGACACAGGGATGGGCACCCTCACCAGCAGTGTCTAAAAGTAGCAACAAATGGATTTTTAACAGTGACATATACATGCAGAAAAGCATATATGAACTTATATAGGTACAATTTAGTACAGTTTAATTAATACTTATAGATACTCCTATCCCACTGCGTAGCTCAAAAACAGAACATCCAGGACTGCTTTGTGTCCCCTTCTTTATCACAAGATCTTTCCCTCTTGCTCGTGTCTTATTTTTGTGAAAATAATTTATATATATATATATACACACACACACACACACACACAATATACATAGATATGTGTAATTTATATATACATTTTGTATATAAATTAGATCACATTGGTTCTGTTATTCAGATTCTCCACATCCTTACCAACATCTTATTTACCTGTTCTATCAGCTCTTGAAAAAGTTGTGTTGGAATCTTTCACTATGATTAAGGATTTGCCTATTTCTTCTTTTAGTTCTGTCCATTTTTGTTTTATGTATTTTGACACTATGTTATTGGGCGCATTTAGATTTAGAATTGTAATCCAGCTTCCTGATGGAATGACTTCTATATCATTTAAAAATATCCCTTTAACCTGTAGAAATGCCTACTGACTTAAAGCTTATTTTTCATCATACGAATATTGCTACCTCAACCTTTTTGTATAGTAGTTGTATAGTACATCTTTATTTATACTTTCGCTCTCCACGTTTATGGGTCCCTATGTTTAAGGCAAGGTTCATATAGGTAGCTAATAGTATTTTCTCATTCGGTCTGAAATCTTATATTTTAATTGGAGTTTTTGATAAATTTGTATTTAAAGTAATTACTGTTGTATAGAATTCTAGTTGGGACACTATTTTCTGTCAGCACTATAAAAATCTTCCCATTGTCATCTGAATATCATCGACCATACCATGTCGATGAGTCAGCTATCAATTGCAGAATTTGAATTTTTTTTTTTTTACAGGTTGCTTTTTAGATATCTTTATCTTTTGAAAGCCAGGGAGAGATCTGTCTAAATGAAGTTCCTACCAGTTCGGCAGAAATTGGGAGAAATTACAATACACATTGGATCCTTGGGTGGGACAGCACAGGTGAAATGGAGCTACCCAGGAAAGGCTACGTAGATGGGGGATCGCGTTCAGGCGCAGAGCGTTTATTTGACTACATATCGAGTAGTCCCTGACTGACGCGTCACTTGTTGGCAATTGCTTTTGCTCTTGCCGCATGTTCACTCTGTCCTGTGTCAATGCTGCAGTGACCATAATCTCTCTCATTCGTACTTCATCACTTTGCCATGGATGGCATCTTTCCTTCCGGTTACTTCTTTCAGCTGACATGTAGAAGGATTCGCAAGTAGAGGATAAGGGGGAAGAAGAGGAGAGATAAAGGGGACCAGTCATCTCCTGCCCAGAGGACTTAGTACAAAGAGGGGCTTAAGCATAAATGTGGATTCTCGTTGTGACCAGGTCATCAATCAGGAATGTTTTGTTTGGGCCTGATTTTAATTACTGTCATTTTTTTTAAGATCCATACTAAGAATGGCACAGATTAAATTAATAGCTCCCAAACTGTCTGTGAGTCAGACTCATTGGGAGCTTGTTAGAAGAACACATTGTCCCGTGTCCCCTTCCCAGAGAGTCTGGTTTACGGGTTCTCGAGTGGGTCCCAAGAACTTTTACTTTTGCCCAGCACTGCCCACCTGGCCCCAACCTCAGAGGCTCCGTTGGGTAGCCAATTCTGAGTCCTGGTCTTCTAGGTGAGTCTGAAGGATGTTCTAGCTGCATACATTGATGATTTCAATGCAGGTGCCTTCAGCCAGGGACTGAGTGAAGGAAGGATGCCTGTTATGAGTAGAGGTGACAATCAACTATGTAAGGTGGCGGGTGGCATAGTAGGAAGGGCATCAGTTTGCAGGGTGTATGAAGGCAGAGCACCAGCAAGAACCCTCTGGAGGTGCTGACAGCTAAGGTGTGGCTCTACAGGTTTAGAGTGCTTATTAGAGACAGGTAAGCAGGTGGGGGTATAGCTCAGGGGTAGAGCATTTGACTGCAGATCAAGAGGTCCCCAGTTCGAATCTGGGTGCCCCCTGCCCAAGTCCTTTATTTTACCCAGTGAACACAATGTTCTCCTCTTGGCTTTTCCCATCACATTGAGTCAGCCTGCAAGGAAGAAAGAAAAGAGGCAGGTCGGGTCTTTAAAAAGCCTCCGCTGACACCTGCAGCTCTAGAGAAATCTTATTTCTCCAGGGTTGGGTCAGTTCTCATAGGTCTTGAGGTAAACATTTACCTTTTTTTCTTTGTCCAGCATCTGAACTTTCTGAACTCCGTTTTGGGAATTCACAATTGTCTCAGTCTTGACAGAAGACAGGATACTGTCTCTGGCTCAGAAAACTAAAATGCCAGATAAGTCCTCCCCTTGAACTTTGGGGAAATCTCTCTCTGTGTCTCTCTAGAAGAAGGGAATGTGGATTGGTAATCGGACTTTACTAGACCTGAAGATAACAAAAATCTAGGTCATTCAGGGGATGCTAAGCTAGGAGCCTATATCAAACAGTAGAAAAAGTTGAGTGAATTTTTGTCTGCAGCGCCCTAGGGATCAGGTCGAGTTCCCACGGGATACTAGAAGTGGCTTCAGGGCTAGATGGTGAGATCCAGCTAGATCCAGCAGTTTAAAGAAAGCAAATAATTAGCTCAAGTGTCACTCTATATGGGCTAGAAATCCAGAACTTCCTCTGATTGTATCGAGGTCATCTCTTCTCTCCTGTCACAGACTACCTGAAATAGCTGAAAATAACAGGAAAGGCTAATCTGAGGGTTGTCAAACTAATGTCGGCGGAACCCACAGCTCTCGTCAGTGTCCTTGCTGAAAATAGATCCGTGATTAAGAAAGAGCGAGATTTCACACATTGTAATGCAGATTGATGAGAGCATTTGGAAGCGTCAAATTATACCAAATGACCTACTCTACTGAACCTCCCATGCCAGCCGAACCAGCCCCTTCCTCCTGTCTGAAAGCTGAGTGAGCTAGATTGAGGGGTTCTCATTGCAAGAGATAGTTGCCTCACCCCTCATTATCTCCTGATCTAGAGTGACAGAAAAGAAGAAAAAAGGTCTCAGCCGACCCCGGACACCAGACTGGCTCATTTACATCAAGAAAAATCTGGAGAACACCTGTTGGTATGGATGCTTGAAGTATTTTGTGAAGTAGAGAGAGTATAATTTTTAAGTAAGTCTGGCTTTATTTTTATGAGTGTACCCAATTAACGTTCTATTTAAAATGTCATAGCTAGACCACCTGGGATAAACCCGTTTGCTCAGTTGTTGACTTGAATCAGGATTCACAGGAGGCCGATTCTAAAGGCATTTGCGGAAGTAGCGATTCATGGTAGAACATAGGAAGAATCCATAGACCGCAGGTGGTAGGGAAAGCTGGAGTGGATTGATCACGTGTGAACTGCCCATCCGATCAACAATGACGACCTTCACCTAGGCCCTGAGAAATGCACGGAGATGGGGGGCTTCTCCGTCTTGAGAAGCATTTTAGTAGCTGTGCTCCGCAGACAGGGATGCTGGCCAGCGGCGTTACTGCGGAAAGGGGTTTCCATTTCAGTAGGGATGGGAGGATCCTGGGGTGTCAGAGTTCAAGTGGCGTGCTTCCGCACTACCAGATGCAGGTTTGGGGGTCCCTCTATGTGGTCTGTGCCACACGGACCTTGGCTGTGGTTGACCAGTCCTGAGATCTTGGAGAAAATCCAGTTAGTTTTTCAGGTGTGGGCATCTGGCATAACCTATGACCCACACTGGCAGAACGGCTAGGTAGTTTGTTGTTGGCGGTCATCTGCAGCGCGGTGCCCACGGGATGAGGCTTCCAGATATCCATTTGCTTGTCATTGATTGGAAGTGGGCAGCGGGATAGCCTACAGACACCATGAAAAGCTCAGTGAGGAGAACGACAACCTCTTCTCTCCAGCGGATTCTACAAGATTGTCGAATGACGAAGTCAATTTCATTCATAGCTTCCCCTTTGTGAAACCTGGGGCTCCAACGTGGAAAGAGTAGGGTCCCCAAGAATCATTGTGGGCATTTGTAGAACCCAAAATATACCTAAGAACAAAATCTTCCCAATCCCCTTTGCTCACTAAAGAAGCCCCTCCCTGTCCCCTGCAGATACGGTCCCTGCTTCGCTGCCCTCTCACTTCACACCCCCCTTTTACTTTTGATCTGTAACTTGAAGAAGCCCCACCATGCCCTGGGGAGCCAATTACAAAGTCGCACCTTGCAGTGAAGGCCACACACAAAAGTCATCACAAGGCCCTGCTGATTTATAACAGCCAAATTCTGGGGAATGTGTGCGGGAATGAATTCTTGACAGCATTTGACCCGGGAAGGGAAGATAGGGTGTTAAACTCTGCTGAATTCCGGGTTCACTGTCCTACCTGGAACACCTCGAGGGTATGTTTATTGTTTGCTCCACTTGTTAATTAAAAGCGGGAATCAAACTTGTCCAAGGACAGATGAAATTGAGAAGCCAGAACAGCCTCGAAGACTAAATCTAAAGACTGTAAGACACGGGAAAGGCGGCAACGTCCTTATCGCGTGTCACTTGCCCCCACCCGCCCCCCACACTGTAGCTTCAACACAGTGGTTAGACGATAACCCCGTCAATACGACTTTTAGAAATGCGTTATTTACGGGAGCTCGAGCATCTTTGAAACCATTTCTATCCCATGGCTTCGTAGACCGGGAATGCTGAGAGATGCCGTCATTGAAATGCGTTTTCTAATTTAAAGTGAAGATGGCAGGTTCCTAGCGGAAGAGGCTACACGTTGCCCCCCATCCCCATGTGCTGGGTGGAAGTGACCGCCGTGACAGCCCGCGGGCCCAGGGTGTTGATCCCAAAGGGTCCCACCCCGCGGAGCTCTTAGCTCCCACGCCGAACGCGCACTTTTACAAACAACACGGCAATGACGAACCGTGTGTACACATCTTCGTACACCCATATAGACAAAGCAGATACACACACCGAAGTGCTTTGACTACCAAGTAGCCTTCCAGAAGACAGCCACCAGTTACGTTCCCGCCCGCCTCGTGTGAAAACACCCAGCAGGTCTTTAAGAATCACTGTAATTCTGACATAAAAGGAAGATCAGTTCAGGATGTCCCTGCTGTTAAACCCAAAATTCTTATCTTCACAGAGTAGGACAGGGGGCCTCGCCACGGGAGAGATGCCGGCCCAGGGTGGGGTGGTGGCCGACGAGAGCCGCCAAGTAGCTGGACGTCGACTCAACCCCCGTCGTAACAAGAGGTTTGATCACGGCCTAGGACGGCGTATATTTAAGTTTGGAAGGATAGAAACCAACTGTTAGCGGTTCTTTTACTGGTGGGATTAATTTTTTATTTCCTTCCTGCTCCTTATTTGTGTTTTTAAAATCATCAACATATTTTTTGGTCAACAAGTATTTGTTGAAAAGCTATAATGTCTATAATATACTCAAGAATGAGCAAGGCCTTGAAGTGAGAGTTTTTTAAAGCAATGTCCCCCCCACCCAACCCCCTTCTTTTTACCATTCTGGACTTTTCTGTGTAATAAGAACAATCGAATCCCATTCCTAACGGGTCTTTGCCACAGTCCTCCGCGGCCGGCTGGGTGGCTGAGTGCGAAGGCGGGGTGAAGAGAGAGTACAGGGGAGATTTTAGAATGAACGGGCCTGGGGAGGAGGTAAGCCGAGGAGGGACGGGGTGGTCCCCTGGGAAGAAGTGATCTTCAAAGCCAGCATAGCAGCCAGGGGCAGAGGAGGCTTCTGGGCACTCAGGTGAGGGTCAGTGGTTAAGGGGAGGGGGCTCACGGCCAGGAGAGGGCGGGTCAGCCAGGACAGGGAGCCGACCCGGAATGCACAGAAACAGCCGGTTAGAGGGGAGTCCCCCCTGGGAGAGGCCACAGCCGTGACATGGCGTCAGCTTGGGAACTGTCGGAAGTGGTCTCTGGGCTCAGGGGAGGAACGTCTGGCTGCAGGTGATGAGGTCTGTGACTCAGATTCCCACACCCCATGAGCTTGTCTCATTGAGGACCAGATGTGGGGTGGCAGCCATCCGGGTCATTTCCTGGGCAGGCGTATCTCAGTGCGGACTCAGCTCTGGCCGTGGGGGCAGCTGAAGGCAGCAGGCCAGGTCGTGCCTGCCTTGGGTCGGGGTTGGGGGGAACCCGAGAGCAGCCGTGTGGGACCTGGCCCCAACTCCATTAGTCATGAGTGTGGGCTTGGCACGTCTCTTAATTACGGCCTCCTTTCAAGCCTGTAACATGGGCATTGAACCAAACTGACTCTACACTGGGTAGAGGCCTGTTAAAAGTATGGTCCCTCGGCCCCACTCCTCACTATTCTGATTCAGGAGGTCGGCCCTGGGGCCCGTGAGCTGCATTTCCATGAAAAGACACTGTGCTCCCCACCTCACAGCAGGTGCTGTGATGGGCAGCCTAGCTGGGGACCTGTGCCCTTAGCATCACCCAGAGGCCTTCCACCGGCACTTTTGACACGGATGTCCTTGCCATGGACAGCTCGTCGCAGGCATAGGACGGTGCTGAAGGGGATGGCGAGCAGCCGTGCTTTTTGTCCGCAGTGGGGCAGGCCCTGTGGGCTGACCAGCGAAGGGGGCAGCTCAGTGTCTCAGGCTGGATGTCACCGCAGAGGTCCAGTCTGCCTTAGACAGCAGTGAGAGGGGCCTTAAGGACAGATGCTCCTTACATGTTCTTATTTTTAAATTTTCACTGATTTGGGAGTGTGATTCCAGCTTCCTTTCCCTCTCCGGAGCCTGTGAATCTGCACAGAGGGAGAGAAAGGAGGAGGAGGGTCAGGCCAGTCCCCAGTCTTCTCCGCTCACTCCCGCCCCCTCCCGCAGGGCCTCCCAGGCGCCCACACTTCCCCAGGCCCGGTCGGGGCGATGCGAGCGTGGGTCTGAGAGTCTGGACGAGGCCCCAACAGGAGCACTGGGACCTGGGGACATGGAGCCTCAGTCCCGGGCGTCTGACCTGCAGCCCTCTAAGTAGGTTTCAGGATGCTAAGTGGCCACCATGGTCGCAGGGCCACACAGTGCTCCTATTGGTCCCCTGCTCCTGTGGCACAGCCCAGGTGGGCTGCTGTGGCGCCAGAGCAGGAGATGGAGATGCACCCAGCCTTCTCTGTGGAGAGTCCCTGCCACCTGCACGCGAGCCACGCCCAGAGGGGCTGGCGGAGGCCAGGACCTGTGCTCTGTAAACACGAATGTGCATATAAGTCCCTGGGGGAGGACCTTTGCTTTCAGGCCGGGTCTGCACTTTCTGAGGAGTTGTGGGTCAAGCGTTTGATGGGCGTCATCCTTCTCCTCCAGGGCGTGGCGGGGGGAAGCAGGCAAGAGAGGATTAAAAGTGAGGAAGGCGGGGGACACCGGATTTGAGCCAGGGAACCTCTTGATTTGCAGTCGAATGCTCTACCCACCCCAATCCCCCGCCCCCGAGCTACACGCCTGGCCTGGGATCTGGTCACAGGGGTATAGTGACCACCTGTCATCGGCGTGGACAGGTCCTGCTGGCTGGGGTGTCCCGCCCAGCTCTCCTTCTCTGAACTTGGGCCTCCTTCCTGTCAGGAACCAGCTCCTCCTCCTCTTCCCCCATCGCTTCCACGTGCACCTGGCTGAGGACCAGCAGCAGCCTTGTTGACCTTGACAGGTGGGGAGGTCTCTAAAGCCATCCAGATAGTCCTCTGTGGCAGTAAGAGACGCTGAGCATCTCCTGCACACCGGGCACGCTGGGATGGGGCACACCTGCGACTCGGTGACAGCGCCTTCCGCTGCACTGAAAGAAGGCACAGAGCCCACGTCTGAAGGTTATTTAATGACACCCAATCATGTTCATGATTATTTGTCAGGTGAACAGGCAGATTTCAAAACAGTGTGTCAGAGGAATTTTAGATGATGTCAGCTTTTCGTTTATGTTCTTTTGTCTGTCTTTCAGCTTTTCCGTAGTGAGCATGTTGCTAGCCAAAAAAAAAAAAAAAAAAATGTTACTTAGAAAAATTATTCTCTAGAAGAGTTCCACTCCTAGAGACGTATCCTTCAGAAACACTCACGTGACTCACAAAGACGCATCCGTGGAGACTCACCTTATAGTCCAACACCACCTAAAAACCCCACCTGCCCACGGAATTGGCTACAAACATTGTGGTCCCATCACAGGATGGAATATGATGCAATAGTCATAGATGAAATAGGTCCGGTGTACCGCCATCATGGCAAGATGCTTAAAAAATGCCACGAAGTGAGAAGAGCAAATCGCGTGACGTACGCATGCCGTGAGCTCATTTGGGCGTTGAAAAAGATGCTGTATAGACGTATGATTATACGATAAAAAGATTATGCACAGAAGAATGTTTATGTAGAACTATGCGTAAGTTCGCACATACGTGGACATCTGTACCTAAGGGAGGAAATAGGCCAGAGAGTCTATCACGTTAACGCCCATGGAGCAGGTGCGGTGCTTCGATTTTCGAATTTACACACGTAATAACCCAATATCCACACGTTTCCAGCCTGCCAGGAGTTGCGTGGTTAAAATAAATGGGAGAGAGCCCTACAGACCCTCTCCAGGAAGGCTTTCCTGCCTTCCAGCCACAGTCCTCCGGGTCCCTGCATCTTCCTCAGATCCCAGGTCCCAAACGCTCACTTCCACATCCCAGAGCCCTCGGGTCTTTCCTTCGGCTGTGACCTCTGCCACATTCAGGCATGTCTCATTTCTGCGATGTCCAGCCCCCTCCCCTCTGATTTTGTCACCCTCGTTTCACATATCGGTTGTCTACCAACCAGATGGCACAGTGTCCGTGGTTGGTCTGAGAGCAGAGGGCACTCTTGCAATGGGCCCGGGACAACCCCACTGCCTGCCACCTACACCCAGGCACTCAGGCCCCTGCCCCCGGCCCCTCAGCCACACCTGAGGCGAGTCACACACCAGCCCTCGTCCATACCTGCCTTCTCCCAAAGGCCTCTTGGACCGAAAGGAACTAGCACCCAAGGTAGAGTGAGGGCTCGTGCAAACTGTAGAAGTCTGAAAATAATGAGGAACGCTCACCACCCCGGTCATCTGAGGCTCGCAATGAAAGCAAAATGATGGTGACGGCATTTATAAGGCTGAGAAAGGTTTTTGTATTCATGCCTGGAGCAAGACAGTCGAGGAATGAAATCTCGTATGTGGCAGAGGGAACCGACAAAGCCTGTCTCTGCCGGAGGGAGGTGGCTGAATTGGGGAGGGGGTCCAGGCCTGTCCCTCCTCGAAGGAGAGGGGTGAGTGTAGCTCTGGCACAATTCTGGTGGGCCCCGTATGGACAAGGGGGAAACTGGGGTCCCCTCTGCCTGGAACGGACCCCAACCCCAGCACCGGGGAGCTCCCATCTCTACAATCTGGGCTGGGACCGTAGTGACCCTGAAAATGTCCATGAATGACTGTCCTCAACAGATGGCTTCCCTTCCCAAGGCCACCAGTGGAAGTGGCGGTGGGCCTGCACCTGTTCAGGGGGACATCAACAAGAAGTCCACTGGAGTACCCCAGGCTGCCCTGGCCACGCTGGGCCCAGGCTCCCGTCTTCCCTCATGAAACCGCCTGAACCCCCTGGGCGACCGTGCTCGTGGTGGGGAGACTCAAGAGTTGAGCTAGCAAAGGCCGGGTGGGGGAGGGGGTCGGTGGGCGGGGTTCAGACTGGAAAGGCGCTTGCGTATGAAGGGTTGCGAGTCAGCCCAGCGTGTGACCGCCGGCTGGGGTGGCTCATGGCAAAGCCAGAGGGAGCCGAAAACCCAGGGGGCCAGGGAAGAGAGAGATGCAGGCAAGGAGGGCAGCCGGGCAGCTTTGCTGTTGTGCCTGCCCCGCCTCCAGAGGCTGGGACACTGCCCCGTGCAGAGGAAGAGAGGGGCCAGCAAACGTCTTTGGTGACGGCGAATTCCACTTTACCAAGGAGAACTTGTCTCCTAGGGGCTAGGCACGCAGCGAAGACTGGCTCCTGGTATCCCAACTTGGCAGTTTAGAGCACGCCAAGAACTATCTGGAACTATCTAGAACCATCTAGATATGGAATATCTGGAACTGTTTTCTCTTGGGGCTGAGAAGAGGTCTGGAGCATGCACACACAGGGCGCATGTAGAGGCGGCGTGCGGGTGGGGCGGGCACGGTGACCGGTGAGTTCGGTGCAGCAGTCACAGCACCTGCTTGCTACCTCTCACTGTGCAGAGGCCTCAGCTGAGCAACAGACGGAATTCCAGGACCAGCTTCCACAGCTAAAATGGACGCCAGGTGCCCTGGGAGAAGCAGGCAGTGTGGCCTCACCCACGTGAGGGAATGTTCCACACCACCCCCAGTGGGACGCGCACTGCTTCTGCGTATTAGCTACCACAAGTATTGTACCTTACCAGGGTGTCACGAAATGACTCAAGCCTCACTTCCTCAAGGAAACATCCCCTGCTTCCTGAAAGAGCTTAGAAGTCCCAGGAATCCATTCTCCCATTGTCCCTGCACTGTCCCTTGGAACATTCTCCTAAGTTTCATATTTTTTGTATGTGACTATTTATAAATATCTATCCACTATTCTAGTTTCAAGAGATCAGTCTATTTTAACCGACATTGGGCCCAATCCTGTAAGGACATCAGCTTTCACTCAGAAGAGTGAAATAAGCCGGTTTTCTCCTCTGGCTGCTATGAAGAGACTCGGAGCCAAAGACAGGACCATGAGTTTAGGAAGTGATTGCGGTGTCTCGGTAGGAGATGACTGTGGCTTTGTCTAGGCCGATAATGGCGGAGGTGACCAGCCGTGGTCAGGCTGTGGATATATTCTGAAGTAGCATGAACAGGATTTGCCAATGATCTGTATGCAGCGAAAGAGAAAAGTCAAGGATGCTTTGGGCAAAAAGTCGACGAGGCTTTGGGCCCAGCAGCTGGTAGGGTGGAGCTGCCCTTCTCTGAGCTGCGGGAGGTTGCAGCGGAAATTAAATTCGAGCAGGTAACGGAAATCAGGAGTCCAATGTGGGACCCGTTAAGTCGGAGCCATCTGTTAAATAGCCCAGCGGAGGTGTCCGAAAGGAAGCCGGAGGCTAGGGGGAGGTCCCGGCGGAAGACACAGATTCGAGGGTCAGCTGCCTTTGAAACCGCGGGACTGAGCGAGATCACCGGGCAAATGTGAGTGGAAGGGAGACGAGGTCTGGGGACTGAGTCCCGGGCACTCAGATGTTTCCAAAGAGAGAGGTTGAGAAGAAACCAGCAAAACGGGCTGAGAAAAAGTGGCAGTGAGGTATGAAGAAAACAACACAACAAACAAACACAAAGTGACAGTCCCAAGTCGATTGAAAAAAGTGCTCCTGAGAGATTGAGCCAAAGACAGAATGAATGGGACAGATGGCCATCGGCGCCTTCGACGGGCGCGGTTCCAGCGAAGCGAACAGACGGAGGGAGGGGGCCGGTGGGGAGCGGGCGTTCTCCCGGGAGACCTTCCTCGATCCTCCTGACGGGCGGGTCCCCTGCCACGTGCTGCCGCCGCAGCTTGGACTTCCGCACGTCACGTGTCACACTCCACCATAATCACCGCGACCTCACGCCTGCAGGGTGGGGTGTTTGTTTCTTGCACAGAGTGAGGGGCCGATAAATATATGAACGTGTAAAACCGTATGCACCAAAAAAGAGGACATCATCGGTGGGACAAGCCCCCAGGGAGAGCAGAGGGGTGGGTCAAGAACCCAGGCCTTGCTCTAAAGAGGAGAAAGCCTTGGTTTTTTTCTCTTAGGCTGGAGGGGGCGAGAGCAGCATGAGGATGCTGAGTGGCCTCACATCAGATGGCCTTGGTCTTCTCAGTCACAGAAGAAACAAGGTCTGCTGAAGAGAATGAAGGAGGCAGGCTGGCACTGACTTCTTGAGAAGCAGGACAGAATTTGCACTGGGCGCTGTGGGAAACGAAGAGGTGCGTTAAACAGGAAGGGAATCGTGGCTGCCCGTGAGGCGAGGCTGGCGTGGTTTGCAGTGGGGCCATTGTCTGGCTCCACAGCCGACTCCAGCACGCACGGGTCAGCCTGGGGCGAAGGCGCAGAAAGCCAACGACGTCGCGTATCCGCAGGAGAAGGGCGTTGTGAGGAAGGTAGACAGACCACAGGCAAAGACCTCGAAGGGGCCAGAGTCGTGACTGAGAGGCCAATCGTGGGGTCCGTGATGGGTCAGCAGGCGGGTGAGCCACAAGCGGCTCTGGGATCAGGGAAATACAGAGCGATGAAGGAGCTCAAGGTTGAAATATGAGCTCAAGGCAAAAACCAGCAGCATCGGAAAGGACTTTGCAGGTCCAAGAGTCGAGAGGGACTAGTTCTGAGTGACAGTCAGGCTTCGGTTGTGTTAGGAGGAGACTTGGCCAGGAGCGCGGGGCACCCAAAGTAACAGGGTCAACACAAAACACAAGCGCGCATCACGCCAGAAGAGGCGTCCTTCCCTCTCACACGCAAGTCCGCACTCAGATGTCCAGGCGTGTGTTCCATCAGGTCAAGGACCTGATTCCTTCTTCCAGGTGGTTCCAGCCCACACGGCTTCCATTCCGAAGGTCTCCTCGTGGTGCCCTGTGGGTGGCATCTCTCACTCTAGCATTGTGTCTGTCTTCTAGCCAGCAGGACAGGGAAAGAGGAAAGACAGCCTCGCCCTTTAAGAGCCCCCATCACTCTCTCCTACCTCTCATTGACCAGACTTGGCCTCGCTTAACTCCAGGGGACGCTGGGAAGTGTAGTTTTCCTTCTGGGAAAGCACGCACCCCGCTAACAACTAAGAAGACGACAGAACGTATCCTGGGAGAAACACCCATCCCTGCCTCACCGGGCCTCTTCCTAGCTGCCGTGGGGTGGAATCGGCGGACGCTGTAAGAGCCGCGATGGAAGCTCGTGAGGCGCGAGCACCGGGAAGGGCGTGAGCACGGCGTGGGCACCGCTGAGGATGAGAACAAGGAGGCGGAGGGAACGCAGTTGTCAGCCTGGCTCTAAAGCCTTCCACCAGGTTTGAGGGGTCCCAGATAGGGGCGCGTAGGTCAAGGAGGATGAGAAGAGTATGCTTTAAAATGATGGAGATAGGACGTGGTTCTACAGTGTAGCGGTGAGCACGTCCGCTTTACACGCAGAAGGTCCTGGGTTTGCGCCCCAGTGGAGCCACGGTCCACGGTCTACGGCCACGCCACCCTGAACAAGCCCAATCCCATTTGCTCTGGGAAGGTAAGCAGCGTAGGGCCTGGTTAGTACTTGGTTGGGAGACCACCTAGGAAGACCAGGTGCTGTAAGCATAGCAGCGTAGGGCCTGGTTAGTACTTGGATGGGAGACCACCTAGGAAGACCAGGTGCTGTAGGCATTAATAATAAAATAATAAAGATGGCTTTGAAGGAGAAGCGTTGAGCGGTGGTTGGGGACCTGGGACCTGGGGTGGGGAGAAGGCACGCTCCCTGCTTGGGAGGTTGACGGGAGGTTGACGGGAGGGGAACCTCTTCAGGGGAGCCCGGGGCATCAGGTGAGCAAGGAGGTGTAGAAAGGGGTGTTAAGGGGAAAGGCGAAGGAGAAAGGAACCGTCCACCAGTGAATGGGGCTTCCACGGGGTGGCCGCAGGGCCGGCAGGACTGGGTTGCAGGACCTGAAGTAGGGATGAGAAGGCGAGATGGAGGCTGCCACTAGGGAGAGATTTTCAATGTCAGAAGGTGTCATGGGGGAGGGCGACAGGGACAGGAAAGAGGCAAGAACCAGCTTCTAAGCCAAAGCTCCGAGTATTTATGAAATTGGATTTAAAAACCACCTCTTTGAGGAAAACAAATACTAATTTAAAAATTTGAGTCTTTCGTTAATCAAACGAATTGGCTTTAATGGAAGGGAAACTGAAGCACGTTCCCCGAAGGTGAAAGAAATTTTGTTTCCTGAGGCACTTATGTCGCAGGCTGACAAGAGAACTCAGAAGACATGGAACATTTACAGCCCAGAGAGATAGAGAGCTGTTTGCCAGCCTGTCAAGTCAGGTGAAGTCTCCAGGAAGACGAGCCTTGCCCATGCTGTCTTAAATGGCAATATTCCAGCTACGGCCACACCACTCTGAACGAGCCGGATCCCATCTGATCTCGGAAGCTAAGCAGAGTCGGGCCTGGTTAGTACTTGGATGGGAGACCACCTAGGAAGACCAGGTGCTGTAGGCGTAAAAAATAAAAATAAAATTAATGTTAAAATTAAATAAGGGATTGTAAGCTGACAAGGTTCTTGCAATCTGCGAGGTCAACCAAGGGTTGCCTCACCTAAAAAAAAAAAAATTTAAATGGCAATATTCCTCTGTTGTGCTTTGCTGCCATTCAATATTTAAAAAAAAAAAAAAAGACTTTCTTGCTGTCAAATAGTTATATTAATTACGAGAACCTGTTTTTAGCCCATCTAAAGTATGAACTATTGCTGTTTCTGTAAACCCGAAGGATCGTGCAATGTATTTTTAGGTAGTTGTGAGAGGTCATAAAAAATGGTTAGTGTAAAGAATAGTGTAACTATGAACCATACTTCTGAATTACGTGCTGTCTCTCTGAACTCACGATGAATTCTGGGACTGTCTACCAAGTGCTCAGCTATTTGTTCTCCACACCACAGAAAGCCAACATTTTCTTCAGTTTTGAGACAGTGGCTAAAATTCACTGGTTCTTTCTATAGACATTTGCTTTCAAAGCTTGAATAAGACACAGCATCGCCTTTAAGAGTTACGCAGCCTGAAATTATCCTTTAACAGGTTGATAGTTCTTCCTCTGCAAACTCTCTGGGCCCCATGAAGGCCGTCTCCCCGAGCCACAGAATCTGGTGGTTTGGCTCGGAAGTAGAAGACCAATCCCAGCCCATCCCAGGGAGAGTGCCTGGACGGAAAAGGAGAGAATTAAGAAAACTAAGACATGCCGAAATAGTGACTGTTCCTGGAAGATGCTGTTAAGGTGAGGTTACAGATGTCACTCACAGGAAGAGCAAGAGGAGATCCGAACCAAGATGCCATGTAGACAGTGGGGATGTGGCAACCTGGGTCTCAAGAGGCTTCCTAGAATTCTTCTCCAACTGATTCTCAACTTAGCTGGGGACTTGGGGCCCTGGGGAGCTTTTACCATAACTGGGCCCCACCCCAGACATTCCGATTTAATAGGTCTGGAGTGCGGCGTGGGAAATGGCACTTTTATGAGCTCTTCTGGTGAGTCTAATTTATATTTGGAGTTAAGAACTACCAAATACCATATTAAAGCTTCACCATTTGCTTGTTCCAGAAAAAAAAACCTTTACGTCGATGTCTAATAAGGAAGAAGAAATGGAAATGCAGCACCGATTTAAAAAGTCAAAATGGGGCGGGGGGAAAAAAGCACAGGGGGCACCCAGATTTGAACTGGGGACCTGTTGATCTGCAGTCAAATGCTCTACCCCTGAGCTATACCCCCTTCTGCTGGGGTGGGCCTTAATTAATATTTTTCATCTGTACAGCCACACCCAGACTACCTGTAAACCTATGAACTGCCACTTCAGGATGCACCTCTTTTGGGAGCTTCCGGGCCTACTTCAGTGAAAACCCATCAACCTGCTGTACAGCAGGAGATGGGATGACTCCTCAAAAGACCCACAACAGCATCCTCCTGGCCCACAGCCCCTGGGTGTGGGCAGCAGCCTGGAGAAGCATTGACACTGGCTATTAGAATGGCCTTTAGAGTCAAATGCCTGTGCTCGTCACATTGGGTACCTAAAAAGCAGAGCTCCACATAATTGAGGTGTCTGTCCAAACCCACTTAACGAGGGCCTGACCTTCAGTTAAAATAGGTAGAGAATGATCCACTCAAAGAAATAGTCAGAAGTAAGTGGCTTGGTAGATTTAGGAATCCCTAAAAGCATTAATGGACCTATGCTAACACAATTCTTTTATATGCCATGCTGAATTTGATTTACTAATATTTTTGTTTATGGTTTAGAAATCTATGTTAATAAGTGAGATTGGACTGGTTTTTTTTTTTTCATATACTCTCTTATTTTTTAAAATCAAGTTTAACTAGCCTCATAAAATGAGTTAGGGAAGGTACCATTTGTTTTAATTTTTATTCTCCAGAAGTGTTTATGTAATACAAAAATAACAATTTACATTATCTCTTAAATGTTTGGTATAACATATGTTAAAACTCTCTGAGCCTGGAAGTTTGTTTATTTATTTTTTTAATGGAAAATTTTTTCGTTATGGATTTGATTTCTTCTTGTGTCAATTTTGATAAAAACTAAGCCAGAGGATGGGAGCAAATACTGCTAGTGTAAGCATAAAGTAGGATTTATTAGGGGAAAAGTTACAAACACTACATCAGGATGTCTGCAATTCCCCAAACTTTCTTTTCCCAAGAAACCATGTTCTCGGGCTAAGCCCAGTTGGACACACTACCAAGTATTCCAGAAGAGACATTCTCCTCTGCGCCATATCGTATATGTATAGAGAAGTTCAGAGGGAACACATGACTGGAAGCTTTTTGGCGAAGGACATGACCTTGCTGGAAGACAGGGGACTGTGGAGCTTTGCCGTTAATTGCATAGAAAGTTGTCATACAAGCACCGATATCAGCTAAAATCTTGTATTTTTCCGTTGAACCAACCAGCGCAGAGCAGTGAGGAGGAGAGAGCAAGGACCATCTAGCAAAGGATTTCTCTCTATTCGAGGAAGTCATATTTTTTTAGAAAATCTTCCATGGCATCTCAATATTATATTTAATGAACATAAAGTCATTTATACAACTGTCTTATGGTCTTTTAACATCTTTGGAAATCATAATAATGTATCCTCTTAAATTCCTTATATTGGTTCTTAGTGTTTTCTCGTTTTACTTGGTCGATCTCATCTGGGTTGTCACGCTCATTATTTGTTTTGAAGAACAACTTTTGCTTCACCGACTTTGTCTCTTGTATATTTGTTTTCTATTTCATCCATTAATCTTTATTATTGTCATCCTTATTCTTTCTTTGGGTTTATTTTACTGTACCCTTTATGCCTTTTTAGGGCTAGATGCTTAACTAATTTTCAGCTTTTTTTTTCACGCTCCATTAAGGCTATATATACATTGCTCTCTAAGTCATGCTATAGTTGCAACTGACAAGTTTCAATATCTAGCATTTTCCTCATCATTCAGTTAAAAATATCTTCTAATTCCTAATTTAACTGCAATTTTCCTTTGATCCATGAGTTATTTAGAAGTGTAATTTTTCATTTCCAAACATAGGTGGGTTTTTTTAGTCATTTGTTGGATTTTCTAGTTATTTGATGTCATCGATTTCTAGCTTAATTTTATTTTGGTCAGAAAACATACTTTCGTGATTTAAATACTTTGGAATTTGTTAAGACTTGCTTTATGTTCAGTATGCAGTCAATTCTTGTCAATGTTCTATGGGTTCCTGGAAAAAAATGTATGTCCTACAATTGTGGAGTGTAAGGTTCTTTATACGTTAATTAGGTCGAGTTGATAATTCTTTCATTCGTATCTTCTATATCCTTCTCATATTATCTCTGCTTGTTCTATCAATTCGCACAAGGAGTTTTTAAATCTCTTACATCATTGCAGGTTTATCCATTTCTCCTTTATGATTCTGTTAATTTATGCTTAATATGTTTTAAGGCTATCTTATTAGGTGTATCAAATTTAGAACTGAAATCACCTTCCTGGCGACTTGAACTTTTTATCAATGGAGAATGTCTTTCTTTATCCCTTTTTGCCTCAGAAAGATTTTGTCTGGTAATAATATAGCTACACCATGTTTAGTTGTCATAAGTATCTCTTTTGCTGTCCTTTTAATATGTCTCTATCCTTGGTTTTATATGTGTCTCCTGTGAGCAACATAGAGTGGTTTTTCTTTTTAATCCAGAGCTATTCTTTGTCTTTTTACTGTGGCACTTTATACACTTAATGTTAATACTGATAATACTTTGGTTTAAATCTTCTATCTTCTTTGTCCTTCAAGTCCTAGTTTCTGTTTCTCTCCTTTCTTGTCTCCTTTTGGAGACTGTAGGACCAGAGACCCTCAGAGCTGAGAGCTGAGTTCTCTTCACCCTGGTTGCAACCTGTAAAATCCACAAGCGTCCACTGAGCTAACGGATTCCTCTGCAGAGGGGCTCATCCAAAGGGTGGATGGTGTATGATTAACAAAACCTGGAACTGGGGACCAGTAACCTTGTCGACTCTTGAGAGTAACCTAGACTCTTTGAGCTGAGATTTGCATAGAATAAAAAAAAAAAAAAAAGGGAGCTAAAGAATAAAATCATTAGCCCTTTCCCTGTGTTGACCTGAGTGGGGATGAGTGTATCTGGGGGACAGCAATGTTCTCTGTGCCCGCAAAAGGTGGGCTTCAGAGCGGTGCAGAACCAGATCGCAGCTCCAGTCAAACCCCACCGTTCCCCACACAGAGCGTGCGACTCCCCTCGTTCGGACTGCAGCCTCGCTGGTGACCCGCTGTCCTCTTCCATTCCTGCCCCCTCACCCCAGCGCAAGATGTTACCTCTCACCAGAGAGAATAGAAGCAGCTAGACCTCAGCCCCTTGGGGTCCCACGCGCCTCGGGGACGCCTCTCTTCAGCTGTCCTTGACCCTGTCGCTTCCATCGCAGAGAAAACATTCCCCCTCCCCCAACTTCCAAAGTAAACCTCCCCATCTGTACTCTCGCCCCTGAGACCGGATTCGGGGCTTTCCCAGACCTGTTCCTTCCGCGAGGGAAAAGCACACTCAGCCCTCCATCCTAAGCGAAAGCGGTTTCCCAGCATCCCCTGTAGCGCCTGCTGTATCTCTCTCCGGACAAAGTCATCTTCATCACCCAACTCTACTTCCGTGCATTATTCCTCATTCCGGACATCTCATCGGTCACCAGGTCCTCTGTTTTTTATCCTGAAAGATCCTCTGGACTTCCTTTTCTCCTCTGCATTCGGTCCCTTACTCTGTGTGTGTCATTGGGCAAATTCTTTACCTCTATAAGCTCCCGTTTCTCCATCTTAAACAGGGACACGTTTCATGTGACAAATATGGCAACTTCAGAAGAATTGCCCAGCATAGTACTGGCACATAGTAGATGCTTTAAAAAAAATAATAATAATACCGGTTCCTTGTCTGTGTCTTTGGCACCGCGGCGCCTGAGCCTCTGCAGAAGCAGATTCTGCCGCCCCGGCCCCGGCCCCGGCCCTTTGAAACCTGGGAACACACCACAGAGAGGTTCAGATTTGCTTCCTTGCCCTTCAGCAGGCACAGGGAGATTCAGCTTTTTCCATCAGAACTGCAGACCTGGGCCTCCCTGTCGCTGCGGTTCAAGGGGAACGGGCAAAGCCAGGTGTAACTGTGCCACCATCCGCCACGATTCTGTTCTCTCGGTGCTTAAAGGAAGTTACAGAGAGTGGTCTTATCTGTCACTGGCCTTCGAGTCCACAGACTGACATGGTTCAAATGCATGAGCTCGACAGAGATTCAGAGTTTCTGTTAGAGAAACTGGGCTTTGTGGAAACAGTCCCTTAGAGACTAAAGAGAAATTCAAGTCGTAGAAAAAGCCCCACGAGCTACTTTCGTGGTCGGGAATTGGCTTATATCAAATCATAGCGCCTCTGCTGCAGGGAACAGAGGAACAAGTGTGCCCCTGTACCCTGGTGGCCTGGTTCTTGTGTCCACTGGAAAGGACGACCTAACACCCACCGAGACACTCTCCAAGTAGGCAGTGGAATAATATAAGGACTAAAAGCATGCCGGGAAAAAGCACCCTCGCAGCCCCCGCCCAGCTGGCACTTAGTGAGCGGAGGAGAGTACCTGGTCTGCAGCCCTCCTGACCTCCTCAGCCTCCTCCAAGTCTTCACCTCCAGGTTGTACTTGTCCTTGTTAGCACAGTCTCCTGGCACTTAAGTGCCTCCACACACACACATTCCCACCCCCACCCCCCCAAAAATAAAAAAACCTTCAGCCTGCCATTCCGAAATGCATCTCTCCCCCTAGTGGCTGTGGTGCCGGAGACCAAGCGCCATTTATTCCTGGCTGGAGAGGTGAGTGGCAGGTGGGCTGTGAGGGAGGCGGAAAGACCAGTCAAACTACATGTAATTAAGGGGGCAGCCGGGGACCTGCTGATCTGCTTTAAATGCTCTAGCCCTGAGCTGCACCCCCTCAGATACTAGTGTCACCTAACTGATACCTTCCATCTGTGTGGTAACAGTCAGTTCTGCTAAAGTAAGCTTTAGCTACCCTCCTGGACCGACTTTTTAGAAGCTGCTAGACATGGTCCATAGTAAGACCCCTTCCCCTGACTGCAGATTGCTAGGCTTCTATCCTTGAGCGGGATCATTACAAAGGAAAAAAGGAGAGAAGCTGCCCGAAGAACCTCCAAACTATTTCCCATGGCCTTTTCGGTTTAGCCCAAGAGCTGGCCACCCATTTCCCAAACAACCCATCCACCTGGGACCCCAGGCCTTCCCCTTTCTTCCTCCAGAGGAGACGGAAATGGACTCTTAATCCACACAGAAAAACGCCAGATGCCAAGAGGAGGGACACCTGGAGTATTAATCCAGGAAGACATGACAGCTGCGATCCACTTATGGTTTATGCCAGTTTCAGGAAGGATCAGAATCAGAATATGAGATGGCTATGAACAGGAATATGGGGAGGGGGCACCCGGATTTGAACCGGAGGACCTGTTGATCTGCAATCAAATGCTCTACTCCTGAGCTGCACCCCCTTACCTATTAGGTGTACCCAATTAAATATCTTTTCTCCTGTATTGTAATGCACTGAAGTATCTATTAACTCTTAAAAAATTCTGGGGATGTGTAAAATTTGCCTTACAGCAGCATTAGTGTCTTTTGGCCCCAGAAACCTCTGCTCACAATCTTTCAGACTCCTCCTTCTTAGTACCACTGTACAGGTACCTGTTTGGAAGCTCATTGCTAGGAGCTGGACCACCCCCTCCTTTCTTCCTCTACTGGGGAGCTCCATCCACTTCCAGCTTGCCCCCACCTCTTGCCCTGCCAAGATCAAAAGACCACATAGACCCCAAAGGGTAGAGGAAAATGCCTGCCCAGAGAGGCACGGGACACCTTCCATCCTGCCAGCCCTGTCCCCAGCACAGCCACCACATACTTAGCTGAGGAACTACACGAGTGGTAGTTAAGCAAAGGGGTAATTTTCTGTCAACTCTCTCACCAGCCCCTTCAGAGTCCCACCCCGTGGTGGGGTGTGTTTGGCTTCCCAGGTCCCTTGCGTCTCTGACTGCCACCTTGCCATGCTTTAGTAAGGCCCCTGAGTGACAGTCTCTGATCCTCCAACTCCCCCTTCTGGGCTGTTTCTTCTGCCAGCTTCTCCTACAATTGTACAAGGTCTTATCGCTATAATAATTCCCTCATTTGTGCTGCTTAATTGTCATGAAAAACTTATTCCCAGCTGCATCTGTGACCCACCTTCATATTTATAAATTCATTTGCTAGAGGGTATTAAAGTTCCTTCCATCTCTATTTTCACTCTTTGACCAAAGGATTATTAATAAAATCATGAACTTGAGCATGTTCTTTGTCTTAAAAAAATAAAATAATTCCCTTATTCGATAATACTTAGCGATAAGGCTACTCTAATTGAATGCTGACTGGCACATCTCACTGTGTTTATTTCATTAATGTTGTCATCCATGTATGAAACCTATGAAAACGCACAAGTCATAAGTGTTCAGCTTTATAAATAATAAAAAATAAATACACCTGTGCCACCCCACATTGAGACCAAGAAATAGAATATTACTCAGAGATGGATGGAAATAAGGCATGAGGGGTAAAGTACGGAATGGCCACTCTCTGTGTGTACAAACTTATATAGGCTTGACTTTGGAATCATTTTACATTTCCATAAAATAAAGCAACAAGTATGAGGAGATAAGCGTAAAAATCAGTGTAAACAAAATCAAAAATCCTAATGGTGTATCCCATTGATAACATGACCACAAAGCTGAAAATACTCTCAGTGCTGTATATTCTAAAGGGGGGAAAAAAAGAGGTATTAAATGATAATGAGAGATTGAACTTGACTTAACAAATTGTTTTGGTATAACTTACACTACCTATTTTTGAGCAAAGGAGTAAATATATTGATGTTTTGGGGAACCAGGATTCTAACTATGAGAGGCAGGAGATGTAAATATGGACCCCCAAGAAGGTGAGGAAGAGCTCTGGAGTTGAGTCAGAATTGTAAGTAACTGTGTCAATATGCACAAGCACACACGTGTGCACACACACACGTGTGCACACATACATATCTTAACTCTGCCCCCTGAAAGGAGCTAGAAGCATCAACTCAGCTGCGATGAGCTCTCCTAATGCCCGTATCGTGGTTACTAATTACCGTTCAATGAAAGCAGGTGGGAACTCTTAGAGAAAGGGCTCATTCCAGGGCTGGGCAAGAAGCCTAAAACATGACCAGTGGAACATCCTATGCCAGAAAGTAAGAAAGTGCTCAAAACCTGATGGGAACATGCCCACTAGAGCTAACTCTGGACAATTTGAGCATCAAAGCAAAGATAGGAATGTGTTGTAGCCCATTAAATTCAAGAATCCATGATTCCATATTAAGGTTTTGTTTTTTTAATTTTAGGCGGAGAAAGGAAAGCTTTTCTTTATATATATAAAAAAAATTATTACAAATACTAAATGTAAAAGGAATGATAGAAACATAAAACCACCATTTTATAATCATTATTATAAAAACTGATTTAACTAGGAATCATTAATGGATGCTAAATTTGTTAGGTGAAAATTGTTAGGGAAGGAGATATAGAAAAATCTGTCTAACACCACTTTAAATGAATAATCAAATTCAAGTTCATCAACAGTAGAGCAAATTGACATCATTGCCTCGCGGTATAATGTGCTGAGAAAGACAAAATAGCACCTATGTGGTCGTTTTGCTAGAGTGTCGTACAAGGAAACCAAAGTAACCACCATCCCAACATTTGTTAACCTATTCTTGAACTTTCTATATCTTTCTCCCTTTACTGTGTTAGTGATATCCAGCCACACTGTCTTATGTAAGAATGGTTTGTTCACTCTCACTGCTGCATTGTATTCTGCTATGTGAATATTTATTATTTATTTATCTGAACTACCATTGAAGAGTGTTTAGGCTGTTGCCAGCTGGGGCTGTTAGGGATAAGCTACTGTGAACGTTCCTGTGCATGTCCTGGGTGAACACAGGTGTGCACTTTTACAGGGTATACACCTAGGAGCAGAGTTGCCAGATCATAGGTACGCAACCAGGAATTGCTTTGGGTGTGCGTGCGGGAGAGTCCGGACCTTTCCCCCATGTCGTTACCCAACTAACCCAGTGTCGTTCATTGGAAAAACCATTCCCCCCCACCGACTGCTCTGCAGCACCAAGTTTGTCATAAATCAGGTACCGTACATGTGTCTGTTTCTGGACTTCCTGTCTGGTCCATCAGTCTACATGGTTACGCACGCCTGTCACCACACTCCCTCGATTACTGTAATGGTGTAGCTGATGGTCCAGTTCCCCCAGCTCTCTGCTTCCTCATGAGAGTATTGCTGTTCCTGGCCTTTTGAATGTCCAGAAAAATGTTAGAATCAGCATGTAAATATTCACAAAAAAATTATGTGGTTCAGATTACTTGGAAATCTATAGCTAAAGATGGAAGAACTTATAGTGTTACTATATTTTGTCTTTCATTCTATTAACTTAGTATATTCTACTGCTTTTTAGGTCTTTAATTTTTCCCAGTGATGTTTTATAGTTTTCTGTGGGGAGATATTGTACCTCTTTGATTCTTTTTATTCCTCAGTAGTTGATTTTTCGTTATTTTTTGTTGTCATAGAATTGTTTGAAATTGTTCTCTTTAATTTCTGTCATTCCTTTCTGCATTTCCATCTGCTTTGATTTGAATAACTTTCTTTCCGTCTTAATATTTCCCCTTTTAGTTCCTTTAGTGAGGGTCTGCTGCTAACAGATGATTTGTTTCGTTTGTCTGAAAGTGTCTATTTTATTTTCGCGTTTGCTTTTTGGGGGTGCAGAATTCTCAGTTGGCACTTATTTTCTTTCAGTACTTTTAAGATGTCATCTGTTGTCGCTACCATTTTTTTCTGTCGAGTACTTAGCAGTAGGTCTTATTTTACGTTCCTTTGAAATGAATGTGTACTTTTTATCTAGTTATTTACAATGTTTTCTTTTTTCTTTTGGTTTTAAGCTATTTCACTAATGAGCTTAGGCATAGTTGCCTTTTGATTTGTTCTAACTGGACTTTGTAATTCTTGTAGCTGTGGCTTGTGTCATTTCATTAGTTTTGAAGAATTATAGGTCATTATCCCTCTAAGTATTGCTCCTTCTTCTTTCTCTCTCCCCTTTTCCTTCTGGGGTTCCAATTACACTGTGTCAGACTGTTCTGCCATGTCCTACATTCCCTTTCAAGTTCGCTATATTTTCCATTCTTCCGTTTCTCTGTATATCACTCTGGATGTGATTTTTTTTTTTTTTCAGAAAATCAGTTTACTAATTCCTGCTTCCACTGTGTCCACTCTGTTGTTAAACTCATCTATGGAGTTACTTATTTATATTATAGAATTACCGTTTGATTCTTTTTTACTGCATCCGATTCCCTATTGAAATTAATCAGCTCGTTATCTATTAATCACATTGAAACTTATCAATCACAGTTGGTTTAAAATCCATGTCTGGTAACTTAACTATCTGGCTGTCCCGTGAATGTGTATCTCTACTACCTGTGCTTCTCTTCTTTTTCAGTCAGTTTTATCTTTTTGCAGACTTGGTTGTTTTTGATTAAGTGACAGATACTACATATCTATATATAGATATCTCAATGTAATAAAATAGCCCAAATAGCCCAGAATATCTCAATGTAATAAAATAGCCCAGAAATAAACCCACACCTATATGGTCCATCAATCTGACAAAAGAGACACGAATATACAATGTCTGTTGTAAAGAGACGGTAAAGACAGCCTCTTTGATAAGAGATGCTGGGAAAACGGGACAGACACATGCAAAAAATAAAAAATTAAACCAACTTCTTACAGTATATACAAAGATAAATTCAAAGTGAATTAAAGACTTAAATTTAAGACCTGAAACCACAAAACTCCTAGAATAAAACACAGGCTGTAAACTCTTTAGCATTAGTCTTAGCGACATCTTTCTGGATATGTCTCTATGGGCAAAGGCAACAAAAGAAACAAATGGGACTCCATCCAACTAAAAAGCTCTGCGCAGCGAAGAAACCATCGACAAAATGAAAGACAACCTGCCAGCTGGGAGAAGATAGTCAAAAATTACGCATCTAATAAGGGCTTAATACCCAAAATATGTCATAGCAGAAAAACAAACAAGTTTAAAAAGGGGCAGAGGACCTGAACAGACATTTCTCCAAAGAGGACATACAGATGGCCAACAGACATATGAAAAGATGCTCAAGGTCACCAGTGAGACAAATGCAAATTAAAACCACAATGAGACATCATCTCACACCTGTCAGAATGGCTATTATCTATAAATCAACAAATAACAAGTGTCGGCTAGGATGCAGAGAAAATGGAACCCTCATGCACCGTTACTGGAAATGTAAATTGCTGCAGAAACTGTGGAAAACTGTTCAGAGGTTCCTTAAACAATTGAAAATAGAACTATCTTATGACCTGGCATTTCTACTTCTAGATATTTATCCAAAGACATCCAAAACACTAATGCGAAAAAGATATATGCACCCTTATGTCAATGCAGCACTATCTACAATAGCCAAGACATAAAAGCAACCTCAGTGGAAATGGATAAACAACTGGATAAAGAGGACATGGAATATATATACAATGAAATATTATTTGGCCATAAAAAAAGAAAAAAATCTCACCATTTGAGACAACATGAGTGGATCTAGAGAGTATTATGCTAAATGACATAAATTGGACTGAGAAAGACAAATACTCCATGTGAGCTCACTTATTCTATGTTGGATCTAAAGAACAAAATCAATGAACGACACAGAAACAGACTCATGGATAACAGAGAACCAACTGATGGTTGCCAGAGAAGAGGCGGGGTCGGGGCTCCAGGTGAAAAAGGTGAAGGGATTAAGAAATACAAAGCGGTAATTCCAAAGTAATCATGGAGACGTAAAGTCTACCTTAGAGAATACAGTCAATAGTACGGTAACGACTATGTATAGTGCCATCTGGGTACCAGACTAATCATGGGGGTTATTGCATAAATTTTATAAATGTCTATCTACTATGTTGTACATCTAAAACTAATATAAAAGAACACTGAATGTCAACTGTCATTGTTAAAAATAATTAAATCGGGGAGGAAAAAGGAAAAAAAGGGGATTATAATTCTTGGCAAAAGAAAACAAGACATGCTGCCTACCAGAGACTCACTTCAGGTTGAAAGACACGCACAGACTCCGAGTAAAGGGCTGGGAAAAGATATTTCATGAAAACGGAAACAAAACAGCAGAGGCAGCAATATTTACATCAGACAAAATAGACATTCAAACGAAGGCAATAAGAGACAAAACAAGACATTTCATAATGATAAAGGGATCACTGCAAGAAGATAGAACCCTTGTAAACATTGATGCAACAAACAAAGGAGGAGCTAAATAAAGCAACTATTGACCGACATACAGGGAGAGAGCGACCATAATACACTCACAGTGGGCACTTTAACACTCTATTCACATCGATGGACTGATCTTCCAGACAGAAAAGCAACTAGAAAACAGCAATATTCAGTGACAAACGAGACCAGATAGACTGAATTGATATTTTTAGAGCATTTCGCCCCAAAGCAGCAGAATATACATTCTTATCAAAAACACAGGGAACATTTTCCAGAAAAGACTACACGTTAGGCCACAAAAAAAGTCTCAATAAATTTAAGAAGAGTGAAATCACATCGAGAGTCTTCTCCAATTACAATGGTTTGAAACCAGAAATCAATACAAGAAAAAAAAACAGAAGCAAACAGATGGATGCCAAATAGGATGCTACTAAACAATGAATAGGTTAACAACAAGATCAAGGAAGAAATCAAAAGATACCTTGAGACAAATGAAAACACAATGACCCCATATCTACGGGATATACTGAAAGCAGGGAAATTCATAGCAATATGGGCTGACCTCAGGAAACAAGAAATGTCTCAAAAACAATCCGACCTTATACTTAAAGGAATAGAAAAATAAGAACAAACAAAGAAGAACAGAAATGCAATGAATCATTAATGAATACTTAGAACAATTATAGGCCAACAAATTCAACAATCTATAAGAAATGGATCCATTTCTAGAAGCGGGAAACCTTCTAAGACTAAAGAAGACACAGAAAATCTAAACAGACCAATTACTACCAATGAAATTGAAGGAGTCATCAAAAAACTCCCTACAAATAAAAGTCCAGAATCAGATAGTTTCACAGGTGAATTCTACCAAACATTTAAAGAATTAATACCTATCCTTCTTAAACTATTTCGAAAAATTGAAGAAAGAGAGACTCTTCCAAACTCATTTTACAAAACAAGCATTGTCCTGATACCGACACCAAACAAACATCTTAGAAAAAAAGAAAACCTACAGGCCAATATTCTTGATGAACATGCATGCCACATTACTCAACAAAATATTGGCACACTGGATTCAACAAAACATCGTAGAATTATACTCTATGACCAAGTGAGATCTATGGAGGAATACAAGGATGGTCCAACATCCATAAACCAATCAATGTGATACATCAAAGAATGAAGGATAAAAATCGTATCTCATGAAAAGCTCAACATCTTTGACAAAAACCATCCTTTCATGATAGAAACTCTCAACAAAGTGGGTATGAAGGACATACCTTAACGTAGTAAAGGCTATATATGACAAACCCACAGCTGACATCTTCAATCGTGAAAAGCTGACTTTCCCCTAAGATCACGAACAAGACAAGTATGTCCACAATCACCACTTCTATTTCATGTAGTACTGGGAGTCCTAGGCACAGCAGAAAACAAGTAATCGAAGGCATCAAAATCAGACAAGAAGAAGTACAGCTACTATTTGCAGAATACGTGACACTACATATAGGATACCCTAAAGAATCCACTGAAAAAACTATCAGAACTGATCAATGAATTCACTAATTTGCAGGATACAAAATCGATAGACAGAGATCTGTTGCATTTCTCTACACCGAAAAGAAACTATCAGAAGGAGAAGTTAAAACAATCCCATTTACAGTTGCATCAAAAAGCATAAAATACTTAGGAATAAATTTAAACCGGTGAAAGACCTGAACCCTGAAAACTGTAAAACACTGAAGACATTGAAGAAGATACAAATAAATGGAAGGATTAATATTGTTGAAACGTCCTTACCACCCAAAGCGATATACAGATTCAGTGCAGTTCCTACAAAATAGCGATAGCCTTCTTCTCAGAACTAGAACAACTAATCCTAAAATTTATATGGAACCACAAAAGGCCCTGAATAGCCAAGGAAAGCTCAAGAAAGAAAGAATGAGGTAATACACTCCCTAATTTCAAACTACACGACAAAACTACGATCATCAAAATAGTACGGTACTGGCATAAAAACAGATATATATACATTTCTGAGCTATTCTATTACATTGAGATTTCTATATTTGAAAACTTGTAGAGCTACTTTGAGGCTCTGCAAGATGTTATCTTGTCCCAGAGAAGATTTACTTTTCTTTTTGGCAGGCAAGGAGGGTGGGAGCTGGGAATGACCTGATTCCAAATTGGAGTTCAGTGTTTATGACGCCAGTCTAGCCCGAAAGGGTCCACACTGCAGGTCTGCCATGTTTATCGGGGCCTCTCTTTTTGGCAGCCGTGACTCCCATATTTGTCCCCTCGCTGTGGTTCCCCTGGACTTTGGTGCATCCCTCTCGGCACCCATCCCCCTCCTCTTAAAGCAACCACTCGTAGAGACTCAAGAGTAACCTTCCCGAATGTCTGTTTCATTTTGTGCTTCCTGCTCAGAACCCATGGGTTACTCTCCAGTTCCTAAGTCAATGGTTTTCAAGGCGTGCTCTGAGGAAATTCTTTTTCGGAGGCCTCCAGCGGAAATGTGGAAGACGTCAGGCCCTCAAGGTGCTTGTGAAAGTCCCCGCCACCATGTCCCACAGAGCACTCCCTCCTTCATCCGATTTCTACATCGCACTTCTCAGGTTGTCATGTAAAGAAAGGGGTTTATAGCCAAAATTACCTGACCGCCTTTGACTTAGATGATAGAACCTAAATTATAGACATAACATAAAGGACCACGTACGACCCGACCTCAGGCTCGTCCCTACCACTCATCCCATCCTGCGATCAGCCATCGTTGTAGCCATATTGAACTTCTCGTCTTCTCTATGCGTGGTCTCCCGCTCCCCCATGCTTCAGGCCTTCTGGTTTCTGTCTGGAATGTTCCTTGCCCCACCTCGTCTGCCTAGCAGACTCCTGCTGATCTTTCGCGGTTCGGTTCAAGTTGCGTGCTCTGAGACCCCCAGGCAGGACCCAGCTCGCCTTCGCTCTGCCGGACGTTGTCTTCACAGCCGTCCCCCATCACGGTTGGCTTGCGTGTCCATCTCGCCAGACAGCGAGTCCCTTGCAGCAGCCACTGCGTCTACACCGTGTGTTAACCCTGAAGTTCTTGGTGAACAGATGAACTTGCATGCTTGTCCTCCTAGGATAGTTATAGTTTTGGATATTCTCTTTCATCCAGATGAATTTATAAATTGTCCCAGATTTTTCTCTATGTGGGTTCCAAACGATGTCTCCCAGACGATCTCGGAGCACCACTAAGTGACATAAAAACCTTCATGATACTAAAAACCCTGGGTGTTTTGTTTAGAAAATATGGTCACCTTGATTATTCACTCTTCATGCCCGTCATCAGGCTGAGGCCTTAGTGGATACTCAGTGTGGACTTGTTGACTAATTTCTACTGAGTGGGTTTCGTCCCAAGCAGAGCTAGCAAGGACTCAGTGTCCCTATAAAATATTCTAATTTCATCTGTCTAGTCTTTGATGTGACCTGCTTCCCCTCTGAAGGCCATAGGCAGTATTGTATTTGTCACAAGATCATCAAAAATCGATGACTCAAGGGTCGGCCTTATAAAACTTTTAAAGTTTCTTGTAAATATGAGTCAGAATCTGAGTAATAAGCTTGTTTCTATTATAATTAATCGTGTCATTGCTGGGTGGGCCATGTTCTGCACAGTACGTGTTCCCTAATGTACATGGTGAAGAATCTAATTTTTGTAACTAAAACACTATTTTCAAAGCTGTGGAAAACTTAGTTATGGGAAAATTCAATAACTTCAGTTATTGAATTTTTTAAAATAGATCTAAAAACGAACTCTGATGCTTGTTTCGTATGTCTGGATTTTTCCACATTTGGAGTTTCCTTGAAGTAAGATCCACCTATATTCTTTTGCTGTGATCTTCATCTTTACTGACTCGGGGTGACCTCATTTCAGCCCAGACCCAGAGCTGCTCTTCTGCCGGGGGAGCCCAGAACGCCCCTGAGTTTCGGCCTTCATTCCTGAGGCTCAAAGCTCTGACCTCAGGGGAGATTCGGGGGCTCTGGGATGGGTCTCTCCGAGCTGTCATCAGTCCCTGACACCCTTAGTGTAGGCAAGCTTTGACATCAGCATATCAGCATAACTGAGGCTATGGAAGGTTCTAGAAATCCTGAAGGGCAATCATGGGTGCCAGGGCACAGAAACTTCTTCCTCCACGCATCTGCCACATGGCCACCAAAGCCACATCAGGAGCTTCCCCCCAGGTTGGCTGAGAGTGTCATTGTGGTGGACACTCAGGAACACCTGAGGCTCCCTGAAGCTGTGCTTCTCGGAGGCACGAGCCCACTGCCCCCGGGAGGGAGGCTCAGAGTGATGGGGGTGAAGAGCAGGAAGGAGAGGGGTCTTGAAGCAACTACTCATCATGTTTTTTCAGTGGTTCATAAGTCAAAACATTCTTATAAAATTCAGATGAGCAGGGAAGTGTTACAATGGGTTTACAAGATTTACGTGGCCTGTTAAAGTGTGACAACTCAGCACAACTTCTGGCTTGCTGAGGGCTTCTCAGGCAGTGTCCAGACCCACGGGACACTCTCCCTTTTCTGTCCTTGGGTGCCGTGATGTCTGAGATGCTGGTCCACAGCTGGCCGATCCTGTGGACCTGCAGAGCCTCCCAGCAGACGAGCCGAAAAGATCACTCACTCTCAGAGCCAAGGCCCTGAAAACCAGCCCCGCTCCTGCCCCCAAGGTAGCTTTCCCTGGGGGATTCTAGAAGGGACCTGACACTCAGCCGGTGAGGGAACTCCAGAGCCAATGGCAATTCTCTAGTGCGTGGCCGCGCTAAGAGCTACAGTCACTGTTCTCTGTGGGAGCCATTTTCCTGGGGGTGGAGAAAGGCTTGTGTGAGAAGTCAAGCTTGAAAAGACTGGAGCCGAAGGCACCTGTCCCCATGCCTGGCCAACTTTCTGCAGGTCTGTTCCCTGCACCTGGAGCCGAAGGCACCTGTCCCCATGCCTGGCCAACTTTCACCAAGCCTCGGTACCAGCCAGGCTAAGCTGTGGTAACAGTCAACCCCCCAATCCTGGGGCTTATGATGGCCAAGGTTTGTTTCATGCTCTTGTCACAAATACGCTCATTAGGGGTTGGCTGAGGGGCCCAGTCAACGTGTCCTCACTACACAATGCAGGCTAATAGAACAGCCACCTTCTCCAATATTGCGGCCACCACAGCAGCGAGAAGGAAATCTGCGGCGGGCCCCAACCTGTAATTAAATGCTCAGCCCAGAAATGACGCCTCACTGGCAGCACGCGACCGGAAGAGGCCAGAAAGCCCAGGCCCGCCATGTCCCTCGAGGGAAGCCAACTGGAAATATTTGGTGAGCACCAGCAATGACTACCGCAGCCTTTCGGGAAGGCCTGGGACTAAACCTTCAGGCTGTGTGCCCGGTCCCAAGGGAAAACTTCAGGCCCAAAGGAACAGCCGGAAAAATGGAGGCTTGTGCATGCTGCTGTAGCTGCCTGAGGAAGTGCCCTCGGGGGCTCCTGGAGCAGTGGCCGCTACATCCGGATAGTCTGGCCTGGTGCTCCCGGCCTCCCCGGTCTGTCATGTCCACTCCTGTTCACCAGCCTGCCCAGGCTCCTTCTGGGGGAGCTTCAGGTGCTCAATGACCAGCCACCTTAGGTTTTTCTAGGAGGGTGAAGGAGGTGGGGTGGGCAGTGGGTGGGTCACTCTCTGACTAGAGGAAAGTGATGAATTCTTGAGACCACAGTTCATCGCACCACACGTCACAGTCAGCTAAGATTTGCACTAAGTAATTACTTTATGCTCCGTAAATACCCCTGTATCAGGCACTGTAGGGAGAAAAGAGCAATAAGATATCGCGCCTGCTCTCGAGACACTTGTGTTCAACGAGGTGAGTTAGGACACTCTTACCTCGTGTAAACATTTTTCTCCAAGCGTCAAATAAATGGTACCCATATGAAAATTTATGAGCTTGGCCAAGGCAGAGTTGGCTGCGGGCTTGATTGGGATGGAAAGGCTTGGTGGAAGCGGTGGGGCGTGAGCTGGCCTGGGAAAGATGGGGGCGCCAGGTGCCTAAGAGAAGGGGAAAGAAGACAAAGCACGAGAGTGAAAATCCTCACGCCTGCCGTGACACGTATGTAGACGGACTGGGCAAAAAAACCTGGAAATGGTGGAAAGACCACTGAGGTCCTGAATATCAATCCTGGGGGTGGGGGGAGGGCCGGGGGCGGGGCTCGTCTTTGTTCTTTTTGCAAATGGGGGCTGGAGGGCCAGCGACCAGGGAGGCTTTGCAATGCTTCGGTGGAAGGTTGAACTCATTATTTCCCAAACTTGGCTGTGCCTCAGAGCCCCCCACCCCCAATCCCTACGAGAAGCTCATTAAAAATAGACCTGCTTTTAAAAAAGTTTTCCCCACAATACTGAGGACCCATCCCTAGATATTTTGATTTAGTCAGTCTGGGAAGGCATCCAGAAACCCATCACCTTCACTCTGATGAGGGGGACCTGAGAATCTGCTAGGCTAGGTCATTTCTACCTAGAAATGGCGCCGACATAGATCAAAAGTGGAATTTTTAAAACATCACATTCCTGAAAACTAGCTCTCATTTCTGATCGTTTTATTTCTGTCACAGGTGAAGGCTCCCTTCATTCGGTCTCGTACCTTAGCACTGTCCTGGAATGTTTTTCACGTGAACGCCACATGAACTTGGTGACCACCACTTCCTGCTTATTCTTTACAGCTCTCTCAACTCTGTTCTTCCTTTCTGTTCCCACTCCCCCACATTTGGTCAGACCTTTTCTCGCCTCGAGCTTGGACTTTCGCAGGAGTCCCTTGACTAATCTCTGATCCCTCCGCACATCGCCTTTAGGTAAATGTCTGTCCGCCCCATAACGGAGGGGCAGGGCAAGCCCTGAGAGCTGCGGGTGTCAGAAAACAGCTGGGCCAACATCAGGGAGAAAAAAATAAGGTGCAGGGAACAGACCTGCGGAAAGAGTTTAAGTGTCGCCCCCACCCCCACCACCAGCTCCTACCGAGGTTCCACTTTTATACACAAAGAAGAATGCATCGGTGACCCCCCCAAGCTGTAGGTTCAGCGGGGCTGACGACGAGAAGGCAAAGGGCAGGTTAAGACCCTGGCTGCTTGCCCTCAAGTCCCGCAGAAGCCTGGAGCACGTGGTGCGCGCTTTCCTCCTCCCGAGGAGCCCCACGTAGAGGAAATGCAGCCTTGTGGCCACGTGGGGGCCCCCTTCACAGGCTCCCTGCTTCCGCCGGCTCCGATTCGCCTCTTAAGTTTTTCCAATTTATTTACTTTCTCTCCTTGTTTAAAAATACCATTCTTGTTATTACAAACTGTTATAATATTGTTAACACAATTTTAAAATTTGAAAAAGTTCTAAAATGACAAAAACGGCCTGTGGTCTCACTGTTAAACTCATTAGACTCTTTAGACTATACGCTTCCAAACTTGTCACTATATATGGATAATATGTTACACACACACACACACATATATATAATATATATATTACATATATATAATATATATATTACGCACATATATATTCGTTTTAAAAATAAAAGTGGGATCATTCTGGACAGGCGTCTCTTAAAATATCATGAACAACTTCCCATACCAAGTTCTTCACCATAGTAACTTTAAACGATGGTATTGTGTTCCTCTGTTCATTCCACTGAAAAAAAATTATAGGTAATAAACACGTTTTAGAAAGTTCTGAGTGGCTGCCCATTGGGGTTTACCTATCGTTGGGAGAATTTTTTGTATTTCAGACCAAAGGTAGACGTGAGCTACAGCTGCCTGATAAGTAACTGCACATTAAGAAGCCCAAATCGCCAGGCGGGACCTAGATAAAGCCGCAGGGGCGACGTGGCGGGTGCCCTGGGGGAGAAGGCGCGGGTCCCCTGGGGCTCGCAGCGGGAGTGGCCGCCGTCGGCGCGGTCCCCGGGGGCGGCCCCGCTGGCCTCCGGAGCCAGGAGATTCTTTTTGATCACCGAGTCCCTCGCGGCGCGGGGGCTCCGAAGCCCGAGGCGCGGCCCGCGGCAGGTCGGGCGCGGGGACCGGACGGTGACTCTGCGCGCGCCCGGCCGTTTCTCCGGGGCTGGGGCTCGGCGGGTCAGGGGGTCGGAAGGTCGACGGGCCGAGGGGTCGGGAGGTCGCCGGGTCGGGGGGTCCCGCCGCGTGGGTGAGCCGGGGCGGGGCGGGGCGCGGCGGGGCGGGGCGGGGCCGGCGGGCGCCTGCCGTTCGCCTCTCGGGCTGCAGGTGGGGCTGTGCGGCCGCGCTGCCTCCAGGAAGCCTCACGGGCCTGCGCCGGCTCCCAGGATGCAGTGTGGACCGGCCGGGCGCTGACGGCGGCGGCGCGTCTGCGGACTGAGCGGCGCGGGCCGGCCAGCGGCGAGCGCGGCGACGCGGGCGGGGGAGCCAGGCCGGGCGGGCGGCGCCTGCGGAGAGGCCGGGGGCGGCCTGCGTGGGGCGGCGCGGCGGCGGCGGCGGCGGCGGCGACTTCCTCCGGGCCGGGCCGGACAGCGCAGGGCCATGGCCGAGGCGGCCGCGGCTCCGGTAAGGGCGGCCCGCGCGCACGGGCGCACGGACTCGGGGCGCGGGCGGCCGGGGCCCAGCACACGGCGCCGCAGGCCCTGGGGAGGGGTTCGGGGCGCCGGGCCGGGCCGCTGGGCCCGGGACTGCGGCGAGCGGGGCGCGGGGGCCGCCGGGGCCTACGATACCCGCCGGCCGGGCCCCCCATTCCGGGCCGAGCCCGAACAGGGCGGAACCGGCCGTCCCCGCCCCAGAGGCCGCCCCACGCCGAGTTCCTGCAGCCCCGCGCGGCTTCCTGCCCCCGCCCCACCCGCGGGCCCCTCCATCCCCGCGCCCCCACCCTCCCCGCGTCTCCTTTCTCTGCCCACCGCTCTGCCCTGCGTCCCTACCCCCCAGCTCCCCCCAGCGGCCTGGTGGCACCTGGGAGGTGTCCGGAGCGGCATGGATTCCGCAGACACCGAGTACCCTCTGAGTGCCCAGCTCTTCGGAGTCCGGGCGGAAGACAGCTGCCCCCGTTTGTAGAAGCAGGCAGGGCCCCGGCCCCGTTAGGCATCATTTTGTCCTCACAGCAAACCTAGAGGGTAGGTACTCATTCTCTCTGTCATGCAAAAGAAAATCCTGAGGCCTAAAGAAGTTAACTGGCCCAGGATCGCTCCGCTACGAAGTGTGCGAAAAGACAGTCTGTGTTCAGGGGCAGCAGACAGGTCCCCTGGCAAGAATAGTGCAAAACAGAGGCGAGTGCTTTCTGCGTCGAGGTAGGAACGTGCTTGCGAGGCAGGGGCAGGAGAGGGCAGGGGCCGGGCCTCTGCTCTCCGTTCCCTTCCCTGCCTGTGCCTCTGATTTGAGCTGGGCTCCGAGGGAAGGCTAGGATTTCAGGTCTGGAGGACGGCAGGGGGGCACAGAGGGGTGCCCCGCGTGCTCAAGGAACGAAAAGGTGGCCCGGCACCTGGAAAAGATGGCTCGGCACCTGGAAAAGACGGCTTTAGTCGTCAGGCAGTGGGAGAGGAGGCTGCAGGGAATTGAAAGGGCTTTGAATACCTGGACTTCCCCCCGCCCCGTGGGCGAGGAGCTGTTGAAGGATCTGGAATTCTCTCACCATCAGCCCCTCTCAAGCAGAGTTTTCTGCTTCCCTGGCGGAAGTCCGGGGCAGCGCCATATTGTCCAGCCACACTTTAGTAAGGAGCTGGGCCTGAGCAGAAACAGTCACCCCTCCCACCAAAGAGTGCGAAGGCCTTACATGCGGCACCCTGGCTCGTTAAAGTGGTAAGAAAACCGTAGAGATGCCTTACCGTTTCTACAGCAGGAGTTCGTGCAGATGCCCTTTCCTGCAGTGCAAAGGTGGTCGCGACGGCAGTCAGGTGCACTTGGAGGCCGAGCGACTGGGACTTCAGTGGATGGGGAGCTGGGTGGTGAAGCGAGAGGACACTTCTGGAGGATACTCTTGGAGGCTGAGACCAAAGGGCTGGGACTGATCAGAGAGGGCGAGCAGGGGCAGGGGTAGAGGTGCCAGCTCAGTGCAGTCCCGGCCACCTCAGGGCAGAACACCTGCCTCTGGAGAGCAGGGGTTGCACCCACATCCAGTTGTCATCCTCCACAGCTCTCTCTCTGTCCAGTTCTTCCCCATCCTTTGAGACGGCAGCTAAAACCCTTCTTCAGGTCAGAGGTCATCTGGTCCATCCTCCCCACAACCAACCAAGATTCTCCCACGCTCCATCCTTGACAGTTTTTTTTTTCTGGTTTCCACTCAGACTCTCCTGTCACCGTTTTCTGAGGTGTCCACCTGTGTTCTACTTCTCAGTGACTTTCTCTAAGTGAATCCACAGTGTTTGCTAGTAGTCACTTTATTTTGCAAACAGTCACCAACCATTTGTTCAGGACCCATTTCCAGAATGTTGTAAGGAACTGTCGATCCGCAGGCGCTGCCGGGAAAAGGCCCGGTAGTGGGATCCCCTGTCGGACCCCCAGGTGCGACCCTGCAGTGCGGGTGGGTAGGTGGGCCTGCCCTTTCACTTTCCTCAACTGCCGGTCCTTCGAGCCACCGTGCGAACTTCCCAGCACCAGGGAAGTCGCTGGCTGAGGAAGCACCGCGACTTTACGATGGGTGCCGTGTGTATAAGAGTCAAACCTAATGGCATGTGTCACCTCCCCCACAGTCTGGAAGGTGTGTCGCTGAGCCTGGGACAGCTACAAGAATGTCTGAGACCATAATTCTTCCCTTGGGAGGCGGGGCAGGGGAGAAAAAGTCAATCTCGGGGGCCCAGGGGACTCATGCTGTAGCAAAGTCTAACTTGGGCTGGTGGAGATTTGCAGCAATGGTGCTTTTTGTTTGGGGAGGGGGTCGGTGGCCGGGGAGGGGACAAAATCGGGTTGTCTTGTGGGGAGAGGAATTAGCCGTTAGATTTTGATGTTTATTAAAAAGAGACACGAGATGCTTTTTTAAAAAAGCAGTTGAGCAATGCCCTTGTTTGTGCCGTTTCAGTGAACCAGCTGTTTTTTTGCTAGGTCATCGTCGGTAGACAGTTCCTGTGCGATTATGATGGGAGGTACTGGCTGGGCTCTAGTAAATCTGCAGTTTGCTGTTTCTCCACTAAAACACCCCAGCAGTGCTCAGTCACCGTTTATTTAGCAGAATTGCACTGGGCGCCTGCCTCGGGCCATGCGCTGCGCCGTGAAAGGGGGCGGTGAGGTGGACACAGGAGCTGACCATAGGGTGGTGAGCATCACCAAGGGGTCTGCACGGCGTGCTGCGAAAGCCTGGAGGAAGGCAGCAGCCCAGACATGGGTGATGTCTGAGACACCCAGGGGAGGTAACCAGTAGGCTGAGATCTGGCAAGCGGCGGAGGGATTCCCACTTTCCACGTGCTAACTCCTGCCCCCAGCCCGGCTCCCCCTCGCCTACGGGAGCTGGGCCCATGGAACATGGCCGGTGGACTAATTGATGGTGATCTTCTGTCTTTATTTCTGAAAGATTTCTCCGTGGACAATGGCAGCTACGATTCAGGCCATGGAGAGGAAGATCGAATCGCAGGCTGCCCGCTTGCTTTCCCTAGAAGGTCGAACTGGCATGGCCGAGAAGAAGCTGGCCGACTGCGAGAAGACGACCCTGGAGTTCGGGAACCAGCTGGAGGGCAAGTGGGCCGTGCTGGGGACGCTGCTGCAGGAGTACGGGCTGCTGCAGAGGCGGCTGGAGAACATGGAGAACCTGCTGAGGAACAGGAACTTCTGGGTCCTGCGGCTGCCCCCGGGCAGCAAGGCGGAGGCCCCCAAGGTAACCTTGGGCCCCTGGGGTGGGACAGCCTAAGGGACCGTGCCTGTAAGTGTGGGTGAGCGTGCATGAGGCTTGTGGTTCCAGGCGCCCGTGACCTTTGATGACACGTCTCTGTTTCTCTGAGCAGGAGTGGGGCAAGCTGGACGAGTGGCAGAAGGAGCTCTACAAGCACGTGATGAGGGGCAACTACGAGACGCTGGTCTCCCTGGGTGAGGCTCGATACTCGTTTCTCTGTTCAGTGTGATCTGGGGAGCCTCGGACCTCTCTTCATGCTGGTGGGCTTTATCACAAGGATACATAAATCTCTAGAAACCTTGATCATGCAGAGTCACCTCCTCTCCCTAACAATGAGCGCTAATGATTCAGTTGAAAGGTCCCCTCTCCGTGGCGTGAAGTTCACAGGATGCCAGACCGCGGGGCCGGGGGGCGGGCCCCTCTCCTAGCCAGGCGTGGGGCATGGCTGTTTTCGTCCTGCTGAGAACTTGAAGCGGAGAAGGCTCCTACCACTCTCAGATCTGGGACGGTATCAACCCGCATTTGAGAAAGACTTCCTTTTAGCCTTCTCTTTTGAGCTGTGTGGCCTTGACTGACACGCCTCTGGGTCGGTGGGTCGAGAACGTGGGCAGACGGCGCTGCTTGCAGCCAGCACCATCTTCATGCTCGAGACTTTGCTCTGCGAGACCCAGAAGCTGCTTCTGTTTTCCTCCTGTGACGCCCCATGGAGAGAAGGCTCGGGCTTGTTTCTTCTGGGCGTGTGACCCCAGATCTGGAGGCAGGAAGGCATCCTCAGTGTGATGTTGTATTTCGGTTTGCAGAAATGTCCCACTTCTTAACGTGGAGACTGTCCCTGAGTTTCTTCACCTCGGCACTGTGACATTTTGAGCCAGGTGATTCTGTGGGGGGCTGTCACGTGTGGCAGGATATTCAGCAGCATCCTGGCCTTCCCCCACCAGCTACCAGTAGTACCTCTCCCCCAGACCCCAGTCGTGACGACCAAAAATATCTCTAGGGGGGACAAAATTGCCCTTATGCCAATGAAGAAATTTCATTTCTTGGCTGTTCTTGGGAACCACGTGGCAGAGCTGACCTTGTGTCTCTCCGCAGACTACGCCATCTCCAAGCCCGAGGTCCTCTCCCAGACCGAGCAAGCAAAGGAGCCGTGCAGCTGGCGCCGCGCCGGCCCGAAGGTTCCAGACGTTCCCGTAGACCCGAGTCCAGGTGCGGGGCTGGGAGGGGACCGGGGAGCCACCAGGCGATCGGCTGAAAACAGACGTAAAAGGCCGGGGAGGGTGTGGCGTCTCCATTTTGTTTGACGGTTAGGACCCGGGGCCTGCTCAGCCGGCCCTTCGGGAATGCTTTCCAGGGTGGGAACATGCCGCAAACCTGGTCTTTCAGGCCAAGAGACAGCTGGTGCCACCAGATTAGGGGAAGTGAAGGAAGGACACTGATATGGGAAGGTAGGAGTCGATTAAAGACAAAATTTAATTCGCTCATAGCTTTACGAGGAGTCAGCCTTGCCTTTAGTCAACAGCCAAATCCGATTTACATTCATTAGTAGTCACAGGACAGCGCACGCTCACCACTTCTCAGTGTGGGTTAGAACCGCAGGCTTATTTAAGGTGAACTTGGACACCCGCTGTCATGCGCAGGTTTTCCTGGAGCCAGTCAGCACCTTTGAAGGTTAAGGGTAGGACAGGTCGATACAGGAGACGAGCCGCGTGACTGAACTGAAGCCTGTGGCGGGTTGTGGGGTAAACGACAGTCTGTCCCTTGACCAGCGAGACCTGCCTCCTCCACAAGACCCCTTCTCTGTCCCCCAGCTTGGTTTCCATTTATCCGAACACCCGTGTGACTGAAAAGTCACCGTGTTTAATTGGTGACGAACGTGTCGCGTCTCCTGCGTTTGCTGTTCCATCACAGGCAGACTCTTGCTTTTCCGAGGGCAGACAGTGCAGAGCCAGCCGCGTCGTCAGCACCGGGAGAGCGTTCGCCGGTTTAGGTGCCAAGGCCAGTCTGGGAGCTGGAGGACAGAGTGGCAGAGCGGGTTCTGGCACAGGGGGCCTGCCGCTTCTCAGCCCGGGTGGGAGGTTCGAGGTGGGCTTGTTCTGTCGTGTTGATGACATACGTGGACGCCTCTCTGGTTTCCACACGGTCATAATGAGAGCGAATGGGGCCTGGAAATACGGCGGCTGCTGGCCAGAGCCCCACGGGCCCTGTCCTCCGACACGCGTGAACGCCACGCTGCCTGAGCCCATCATCTGGAACCCTGTGTGGCCTTATACCCCGCCGCCTCAGCGCAGGAAGCCCGGACCCCTGCTCGCCTGTCCGGGCTCGGTGCGGCCCATCGGACCCCCTCCCCACTTATCTCCAGCTCCTGACCCCCCACTGAGCTTTGTGGCACTCAGTGCTGAGCGGGACCCCCGACCCTCAGGCTCTTTTCTGAGCGTCCGGCCCATTCTTGCTCAGAGGAGACCCGGCTCCCACAGGGGCACCGAGTCCCTCGCAGCCCTGCCCTTGCCCAGGAGCCTCTGCCCCTGGCCTGGCAAAGCCCACGTCCTTGTTCCTTGTGCCCTCTGGGCCAGCGTCCCCCCTCCTCCCTGGAAACCCACACCTTTGGATCAAATGCCCGCTGTCCGTTTCCCGCCTGCTGCACACCGCTGGGCCTCCCTCCCTCCCGTCTCTTCCCGCTGTCACCCTTGGCGACGGCGGCCTCCACGAGGATGGTCTTGCAAACACCTGGCCTCTCTGTTTTTTGCCCCCCACCCTCCACTCCCTCTCTGCCACCCGCCGTGGTCGTCCCCCTGACTGCTGGGACAGTGATGCACCCCTTCATCTCTAAGCACACCCTCCCTGTCCTCCTGTGCTCACAAATCACACGTCCTGGGGCCCTGACTCCAGCTCTTGCCCTCGGCTCCCTCTTGGCCCAGCCCGGGTTCCGGGCCCATCATCACTCCCCAGCAGCCGCACGTGGCTGGAAGGACCCCTCGTCCCCAGCGGTTTCTCACCAGGGAGTTGGGGTGTTCGGCGCTGCCCTGCGGTCACTCGGTGTCTCCTCGGTCCACTCAGGAGCCCAGAGGTTGGCCAGCTACGGCCCACAGGCCAAATCACTCATCTGTTTTTGTAGCCTGTGAGCTTAGAATAGTTTTTATATTGAAGAAATATTTAATTGAAAAAAAAAAAAAAAAACAGAACAAAACACTGTCACAGCCCTCACCACCCCACCTGCTCATCCGCCTCCATCTGTGCCCAGTTCTCTGCTTGCTCCTGTGACTGTGACAAACCGTTGACCTCCCGTTAAATATCTTCCACTCAGCACTAGATCCCATCCCAGGCCACCTTCTCAAGGCCT
>NW_024356333.1:2078874-2322400 GCF_902729225.1 Pteropus medius
TGGCGGACAGGACTCCCCACTCTCCTGCTTTCCTCTCTCCTCACCACGTGCCCTGTGCTGTTTCCTGCCGCTCTTTCTGCCCTAACCGTCCTGGCTGTTTCCCCAACGCCCCAGGCTGGCCCGGACCCCGAGCCTTTCCGCAGTGCCCTCTGCTGGGACGGCTCTGTGCACTGCCTGCCCCGGGCCTCTGTCTCAGTAGGGCTTTGCCTCATCGCCCTGTGGAAGAGCCGCCCCCGCTCCCCACCCAGGAGTTCGAGGCTCCCTTTCCTGCTTCGCCTCCAGAGCAGGTATCGTCTGTTCGGTATTTCCTATTTACAGACTTACATATGTCTGTCTGCCCCTCCATTAGACCGTAGATTTCAAGAAGACAAGAACTTTTATCTGTTCTTGTCCTGTGATCGTTCTGGGCACCTAGAATACTACCTAGCACAGAGCAGGAATTCAGTAAGTATTTGCTGACTTATGCTGTGTTTTGTAATTTAAAATATGTGTGTACAAAAAAACATATTTCTGACACAGTTTAAATCCCTTTGTAGATCTCGGTCTCCTGCCCGCCCTGGGTCACCACTGTCCTCAAGTCGGCGTTTACCTTTCCATCCACATTTTAAAACTTCCATAATGTACATATGTGGCCACAAATAATACACAGTGTGGTTTTCTGTGATTTGAAAAATTACATAAATGTCCTTATATTTATCACTCGCTCTTCCGTATTTTAGACTTCTCTCTGTGGATGCGTATAGATCAAGTTGATTTCATTTTAACAGATGCCTAATATTCCAAAAGCAACCAAATTACAATTTATTATCCCTTCCTCCACCCAGTGGCACTTAAGCCATCCCTCATTTTTCCCTCGCGCAAGTGGTGCTGCGGTGAACACTCTCGGACGTGCCTCTTTGTGTCTACGTGCTGACGTCTCCCTGGGGACTAGCCCCGGGGAGGCCTGTGTCACTGAGCATGCTGGTCTGCAGCTCTGCCGTGGCCACAGTGGTCTCCCTGTGGGTGACGAGCAGGTACCACTGCCCAGCGGTTGGGAAGTACCTGTTTTCTTACATCTTGGCCCACTTTTCAGAATTAGATTTTTGCCAGTCTGCTGGAGGTGAAATATCTCGTTTTAATTTGCCTTTTCTCGGCTGTTAGAGATGTCGAGCATCCTTGTCAGAGGTTTATTTGGCTTCTCCAGTGGAATGTCATCTTCTGTTTTTCTACTGTAGTTTTCATTTTCTTATTGGCCCACGACTTCTTTACATAGGTTCTAGACCCTTGTCTGTTCTTTGCATTATAAATGTCTTCTCCCAGCCCACAGCGGGTCTTATCATTTTACAGTTCTTGTACAGAAGTTTAAATTTGGGTAGAGGCAACTTACCAGTCTTTTTCTTTATGATCTGTGCTTTTTCTGTCTTAAGATACCCTTCCCTGCCTCACTCTAGGTCGGAAATACATCCTCCAGTCTTTCCTTATAAAACTCTGAAAGTTTCGCTTTTCACATTTAAGTCTTTAATCCATCTAGATTTAATATTTGTGTAGGAGAATTGCATGGGAGAATTAAATTTTTTTTTCCTCACGACATCCGACTTCTGACAAAGTTCACTGAATATGCTGCCTTTTCTGTGATGATTTGCGATGCCAGTTGGTCATAAACCAGGTTTCCGCACATGCACACACAGTTTTGAGGCCCTTTCTTCTGTTTCTTGGGCTCTTTGCTCATCCCGCACCAACACTGACCACGCTTCAGAGGAGGCCCGGATGTGTGGCAGACCCAGGCTTCTCTGCTGGCTCTCCAGAACTTTTCACGGCTGCTCTTGGACCTTTATTCTATATGAGTTTCAGAATCTTTATATCAAGTTCTCAGAAAATCCTGTTGGAATTTGGATGAGGATTACATTTACTTTATAACCTCGTTTCTAGAGACTTCTCATTACAACCCTGAGCCCCTCCATCCGTGGGAAGACTTATCTGTTGCAGGCTTCTGTGTTGCTTCAAGAAAGTTTGACAGTTTTCTCTTGAGAGTTGTTATTTCTATTGTGAATGGGACTTTTAAATCAATTACATGTTTTAAGTACTCATTAGGAGTATACGGCTATGCCCTTGACTTTGTTTAGTAAAGAGAAATTCTGCTCAACTCTTACTAAAATGACTTGTTATTTTAGATTCTCCCGGGGTATTTCATGTGGACAGTGGTTCCCTTCACAGATGACACAAAAGTTATCTCTTCTTTTTAAACGTTTATAACTTTATTTTTCTTGTTTAGCAGTGTGGCTAGGACCCTGACGAGTCGTAGCAGTGCTAGCTGGCATCCTTGTCTATGGATGCTTGGATGCTTCTAGAGTTTCAGCAATAAGGATGGTTTTTGCCAAAGACTTTTGAAGATACTCTAAGCTTAAAGAAGTTTCCTTCCACTGCAGGTTAAAGTTTTTACTGTGAACAAGTGTCGTATTGTACCAAATGTTATTTTTTAAATACTTTCATTTCTTTAAAATATTGTTCTCTGTATTATATGTATAACATAATACAGAACAAAATTCTGAATAAACAAAATACAGAACAAAATTAAGGCAAAATTTAGAGACCGACGGTGAACACCCATATTCCACAAACCCCAGCATAAGAAGTAGCTCACGGCCAGACCCTTCTGAGACCCCACTGTCTCTCCCTGGTCCCAGGCCCCTCCCTTCCACTCACAGATAAATAGAAAGTTCACAAACAGACATAGCCCCTTGCTTTTCTTTACGTTTTTATTCCCTGTGTTTGTGTTCCTGAATAACATTATTTCGTTTCGCCTGTTTTTGAACTATTTATGAGTCATCCGTGTTGATGCAATATAGCTGTAGTTCACGTTCACGACGTTCGCCTCGTCAGTTTTCTGTTTTATGGATGTAACGTGATGCGTTTATCTTTTTTACCGTTGGTGGGTGTTTGCGTTGTTTCTAACTCCTTTGCTTTTAGGAAAATTCTTATGCATGTATAAAAGTTTCTCTAGGTGTAGAACCAGGAGCGGAGGCACAGGGTCTTAGGAAAGAGGCATGTTCGACCTTTCCAGGTAATGTCTGAGTGTCCTCTGAGGCGGTGGCACCTGGCAGCGCCCCTCAGCGGGACTCAGGGGCTCCCACCGCACCTCATGCTCACCAGCACTGGAAATGCTTCATATCTTAATTTCTGCCCATCTGGTGGGAATGAAATGGTTTAAAATTTGTAGTTTAAAACATGCATTTTCCTAATGAATGAGATTGAACATTATGTATCCTCTGTGTATGGGCCACTTGTCATTCTTCTGTAAAATATGTGTTTAAGTCTTTTGTCCATTTTTCTTTTCAGTTGTTTTCTCTTTATTTACTGATTCGTAAGAGTTCTTTACATATGCCGAATATTAATCTCTTTGTCGGATATGTGTATCACTGATCGATGGTATATTTTAAAGAACGAATGCTTTTAATTTTAATATACTTGAATTTACTAGTTTTTACCTTTATGGTTTATCCTTATGTCATAGACAATTAAGAAATGTTTTCCTACCTCAAGTTCCTAATACTCTATCTCACATTTTCTACCAAAGGTTTTTCCTTTCACGTTCAAGTCGTCGATCGGTCTGGAAGGGGGTTTTGAGATGGTGGGAGGTCGGGACCCTGGGTCTTTCTCACTGGTGCTTTGGGTCTTCTTTCCCTTTGCTCTGTTCAGTAACCTTTCAAATTACCCCGTCAGATTCCATGAAAATCTCGTTGGGGCTACGGTTGTTCTCACATTCACTCTGTTAGTCATTTTGAGTACAGTCGGCCCTTTTGCTCACATGAGGCATGTTGTCTGTGAATGTTATAAGTCCCTCCATTTAGCTTGTTTGTAATGTCTCAGTGAAGTTTTATAATTTTTTCCAAAAAAGGTCTTGTACATTTGTTAGATGTATTCCTAGATTTCTTGCATGTTTTTAGTCGCTAGTGTCAGTGGTACCTTTTTTAACTTGCATTTTCTATTTGTCGCTGGTGTGTGCTCAGGGTTTGGGGGAGGAGTAACCTGTCTCCCGGTGCTTTTTCTCATGCCACAGGGCCTCGGTTATGTGACTCTCTGTGTGTGTGCCTGAAGAAGGTCTTACAGTTTTCCCTTGAGAGTTGTTATTTCACCAGGGACATGGAGAGTTTGGGACAAGCTCAGTCCTGCCCATCCTCCCCTTAGGCAGCTGGCCACCCCCAGGGCACAGGGCCTGTGCTGCTCTGCTGGGGACAGCCTCTCCAACCATGGTCTGGCAGGTGACTTCCTGGTCCTAGGGTCTTGCCTGCAGATAAAACCTGCTTCCTCAATTATCCATAATAAAAATAGTTTACCCACCCTTACGCTCCGTCCTCTGTAGTTTTATGTCCTGTTTGTTGTGATCCATGACGAAAGATTTGATGATTCCCAAATTTTTAAAAGGTAATCATATGATCTATAGTAATAAGAATTTTTTGTTTCTTTTCAAATCTTTCTGATTTATTTTTCTCTTATTGTGTCTGCTGAGAACTCCCAGAAAATCCTTAAGCAGAAATGATGATAACAGGTATCCTATTGGTTCATAATTTTAAAGAGAATGCTTTTTAACTTTTCACTTGAGTATAATATTTGTGAAAGGTTTCGTTGATCAGTACCCTTTATCAGGTTAAAGAAGTTTCCTGTATTTCTGGTTGGCTACATATTTCTAAGAGAAATAGCTTTGAATTTTTATAGAATGCTCTTTGGATGTCTGTTGAGATGATTATATGATTTTTCTCCTTTAACCTGCTAATACGGTAAATGCGTTGTGTTCTAATGTTGAACCAACTTTGTGATCTTGGAATAAACCTAGCTTGGCTATGACCCTTTATACACATTGCTGGAGTTAGTACTAATTTTCTTGTTTAGGATTTTTGAATCTTTATGACACTGGCCTATAATTTTCCTTTCCTCAGACTATTTTTAGTTTGGATAGTAAAGATATAAGCTACGATGTATTCCCTTTGTTTTTATTTGCTCGTGGAATTTGTGTGGTATTGGAATTATCTATTCCTTGAATGTTTAGCAGAAAACACCAGTGAGGCCATCTGGACTTCAAGTTTTTTTTGTGGGGGAGATTTCTGTCTACGAATTTAAGTTCTTTAACAGTTATAGGACTATTCAGTTTTTCCATTCTTTTTTTAGTAAATTTAGGCAAGGTATAGTTTTTCTGAGGAATTTCTTCATTCCCCCAGAGTTTTCTTACTACTTGGAATAACATGCATAATACGCTCTTTATCTTTTTAATCTCTGCTGCATCTATAATTATGTCCCCATGAATTCTTCATATTAGTTATTAGTACTTTCTCTTTTTCTGTAAAGAATCTTGCTGGAGATATACTCGTTTATGTTCTTTTCAAAGAACCAGCTCTTGGCTCTCTGTATTTTTTTTGTTTTGTTTTTTTGTTTAATTAATTTACACTTTCATGTTGTTGCTTTTACTTTTTAAAAGGGTTTTGTTGATGTTTTTCTCTTTTGTAACAGCTTGCATTAACTACTTGACCCACCAATTTTCAACTCGTCTCCTCTTTTAATATAAGCATATGGAGCTGTAAAATTTCCTAGAGTACCATTGTGGATACAGCCTGCCCATTTTGATAAACAATATTTTCATTAGCATTGGGTTCCAAATGTCTTCTCATTTTCATTGTGATTTGTCCATGGAGCCTTGGATTATTTAGAAAGCATATGTGTATGTGTATGTGTATATGTATGTGTATGTGTATGTGTATGTTTAATTTTAGTACCTATGGAGAATTTAGGGATCTGTCACTGATTTCTAACAAAATGTTAGAAAATAGGTCTGTAAAATACTAATCTTTTCAATTTTACTGAGGTTTGTTTCACAGCCTAGAAAATGTCCATTTTTCCTTAATGCTCTGTGTAGCTTGAAAGGCTTGTATTTTCCTTGTCTGTAGAGTCTACCTAAGTGTTCGAATTTCCTAGAACCTTTAGTCAGCAAGATTTATCAATCACAGAAGTTTGTTGAAATTCTGCACAACGAAGGTGGATTTTTGTTCATTTCGCCTGGAATTTTGTCAGTTTGCTTTATTATTTTGGAGCTACGTTGTTAGATTAAAATTTTAGAATTGTTTTATCTTCCTGGTCAATATACCATTGTGCAGTCGTCCTCTTTTATGAATATTTTTATTTTTGAAGCCTATTTCATCTGATATGGTATAACTACATCTTTTTTTTTAATGTTTATTCTGGCTCAGTGTATCTTTTATTCTTTTACATGGATCTGCATCCTTCTGTTTCAGGTGTGTGTCTTACAGACAGCGTAGAGCTCTCAGTTCCTTGCTTGTCTTTACTCTGATCACCTTTGCCTTTTAAGTGTCCAGAACAACAGGCACATGTGGCCGTTGAGCCCGTGGAAAATGCTATGTGGATGAAATACTTATATGTGGAAATGAACATTTTGGATCTATTGGGTTAAATAAATTATATTGTTAAAATTAATTTCTCCTGTTTCTTTTTACTTTTTTCATGTAGCTACTAGAAAACCTAAAATTAGCTTCATGGCCCACATTGCTTTCTGATGGACGGTGCTTGTCTAGGCCACTTACACTGAGACCGTGGTCACCGTGGTCCTTGGATCCTTACGCTCTGTCCTACACTCTGCTGGTGGACCGTGGTCCTGCCCCGCCTTATAGTTCCTTTTTTCCCTACGCCTCCTTGGGAATTATTTCGATTTTTTTCCCCTCTTCCAACTATTATTACTTTTAATGAGTTTAGAAGTTACACGTTCTGTTTCTGCTCTTGTAGAGTTGAATTCAAGAATATTTTTCTTCTAAAATACATCCTTTACTACGGCCATGCCACCCTGAACAAGCCCGATCCCTTCTGGTCTCGGAAGCTAAGCAGGGTCAGGCCTGATTAGTACTTGGATGGGAGACCACCCAGGAAGACCAGGTGCCATAGATGTTTAAAAAATAAAATAAAATACATCCTTTAGAAGTTATTTTTTGTGGGTCTGTTGCTAACGAAGTCTCAGTTTGTATGTTTTTGTGTATGGTTTATGTGTGTCTGAAAATACCTTTATTCCATTCCTGTATTTGAAGGATATAATCCTAGTTCGAGTGTTATTTTCTCTTAACCTCTGGAAGGCAATTTGCTGCTGCTGGGAACTCGGCGGCCAGTCTAGCCCTTACCCCGCTGTGGGCCACCCGCCTGCTTTCTCTGCGTGGGGGGGTCTCTCTGTCTTCAGTGATCTGCAATTCTACTACGACGTGTCTGGGCGTGGATTTCTTTTTCTTTATCCTGCTTTAATCATTGATATTTTTCAACCGTTTGGGAAATTTTGCAGCGTTATCTCCGAAAATACCCAAATACCCTTGTCCGCATTCACTCTACTCTCTTTTTCTGGAGCATTTTCACATTAGTCTCTGTGACTTTCAACCTCTCCGCATATGTTCAGTTCTGTCTCCTCTGAGTTCTGAATAATTTGTTCTCATCTATCTTCTGGTTACTTCACCATTGTCTCTTCAGTTGTTTCCGTCCTGTTTAACCTTTAGATTGGATTTTAAAATTCAATTATTTTGTAATTCTAAAGTCAGTTTATTCATTTTCAAAACCTGACTGGTCAGTTGTGGTAGTCTCTTATCGATCATAGCTTCACTCCCCCACACACATTTATTTCTCTACATATATTAAACTTTACATTCTGTGTGTGGCGATTCCAATATCCGAAGTCTTCGCGGGTCACCCTGCGGGGTATGCTTTTGCCTCACCGGTCGAGTGCCAGGCAGGTCCTTGTTGGGATGGCGATTTGTGATCGCGAGCTCATTCAGCCTGAAAGCTGTGTTTCAGATGTTGTCCTCTTGAGAGACTGTGTCTGCCTCTGCTGGTCTCTGGTACCAGTGCAGACTCGGGGCCACCACAGCCCTGTGTGAGATCTGGCACCAGACACCCTTGAGCACCGGCCTACAGTGTGTCAACTCCCAAGGCAGCTGTTCCCCGCCCCGGCCGAGGGTCAAGGTCAGAATAGGCTGGCTCCTCTGCAGGGCAGGGTTTCGCCTCTGCTTTATGTTTGGTCCCCTGGGAATGTTGCCCTTCGGGGTCTCAGCCTTCCACCCTGCTTGAGCGCCAGGCCTTTCACACTCATGTTCCCAGAGGTGCACAGTCCGTTACAGCCCAGCAGCCAGGCCTTGGGAGACGTACCGTGGTCGATCTGGGCTTTCTTGGAGGTTTGGCCTCCATTTGTTTTCCTTACTTTATTTCCGGGTCATCCATGTTCAAACTCGTTTTGTGTTTTTATACGTTACCCAGCATTTTTAGATATTCCATGGAGGGAGTTTCTCTGCACACCTAGCTGGATACCAGAAATGGAAGGGTTGAATGCCGCTTCTCCATCTGTTGAGATGATTATATTGTTACCTGTTAACTTTGTGAGTTATATCGCTCTGTTTTCTAGAGTTAGCCTTGAGTTCTCAGGATAAACCCAATTTGTTCATAATGTATTGTCTGTTTTTCTTTTTTGAAAATATATTACTGGGTTTGATTTGTAATCTTTGTATATCTGTTCATAAATGAGAGTATCTTATAAGTTTTTTACATACTGGCCTCTAGTTTGTGCAATCAAAATTATACTGGCCTCATAAAATGAGTTGACAGATATTTTCTCTCAGTGTTTTGAAGACATTTCGTTGTCTCCTGATACCCCGCTTGCTGACAGAAATCTGCTGTCAGTCCAAATATCATTCTTTTCTCTTTGGAACCTTTTAAGGTTTTCTCTTGGTCTTCGCTGCTATTGTATTTCATAGGATGCTGTCGAGGTTTATATTTTTTATTTCCTACTCGGAAATTGGTACGTTCCTTCAAACTATGGGCTTATAATGCCTTCAATCTGGAACATTCTCAGCCATTATTTCTTTACATATTTCTCTCTACTCATTTCTCTGTTCTCTCCTTCCAGGATTTCTACCCGCGTGAGTGTGAATGTCTGTCTCACTCTGTCCTCCCCGTGTCTCTCAACTTCCCTTGCTTATTTTTCGTTTTTTTTCCATCTCTCAGGGCCGTGCTGTGGATTATTTCCCCAGATCTGTCTTCCAAGCCACTAATTTTCTTTTCAGCTCTGTTTGGTCTGTTGTTAAGCCATCCATTGAGTTTTTCATTTCTTTTGTCATTTTCTAGAAAGTCTAGTTAGTTCTTTTTCAAGTCTTCTTTTTAAAAAATAATTTCCTGGGGGTGGCTCCATAGCGTAGTGGTCAGCACGTCTGCTTTACAGACAGAAGGCCCTGGGTTCGCGCCCCAGGTGGAGCCACAGTCCATACCCCAGGCGCGCCAGGCCCCGGGTGCGCACCGCGAGCTCGTGGGAGGAGACGCCCCGCCCTCAGAGATCCAGCTCTCAAGGGGAGATGACAACATCCATGGGTCAGGAGTGGAAGTGGGGGAGGAATTAAAAAGGGGGAAAAATAAATAAATAAAAAATAATTTCCCAGTTTTCCTTAGAGATTCTGTTCCTTCATTTCTTTGACTATTTTAGACATACTTAAGTTACTGTATTTGTCAACTTATTCTTTGTTATGTAGTTCTGGGGAGTGATTTCTACTGTGACTGTCGTGCTGTTTGGCTCCTCTTTGGTTTGTAAGTTTAGTTTTTAACAGAGTCCCTCGCGGCCTGCGTCGTGGGGCAGGTCTGCGTGTGCCTGTGCTGGGCCTCCTGGGGTGCTGATTCCAGCCTTTCTGTGACCGTCTCAGGTCCGGGTCTCGGCACTGTGCGGGCAGCATGAATTTTGTGTGGACAGAGGATTCTGATTTCGTATGGGTGCTTTTCCCACCTATGGCCCCAGAGAAGTGGGCAGCTTCCTTCTAGCCCGTTTGGACGGAGTTTTCCTGGTCCGCATCTCACAGCTGGGACAGAGCCTCATGGCTCGTAGGTTCACACAGGCAGCTCAGCTCCCACCTCACTTGGACATCAAAGCCCAGACCCCAAGGCCTGCGTCCTGTTCCAGCAGCTCCCTGGGCCACTTGGCTCCCACTTGAACTCTCGATTTGATTTTGCTTTCTCTTTGACTCTTATATCTGGAATCTTTCTTTGCATTCACTTGAACGCATGTATGGGATTAAGGTTTCGGAGAAATTTAGGGGTAGATTTTATCTAGCATTTCTGTATTTAAAGTGAGAACAAGACCTCCCCACGGCAGCTCAGTGTTCCCCAGGGACCGGCGGTGTAGCTCTGAGAATGAGTTCATGTGTTCTCACCCTTTCCCACGCTCCCCACGTGCCCAGTACCGTGTGACCTCACGCTTTGCCCAGGAGACCCTGCAGTCCCCGTGCGCTCACACTTTCTCTTCCCCGCCCCCCCAGGCTCGTCTGCTGTCTGACCTCGGTGAGATCCATTTCCTTGGCCGGACGTGTGTCTGCTCCAGGGCTGAGGGTCCCTGATGCTGTGTGTTCACACATTCTCCCTTTCTTAGGCTCGGGGCCCCCGGTTCCTGCCCCTGACCTCTTAATGCAGATCAAGCAAGAGGGCGAGCTCCAGCTCCAGGAGCAGCAGGCTCTGGGGGTAGAGGCGTGGGCCGCCGGACAGCCGGACATCGGGGAGGAGCCGTGGGGCCTGAGCCAGCTGGACTCCGGAGCAGGAGATGTCTCCACAGATGCCACCTCTGGTGAGTGGCTGAGATGGAGGGCCGACGCCGGGAGGAGAGGCAGGGACGAGGGCCGGGCGCGGGGCAGGAAGCTCGCAGCGTGGGAGCTGAGGGCTTTCAAACATCCAGCCTGACTAGCTTGGAAGTTTTCCCAACTTAAGGCAGGGGCTGCGCCGAATGACGCCTGCAGGCCTCCCAGGTTTGACGTGCTCTCCTGGTGTTTCTCTGCCTGTCCGCGCTGGGCCTCTAAATCACAGCCGCCTCGTATTAAGGACGGACTCTGTGATGTGCGAGCTTCCTGGCGCCTCAGAGAGGGGCTCAGAAAACGGTTCAGGAGAGGCGGGGTCATCATGCTGGTGCAGAAAGGCCCCGGTGGGGGCTCCGGGGCTCCGGCTCTTCCTGTCCCACAGGGTTTTCCCCTAACCCACCGGCTCCGATCTCTCCTCATCGCAGGCGTCCACACCAACTTTTCAACCACTATCCCACCGACTTCCTGGCAGGCGGACCTCCCTCCCCACCACCCCTCCTCCGCGTGCTCGGACGGGACCCTGAAGCTCAACACAGCGGCCTCCACGGAAGGTACAGGTGGCAGAGAGGGTGGGAAGGGCCGCCCCCCGATCCCCCCGTCCTCGGTGGCGAACTGCGGCATTCAGGTATCCGCGGTGGTGGGGCCGTCCAGCCCCGCCTCTTCCTCCTTCCAACTCCTTAGCTTGAGCAGCCTCCCTTGAACTTGCCCGCGTTTCCGGCTGCTCTTTCCTCATGCTGAGTGTCAAGCCTGATAGGTCGATCCCTTGAAGGGATGCACCTCCTGCCCAGACTCAGCCTGGCTTTTCTCTGGCATGGGAGAAACCGAACCACACCACACTGGGACGCTTCGTAGAGAGCGGCGCCACCAGACAGGGGTCTGAAGGCCAGGACTGGGGCGAACAACTCCCAAGTTTATGCGTTACTTCTCTGTTTGTTTCTGCTTTGAAGGCCAGTTATCTGTTACTTTAACATGTAATTACCCAAAAATGCGTAAAAGCTTAGATCCCTGATATAAAACTTCAGGATATGAAATGGAAGGACTTTTACGTCAAACACAGTTTTCCTACTTCTATAATATTTTATCACGAGCTGGCTCCTTTATTGGATGCTTGCTGCACCCACATAGCATGCGGCGTGCCTTCAGGCCTCTTAGCCGCTTTAAGCCTCACCCAGCCCGGTGACAGGGTGTTCACAGATGCGCCGCTGGTTAGGAAGTTACTGCTGATCCGTGCGGAGCCACCGCGCTGTCGCAGGTCTGCCTGAGCCCCAACCCAGGGCTTTCGCCCCTTGGGTACGTCGCCCCCGGTGGTGAGAGTTCCTTCCTCAGGAGAAAGTCACGATTTGCCTTAACGGCCAAAGTGGAATTGGGGCCCGGTGAGCAGATGCCATGGCTGCTTTACTGGCGGTGAAGGTTTTAGGACAGAGGTGTCCTCAGGGCTTGGGGCAGCTGCATGGCCACTTGGGAGACGCTCTGCTGAGCTGGATCCTGAGGCGTGTGGGGTTCAGTGTAGTGGCAGTGGGGACCAGGAGCTGCTGGATCTCCAGATAAAAGTATCAGATCTTCGCTTTCTAAGCAGGCGAGGGGACAGAATGATACCTGGTCTTTCTGTCTTTCTCAGCAGATGTAAAAATTGTGATCAAAACAGAAGTCCAAGAAGAGGAGGTGGTGGCCACACCAGTGCACCCTACTGACCTAGAGGCCCACGGGCCCCTGTTTGGACCGGGGCAGGCCACCAGGTTCTTCCCCAGTCCGGTCCAGGAAGGAGCCTGGGACAGCCAGGGCGGCTCGTTCCCCAGCCAGGACCCTGTGCTGGGGCTGAGAGAGCCCGCCAGGCCTGAGCGGGACATGGCTGAGCCCAGCCCGGCGGTGGCCCAGGACGAGACCCCTCCAGGGGACTGGCTCTTTGGGGGGGTCCGGTGGGGCTGGAATTTCAGGTGTAAGCCTCCCGTGGGCCTGAACCCGAGGACTGGGCCTGAGGGTCTGCCCTTCCCCTCCCCTGACAACGGAGAGGCCGTGCTGGACCCCGGCCAGGCCCCGAGACCCTTCAGTGACCCCTGTAAATACCCTGGCCGGACCAAAGGCTTCGGCCACAAGCCAGGCCTGAAGAAGCACCCGGCGGCGCCCCCGGGGGGCCGGCCCTTCACCTGCGCCACGTGCGGGAAGAGCTTCCAGCTGCAGGTGAGCCTGAGCGCGCACCAGCGCAGCTGCGGGCTGCCCGAGGGGGCGCCGGGGGCGGCGGGCACCGCGCGGGACGGCAGCGCCCTGCGGTGCGGGGAGTGCGGGCGCTGCTTCACGCGGCCGGCCCACCTCATCCGGCACCGCATGCTGCACACGGGCGAGCGGCCCTTCCCCTGCACCGAGTGCGAGAAGCGCTTCACCGAGCGCTCCAAGCTCATCGACCACTACCGAACGCACACGGGCGTGCGGCCCTTCACCTGCACCGTCTGCGGCAAGAGCTTCATCCGCAAGGACCACCTCCGCAAGCACCAGCGCAACCACGCGGCGGGCGCCAAGGGCGCCGCCCGGGGCCAGCCGCTGCCGCCGCTGCCGGCCGGCCCCCCAGACCCCTTCAAGAGCCCGGCCTCTAAAGGACCCTTGGCCTCCACAGACCTGGTGACTGACTGGACTTGTGGCTTGAGTGTCCTGGGACCCGCCGATGGCGGGGACCTGTGAGGCGTCCCCAGGATGGCCGAGGCTGCCCAGCCCTCTGACCGCTGCGAGCCTCAAGTGTAAAAAGTCCCCTTTCCAGACGTCAGGGTGGTGGCAAACGGTAGAGGCCGGGGCGGAGGCTGGGAGGCCGCGTCTCCTAGTTGCCGAACTGATCACTGGAAGAAGAGAAACTATGGAACGATTCGGCTCCCAGCTCTAAACCGAGTAGAGTTCTCTGATTGTGAAACTGAACACCATAGAATTTTAAGTAATTTAATTACGAAAAGAAATTTTTTTTTTTTTTTTAATTCTTGAGGAAGAAGCTGGAAAATAGCAGTAGCACCAGTTTAAACTTTCTAGTGTACTTTTTTGGTTTCTGGAGCGTGTGTTATGTGGGTTGTGTTCTTACCAAGTCTGACAGTGACTGTGCTGGAAGGTTGGCTGGCTGGGGACACAGTGAGGGACCTGGACCTCCTCTGGCCCCACTGACCACTAGGGATAGGGTGGGCTTAGCACAGAGCCCCAGGGAGGCTGAGGCCCCTGCTCTGCCTGGGCCTGCGCTGGCCTGGGCCTGGGGCTCCAAGCCCCCCGCCCCCGGGCAGTGAGGCCAGCTGGACACTGGGACCCAGCCTCATCCCAGCAGGGAGGACGTGTCCGGAAGCGGCCAGGTCCATCCCCCAGCTTGCCTCCCCTTCTGAAAAGGGCCCCAACAGTGCTGGCCCTACTTATGTGTCCCTGTTAGGGGCCACCTGTTGACAGTGTCGCCCTGTTACGTGACTCTTGGGCCTCGTAAAGGAGAGCTGTCTGAAAACACAGTGTTAGGGCCGCAGAGGTGGCGAGGCGGGGGCCGTGGCGCTGTCACCTAGTTGCAAGCAAAGCCGGGAGTAGAGCCCGGCCTGCCCACCCCGTCGGGGCTGCGTTCCTCCCCAGCGAGATGCTTGTTTCCTCTCTGCGTGGCGTTTCTTCATTGTCAGAATGCTTTCACGTCGCACCTCATTTGATTGTTACTGTGACCTTGTGAAGCACACGGGGCAAGTGTTTTTTCTTCTACGAGATGAAATAAATTACTCAAAGGCAGCACATCACCACAGCTGGGAAAAGCCTCAGGTTGGACATGGCCCGACCTCAGTGTGGGGGAGGAAAGCATGTCGTTTTGGCCGTCTTAGAAGACTTGTCCCACATCTGCGTGAGCGAGGTCGTCCGGCCTCGGGCTGTAGCTGAGCCTGGCCGCCCAGGTGTGCACGCTGCAGCTCCCAGCGAGGTCTGGGAGGCCGGCTGCAGGGTGACTCGCTTCTTCCCCGTCTCGCGTCCTAAAGGTGGAGTCAGACACGGGCTCTGGTTTCTTGGTCCCACCGCAGTGCTGTCCTGGCCACGCAGCTGTCCGTTCCCATTTTGTCGAAGCCACCACTGGGTCCCTTACCTAAAGCGGGTGACGCGCGTCCCCTCAGAGAAGAGACCAGGGCTGCCATTCATCCAGCTCCCCCATGCGTACTTTTATTAGGCAATAGACTAGTTAAGAAGATTGTTTCTATGTACTGTATATTTTGTACCTGTTTACACTTCTAATTGATATAACTGATATTTTGAAAAACAAATGAAGAGGAAACATCCTGTTAAAATAAAACCTAACCAGCACCGAGGTGATTTGGTGGCTTCCATTCTTAGACCCGCGTCTCTGGCGCTGTTCCCGCTAAACGCGCCCCCTGAGGTGGCTGTGCGGCCAGCTCCCAGTGCCCTCCTCCAGCACCTGGTCGCCGTGGAGCCAGGGAGGCGACTGCCCCTGAGAGCTAAGAATGGAAGAGCCCAGAAAAGTTTGGATGCAGATAAACTGACATTTGCTTGGAAATCAAAGCAACCCCGTCACTTGGCTTCAGAAGATAGTCACGGTTTGTGCAGTGTGGTTGTATTTAATTCGATGTGACGCACGTGAAGACAGGAAAGCCTGGGAGGAAAGGTGCAGAACATCAGAGGAGAGCGGGCGCCGAGCATTTCCTCCTCGCACCCCTTCCTGGCTGGGCCGAGGTGAGGAGGGATGGGTGATGCCTGTGTTTGTCGTGTCCCTGGGCTTGGAGTGAAGTCCCCGTGATGGCATTTGAGCCAGGCTGACACCCCTTTCCACCAACCAGAGTTGACAGTTGCTAACTTTTTATCTCGTGTTTGAGTCTCCAGCACCACCGCCCCTTCCCAGGCCTCACGCAGCCTCTCCCTCCCTCTCAGCCACGTGCTCTGCATGCGGGAAGCATCTCATGACAGGTCCCTCGGCCATTTAGTGCCTCACTGAATGCTGACTCCTAAGCTTCTGGCTGGGCTGCGCTGCTCTCCAAGACAGAATATGGGATAGAGGTGAGGGGAGAGTTGGGTTCAGTTTCAAACATCCAGAAGGGGGTGCCCAATCAGTAGTTAGGGAGACCAGACAAGCGCTACGGAACGGGAAGAACCTCGCACTGTTCCCTGACTTCTGGGAACCCTTGCTCTGCCACCGCTCGGAGGTGTCCTGCTGAGGCCAAAGCACAGTGGTCCCTTCCTATGTTCATTTCCTATTGCTGTGGTGATAAATTGCCACAAATTCTGTGGCTTAAGCCAACGTAGATTTATCTTGGCCGTTCTGGGGGTCAGAAGTCCACAGGAGTCTTACAGAGCTAAACCAAGGTGCCGGCCGGGCCCGTTCCTTCTGGGGACTCCAGAGAATGTTTCCTCACCTTTCCCAACTGGCAGAGATGCCTGCGCTGTAGCACAGCGTATCCGACCCCTCGTGAGGTGGCTCCTTCCTTGTCCCCATCCGCTGCAGCTTCTCCTGCATCTCACCCTCTAAGTGAACCTGCCCTGAGCGCCGTGCTGTTCCTCGTCTCTGCACATGTTGTTCCCCTGCATACAGTGTCTCTGCTCCCCTCACCTCCGGCCCACCTGATACTCTCCTTAGCCCTCAGGTGATGGCTCCGTGTCATCCAGCCATCCCCAGTCTGTGCAGGTTGAACTGATGCCTTCCCTGTTTCTCCATGGGCCCTTGCGCAGACTCCTGTCATCCCGACTTTGTATATAACATGTTCCTGGAAGCGTGTATAAAGGTGTATGTATAAAAAGGAGGCGTTGGACTTCCGGATCACAAGGCTTTATTCCCTGACAGCTATAAAACAAAGTTCCTGATTCGGCGTAATTGTCAAACTCCTTTAAACCCTGAGTGTTGTACAATTTATACATGATTATTTAAAAAATATTAAAAGCACAATTTAGACATTAAATACGTAGTTAAATAATTTCTCTTTAGAAAGTTTTGATCAAAAAGTAAAAAATGCACATATTGGGTGGATTTTATACCCTGAACACACTCCCGATATTTTAAACACCTGGACATTCCAAATGGGACATAATAAACAGTTTTAAATATAGAGCTAAGACGGAAAGGAATACAGGGAAACCCGAGTGTGCCAGAAATGGAGACAAAAGTGAACACCCACACCGTAAGCATGTGAGGGGCTGCTGTACCTACCTGGAGGTGGGGGTAAGGAGAAGGGACCATAGGCCTTGGGCCCATGAAGGTACATAGTTGGAACTGACACCTCCGGATAAAGTCCCTGGACGGCCTTGTCCTCAGAAAACCCATGCTTCAGAAAAACTGCTTCCCAGCGTCAAAAGATGTGTTAGTTGGCTCCTTGGTTATCAGATGCTGAGAGAGTTTGAAGTACAAGAGGTTTGTTAGAGAATAAGGCCTATGAAAGGTAAAAGGAGGAGGAAGCAGGGTTTTGCAGACAAAGTCTCAGACCGGGATGCAGATCCAGCATCCGTGAATCGAAAGACGAGAGGAAGCAGGTCTGGGCAGCAGAAACAGAACGTGATGCAGCTCTGACAGTTTCAGCCAACTGAACAAAGGGTTGTAGAGCAAACATTGCCTGTTAGAGAAGCCCTGTGCGGGGCAGAAATGACCAGGCCCTAGGACCCCACCTGCTCACTCACTGGCTTAGGGCTGCCCAAGAAAACTGTGGCCTTAGCTTGAAGGCCAAGGCATTTCCTGGAGATCGTAATAACTGGAACTGTCAGTCGACTGCACTCCTTGAAGTTAAATGGTAAGTTCTTGAATAGAGATCTGAGTGACTTAACTCCACAGCTGCCATGGATGACAAAAAGCTTATCTTTCTTAGGCTGGGCTCTGGGTGATGGGAGTGGGTGGGATGGTATCTTCCTTGAAAATCCCAAACCACAGCTATTACGCCAGCCGTGGAGGTTGGGATTCACAGCCACAGGGCTGATAAATTGTCTTTAAAATTGGACTTGGGCCAATGATAGCACTTGAGGTTTCTGGCTGAAGGGAATTCAAAAACAGGAGGAAATATCCCACAATCCAGACCACAAACCTGGCTCAATATAAGCTCACAGTCACAAACTGCTAAACCCACAAGGAATAGCCCACCATTAGAACACAAACATACAGCAGAATCAAAAATCCAAGAACTTGAATTCATGTAAAGATCATCCAAATTAGAGCATAACGTGAACGGTTTTAGAAGCTTTAAAACAGGGCAGAAAGTGGGAGAAGCAGCATGGAAAAGGCATGGTAAATAGAAATCACCAAACCTTAAAAAAAAATTTACACACTATTAGAAATATTTGGGGGGGACAGAATTTCTAAATATATATATTATTGAAATTAAAAAAACTCAATGGGCTAGTTAAATAGCAGACCTAGACACAGCTGAAAAATGAAAGATGAGGAAAGTATGCAGGATGAAGGACAGAAAATGATGGATGGAAACAGGGTATGTCGAGAGAATAAGCTAGAAACACCTACTACATCTATCTAATCAGATTTTCTCATCTAGAAACAGATAATTAGGAAACTGGAAAAGAAATATTTCTAAAAGAATAGCCGAAAATCTTCAAGAATTGATGAAAGACAAAAATGAAGTCTTCAAGAGAAAAAGACAAATGGACATCACAGGAAAAGCTATTAGATTGACAATAGATTCTTTTATGGTAAAAACAGAGGCCAGAAGAGATGGACTAACACCTACAAAGTGGTGAGGGGAAAATAATTGTCAACCTCGATTTTATACCCTGATCAACTGTCATACATGAACACAATCAAATAAAAATGTTTTTGGAAAATAACTGAGAATGTACCATTCATAAACCATCACTGAAAAACTACTGAGGACTATACTTTGGGAAGAGGAAACTTGAACCCAGTAAGAAGGCGAAGGAGGTAAGGAGAATGGTGAGCAAAAATAAAATTAGTAGACGTGGGTAAATCTTAATGTGTGTTGACTTTCTAAGACGATAATAAGGACAAATCTGGGGGACACAAAACAAGACGGAACTACAATACCAGAAGACAATAATATGTAAGAAGGATGGAACATGATTTCAATGAAAGCATCCTCTCTCTGGTCCTTGTGATTTCAAGAGAAGGGCAGAGATATCAATTCCATTTCAACTTTGTAACTCAAACATACATGTTTAAAATGTTCATCATAGTCACTAAAGGAACAGAAGTAGAATGGCTCCTAGCAGAGGGAGAAAAGATGAAAAAAGATGATTAATCTAATAGAAAAGAGGAAAAAGGGAAAAGAAGCAAAGAAAATTCATGGTTCAGAAAGATCACAAAATAAGATAGAAAAAAATTCCAAATATATCTATTCACCACAAACGGAAAGTAAGCTCTCCAGTCAAAAGAAAATTGTCAGATTATAAAACTAAACAAACAAACAAAAAAAATCCAGCTCTATGCTTTGAAGTTTTAGTGAGAAATATTAGATCATGGTGATAGTTGCACAAATATGAACATAGCACTGAATTGTACACTTTAAATGGATGATTTGTGCTATGTGAATTACATCTCGGTAAAGGTGCAGTTTATTAAAAGCCAAAAAATAAATAAATAAATCCTAGATTAAAGACCTAACTGTGAAAAGCTAAATCGTACAGGTTTTAGAATAAAATATTAAGGCGCATCGTTAAGGCACTGGAGTAAGGAAGAAAACAAACAAACAAACAAGACAAAAAGCACAAATCCTAAAAAGAAAAGTAGGAGATTTGATTACATTTAAATATAAATGTTGGTGCAACACCTCCCATGAAAAATGTTAAGAGAAGAGACAGATTGGGAGAAGATTTCTGCCATGTGCACAACCAACAGTGCATTATGCTGATTACAACATTTAGAAAAATAAAATGTAAACTAACACCAGCACGAGGGGGGTGGATAACCTGTTGTAAGATTAATGCACTGTAAGTGAAGTGGTATAATTTGTGGGAAGGAGGCTGTTAAAAATTAAAGATGTATATTGTAAAAATATATTTAGGGCAACCATTAAAAATGCAGTGTAACTAATAAGTGGTGAAAAATATAATTACTAAAATCTCAAAAGCAGGCAAAACAGTGGGGCAGGTATCATCGAATGCCTGAAACAGATAGAAACCTAGTATGATGGCAGACTTAACTGCAGTCATATCGGTAATTACATTAAGTGTTTGGTGATAGGATTAATATCCAGAACATGTTTTGCAAAAAACACCTATAAACCAATAAGAAAAAGACTTCACAACGGAAACATTGGCAAAGGATATGAAGAGGAAATTCACAGAGGAAGAAACCAAATGCCTAGTAAATATGAGAAGATGTTTAACTGCCTCAATCAGGGAAATACAAATATAGATATGCAGTAAAATAATTAACTACCGTTTCACACTCATGGTGCTGGCAAAGGTTCTAAGTCCATTATCATTGAGTGTTGGTGAAGACGTGAAAACAGGACCCCCTGCTCTGCTGCCGGTGGTATCACTGGGCACCATCTCTGGTGAGCGGTTTGGTGAGCCCAGGGAAGATGGAGGCACGCCTGTCGCCCCGTGTTCTGTGTCTCCTACGGTGCACAGTGACACATGTATAGATGTTCCTGGCAGCAGGTCTGTTTTCATTCCCCTCGGGAATGGAAAGTAAACTAGAGTTTACTTATTCAATGAAATACTATATAGTGGTTAAAATGAATGAACCAGATATGCTTGTTTAAATATGGCTATATCTCAAAAACAACGATTAAAAAAAAAAGTTCCAACAGGTTATGTACTGAATTACGTCACTCGCATCAAATTTTAAAATACCAAAACCAGTGGAACGCACTGTTTACGGAGAGATGGTAAGAAAGGCAGCAAGAGAAGGGGGAACTCTAACCTCTGGGAAGGGGAGGGAAAGGACTGGATGGCACTGGCCCTATCTCTAGCCAGAACTTTCCATTTTGATAGAGAGGTCTGAGCTGACAGCCTGCCGAGTCCTGCTCCTATTGCCTTCCCTGCCGCTCCACCCCCGACCTCCCTGGGGTCCCACTGGGTGAACAGATATATTCCACTTCTCCCCCCACCCCCCTTAAAAGTTAGTTCCAGCTGGCTTTTCCTCGTTTGTAACCTGGTCAGGAGGCCTGCCTGTATTTTCTGGGTTTTTTGTTGTTGTTGTTGTTGTTGTTTTAATTTCACTTCAGTTCTTGCCCCCTTCTAGGTAGGTACGCCATGAATACGTAAGTGAACCTGTCCAGGAAAGGGGGTCGCCAACTCCAGGGTCTACCGTGGCTCCTGGGCTCGCTCTCACGGTTAGAAAGAGCATTCACACCAGGGAGCCAAACTGCAACTCGGGGTAAACAAGTCACTTCCCACTCGGCCTCAGTTTCCTCCCAAATGACGGGTCTGGCCCCCTCCAGCCCTAGCACTCTATGATTCCCGGAATTCGGTCCCTTCAGGTCGCAAACAACACTCGGGCATTTCACAAAAGCACCCAGCCCCCTTGCTACCCTTGGAACCCCAGCCCGCTTCCCTGGAACCCTCTCTGCACAGAGCTGGTCACATGAACTCGGGCTTTCTTTGGTGTGACGGGTGTCTTAGATCCCTTTGTGAGCGCAGGTTTGAAAGGGAACGAGCGGGTTCTGGGTTTGAGAAGAGCAGGGGATCCGGCGGGGGGAAGGCTGTCGGAGCCAATCAAGCCGCCTCCAGACCCCACCACGTCGCCTGGGCTGCGCGCTGTTATTTCTCTTCGGCGCTCCCGCCTCCAGGTCTCGTCCTAGGGTGCCCGGGCAGGCGAAGACCCCAGGTGAGAGGCCCGGGGGTCCCGAAGGGTGGGAGGCCCGGGCGGTTCGGCCCGGGCTGCACGACGGGCTGGCCCGGGGCTCAGGGCGTGTCCGTCGCCGCCTGGCTGCTCGCTCGACACTGTTCGCTCCTACCGGCTGTAGATGGAGCTGTCTGGGTTCCTGCAGCCTCCGACGAGCCTCGGAGTGTTTCTCTTTAAACGGCCTGAGAGGGACATGCCTCCCAGGATGCAGTTTGTATCAACATGGCAGCTGCGGTGCAGCTCCCCTGCTGAAGAGGCGCCGGGACGGCAGCGCAGCTCGCAGCCGGGGCCGGAGCCGGGGTCGCAGCCGCGGCCGCAGAGGGGCCGCGCGCGGACCGGGGTCCGGTGCTGAGGGCCGGGGCCCAGCTCGCGGCCGGGGCGCAGCCTGCCGGGCCGCCCGCACCGCCGCGCGCCCCGCTCCGACGCCGCCGCCGGGCTCGGCCGCTCCGTCCCCGCCCGCCCCGCGCGCCCCAAGCAGACCGGGCCCGACGGCCGCGCGAGCCCGCGCGGGGAAGCCAGGCCGGGCGGGCGGCGCCTGCGGAGAGGCCGAGGGCCGGCCTGCGTGGGGCCGCGCGGCGGCGGCAGCGGCGGCGGCGGCGGCGGCGACGACTCGGGGCCGGGCCGGACAGCGCAGGGCCATGGCCGAGGCGGTGAGGGCGGCCCGCGCACGCACGGACGCGCGGACTCGGGGCCCCGGGGACGGCCTGCGCGTCCCGGGCTCGGCGGCCCGGCCTGGGGTGTCGGTAAGGGACAAAAACGCTGCGACGTTGGGGGTGGGGCGGGGAGGCTCGCGCGCCCCTGAACCGGCGGGGGGCGGGACGGGAGCCGCGCCGCGGAGCCGGCCGCCGTCCGGGCGAGGCGGCGGGGACGCGCCGGGCCTGGCACGCACGCGGGCGGGCGGTGGGCGCCCCGGGCGGCGCGCCTCGCTCCCTGCGGCGCCGGCGCTGCGTCCGTCGGGGTTGCCGCCGCACGTTTTCCGCAGAGCTCGGCCCCGCTGAGCCTCCCGCGGCCGGAGCGCGGCGCTGACGCGGCTCTCCCCATTTCGCAGAGCCTCGACACTGAGGCACGGACACCTGGCGCCGACCTGCTCCGCCTGCCCCAAGGTCACGTAGCGAGCCATTTGTGGCGCGGCGCCCGCGTCCCCAGAAATGCCTGCCTCCCGGGCCGCGGGCCTGGACGGGGAGGGGGCGGCTCTGGCGGCGGCCTCTCTCGGGTGGGGGGCCTGGGACCGGTGCGCGGCGGACGCGGCCCGTCGGGGGTTGGGGGGCGGGCGGCGGCGGTGGCGGTGGCCGGATGGGAGGCCCGGCAGCTCCTAGCCCCGCGTCTCTGCCGTGGAAAGCAGGTGACCCTCGGGCTCGGGCGTCTCGGCCTCCAGTCTCGGCACCTGGAGGGCCCCAGGCCAAACTCTGAGTGTCCAGACGAATGGGGATCTGGGGAGCGAGCTCCTAAGGGCTTGGGGGCTGATGGGCCTCTTCAGTGAGCCGTTCTTATAAATCAGTCTTAAAATCTTCCCGCAGACCTGCTCTTGGAGATGCAGCAGCCATGCTGGGAGGATTGCTGCATGGGAGCCAGTGTCTCTGAGCCTCAGTTTCCTATTGTGTACAGGAAGGGGTCGGGATATAGGATATTAGGCTTTCTAAAGAGCTTTCTAATTCTTAAAAAATAATAATAATAAAATCGTTAGAAAGATAAAATGAAGATTTTTTAAATGTCTACCTCCAGGCTTAGGTCTGCAGGGCGCTATATAATGCTGGGTGAACCACACTGGGTCATACAAGAAAATGGTACAGCTTTCTTTATAAGTCAGATATGTGTGGTTAACGTAGTTTTCTGCTAACATGGCATGAATCCTGGAGACTCCATTTACTTGGGATTCATGGGGTAGGAAGGGACAGTTAAATGTTATAAAATACAGTTCAGAAAAATTCTACTCCCCCCCCCCACCACGAATGGACAATACAAGCTTATTAATGTTAGATATATACATTCCTCTTTTTAGCCACTTCTTTCTGCTTAGGGTAAAACCGAGACATTATGAAATGATAGCAAGGGGCTTTTATTTTGGTGCAGGGGAGGGGACATGGCCCTGTGGCCCCTCGTTTCTCCATAGTCCTCCAAATCCGGAAGTGGAGAGAGAGACAGTCTAATAATGGAGAGCAAAGAAATGGTATTTTCCTTTAGAGCTCTGATTAGACTGGTTGGTTAAGATGTCTTGCTCTGCTGGCTTTATTTACTGTACTGAAGCTTGTTTTCATTGTTTTGGTTAAACCCCCTATATTACTCAGGGAGACTAACTTGGCCTGAGGGGATTTTTTTTTCCCTTCTTCCTACTAGTTGTAGGCAAATACCCTAATCCCCTCTGAGGATGAGGCCATAATGTGTCTATTGTGTCACATCTCGCTAGTCACTTTCCCTGTGTCTGAGGCTCCTATCCCAGAGGGAAGTCCAGTCTTGCCCTCACCTGTGAGGAGTTGAGAGGTAGCTTGGTTGTTCACAAGCCTTCAAGTTTTGGGGTCTGTGAATCCCTTGAAAGTGTTTGCAGAATTTCGTGTATGTGACCATGTATGTTTTTTGAGGGGGAGAAGCCATTTGCTTGAATTAGGTTTTCAGAGGGAACCCTGACCCTAGTTTTAAATGGAAATGTCTTCACAGGCAGGCCTTCCAAGTCTCCCATGAGAGAACCTCCCACAGATCTTTATTTAATCTCCAGGGCTCTGGATTTTAGAGGTAAAAAGCGTTCAGAGCACCGACCAGCTGCCTCAGTTGACTGCTGAGAACTGGAGGTGACCTACAGTGTGAGGCGAAACCAGGGCCCTGGTGCCAGAGCTGTGTGACCTTGGGCAGTTACTTAGCCTCTCCAGGCCTCAATGTCTTCATGTGCTAAGTGTGGACAATAACTCTGGGAGTCCCTATTTCATAGGGTCATGTGAGGATTAAATGAGATAACTCTTTAAAATGCTTAACACAGCTCATGGCACATAATAAATGCCAAATAATTGTTGGTATCATCCCACTAATTAGCTCTGAATTTGCCAAAACAAGGTCTTAAACCTTTAATCCTTGGTTTAAAAATGTAATGCTGTTTCAGTTAAGAGACCCACAAGTGAGTGAGTGAGTGAATGAATGAATGAATGAATGTGCCAGAAGATACAAATAGGTTTAGATGATCTTTGGTAAATGATCGGAGAAACTTCATTATTTACCCTAATTTTTTTTCTCATAACTCAACAGTCTATATTGTTTGTTCATGCAGCAGACATTTATTGAGCACATACTATATTCCAGACTAGACACCAGAGATATGTTAATTTTCAAACAAAGAAAATGGGATTTCAATTACTTTAAACATCACTTGTATACGGTACTTAGTGATTGGCATAGAGTGAGTCCACTGAAGATCTCTGGTGAGGAAATAGGCAAACATTGTTATAAGAGAGATTCTAGTCAGTTCCAACAAACTGTTGATTGTCTGGATAGGTAAATACAGAACTAGTCACTTTTAAGATCTTGGCTCCATGTCCCTGAGGACATAAGAATTCTCTCAGCGTGGATGTGTGAAGGTGCGGGACAGGGAGAGTGTGACTTACTGAAATCCCAAAAGGAATCAATCTTTATTTTGCTTCCAGTCCCCACCCACCTTGACTCAAGTCACAAAACTGAGTGACTTCGGCGCTGTTTCCAGGCCTCCTTCCTCCTCGTTCCCCAACTCACGAGCCATAGGGTTCCTCCCTATGTCAAGGTCAACCCATAATGTAAAAAACTCTTTTAGGAACTTTATTGATGTCAACAATTCAGCTTTTATCAGAGTCTGTGAAGCTTAAGATCATTGTGTATCCTCGCTGTTGAACACAGTGAGGGAAAGAACATGGGCACCATGACTGCCCGATAATTTGAGTAGAAGCAGCGGGGCTGGATGTCAAGTTCACCCGAGAGGTAATTCGGTCGACAGCACCGGCCCCCGCCAGGGATCACCTCCCACCTTGCTGGGACTCTCGGGATAGGAACAATGCCTGACGAAATTGTGCTGTTTTTCAGAGTTTATTTAATGCTCAAAGAGGTAGGAAGTGTGTCCGATAATCATCCTCATTTTATTGATGAAGACTGAGAACAGAGAGGTTGAATAACCAGGCCAAGGTGACACAGGTAGTAGTAGATGTAGACAGGCCTAAGAGCCAAGTGTTCTGATTCAAGGCCAGGACCCCTTCTCCTCTCTGCCCCTGCGACTCATGAGATGGTTCCTGTGGAACGTGTATTACGGAAAAGGAGGTATTCTATAAAGAGCAGAAGGTGGCATGACCAACTTTTACTTGTTAATAGTAGTTTTATAATTGAAGTCCGAATCAGTGCTAGGGTCTCAGAAAAGATTCATGTCCACGGAACATACCTGATTGCTACCAACGCCCTTTTGATGTGGGCGCTTATCTTTGGCATTTATTTTGCCAGCGGGACACGGTGGCCTTCAATCCTGCCCTTTCCTTCAACACAGGCCCAGCAGCTGGACATGGAGACTCAGCGCTCATCGCCTCTGTCATTCCCCAGTGTTCTGCCGGAAGAACCCCCGCGACAGGGCCCTGCCGGTCTCCCCCGAGACACTCTGTTCCAGTCCCGCGTTCTTCCCCCCAAAGAAATTCCTTCTCTGAATCCCGCCATTCCCCGGCAAGGCTCCCTACCCCACACTCCCAAGCAAGAGACCTCGGGCCGGATGCCACACGTGTCCCAGAAGGGACCCTCACTCCAGTACCCTGCTGTCCCTGAGCAAGAGACGCAGCGCCAGGGCCCCCTGACTTCCCAGGAGACCCAGTATCCACCCCCAGCTGCTGCTGATCAGGAGGTCTCCCTTCTCTCTCAGTCCACCCATCAAGAAGCCCCACCCCGCTCCCCTGAAGTTCCTGAGAAAGATCCCCTCACCCTGTCCCCCACAGTTCCCGAGACCAACATGGACCCCCTGCTCCAGAACCCAGTTTCCCAAAAGGACACCCCCTTCCAGGTCTCTTCTGCAGCCCAGAAGGACACGCCACTGCCGACGGCGGAGATCACCCGCTTGGCCGTGTGGGCTGCAGTCCAGGCGGTGGAGAGGAAACTGGAGGCCCAGGCCATGCGGCTGCTGACGCTGGAGGGACGGACGGGGACAAATGAGAAGAAGATAGCCGACTGCGAGAAGACGGCCGTGGAGTTTGCGAACCACCTGGAGAGCAAGTGGGTCGTGCTGGGGACGCTGCTGCAGGAGTACGGGCTGCTGCAGAGGCGGCTGGAGAACATGGAGAACCTGCTGAAAAACAGAAATTTCTGGATCCTGCGGCTGCCCCCCGGCAGCAATGGAGAAGTTCCCAAGGTAACCCCGTCCCAACTGGGGCTCCCAAGGAGCGATCTCAATTGGGATGTGTTTCAGGAACTTAGTTTGATATAGAAGAAAGGGAAAGCGATGGTCAAGAAGGAGAAAAATATAACAACGATACCTAGTTGCCAGCAGCGTTTCCCAAAGAACAGGACGGCCACAGTCAAATTATTTCTCCTGCTGATAAAAGCGTAGGTTAAGAGATTGGAGAAATGTCCTAGTGATCGGATTGTCAATTGAGAAGGGCGTTCAGCCCAAGATGTCTGAAAGGACAAGGAGGCAAAGCGCAGGCCAAGTGACAGATGTATCCAGGCTTCACCGTCAGTTCCCCGGGAGTGTGGATCAGCGGTTCACCGTTCGTGCAGGGAGAGCTCGGAATAGGATGGGGCTCTGTCCGGCTCAACAATTTTTATCAGCTGATTTATAAATCACGTTAATGCCGGTAAAAATGTGATTTCAAGAGGGATCCTAAAAAACTATAGAGAATAGTTAGGTTTTAATATCCCAAGATTCCGAGAGACCTTGAATGTGGACCAGACTTCCTCCCGTCCCTTTGTGCTGCTGCCTCTTCCACAGCCTCACGCAGGAAGCAGCTCGGACTGTGTCCTCTAGGCCGGCGCTTCTCCGGTTTTTTTGTGTGCGTGAGTCGCCTGGGGATCTTACTCAATGCAGAATCTGAGTTAGTGGATCTCGGGTGGGGCCCGAGAGTCTGCATTTCTAGCAGGTTCCCTGACGGTGCTGTTGCTGCTGGTCTACACACCATGCTTTGCAGCCGCGAGGATTATCCTGTTAGAGAGGAAAAGGACCAGACTTCTAGAGAGGCCTTTGGTGACACCCCAGAACTGCTCCTTAGGGCTTTCCCACTCCCGTCCTAGGAAGAGGTGTTCGAGCCAGGCCAGGGCGTTGGGGCCGTTCCTTGCTTTGGGGTTTGGCAGCTGAAGGCCTGTGACTGCCCTCCAGTTGGTCCCAGCTGAGTTCGTCGTGTGTTTTCAGGTCCCTGTCACGTTCGATGACGTCGCCGTCCATTTCTCGGAGCAGGAGTGGGGTAACCTGTCCGAGTGGCAGAAGGAGCTCTACAAGAATGTGATGAGGGGCAACTACGAGTCTCTGGTTTCCATGGGTAAGGAGGCTTTCCACGCAGCACACGTAATCCTCCTCTAGTCCTCGTGCCTCTGGAGGGGAGCTAGGACAGGTGCGGGCACTCCTGCCTTACTGCTCAGGCGACTGAACACTTGTCATCTGTTGAGGCCTTAATGTTCCTTGGGTTCCTGACCCCATTGTGCAGAGAGGAGGCTGTGACTCAGGGGGGTCCTAGGTCCGCACCAGGAAGTCACAATTTCACTGAGCTCTCTCTTACCCCAAACTCTGTGGAGTCTTGTTGTTTTCACTAGATAACAGCTTTTAAGGATGAAAACCTGGAAACACTATGGTTTTCTACGTATCCTTTTCTCTGATATGGGTCACTGTTTGGGCATACAAAAAAGTTAGAAAATTTTAAATACTCTGGTGTATAGAAATGTTGATTCTCACTAGAATTGTTAATTTTACACACACATATCTCTCCATAAGATAACTGTTCTCTTTTAAATTTGTTTCTTTCCTTTTAAAGTATCTACATAACCATGACAACTCAGCAACTTAGATTTATATAATAAAGAGCAACTCCCACTGACCAGTACCTCTGACCAGTACCACTCCCCAGAGGTAGCCTTTGAACCCACTGGCTTGTGTGGTTTCTCATCTATTTTTTTATGCGCGTGCAAACACACACAATGCATGCACTCGTGCACACGCAGTTTGTGGTTTGCACAAATGGGACCATACACTTATTTTACCTAATGGTGGGTCCCAGACAGCTTTCCAGGGCAGCACGCCTGGGCCCGCTTGGGAAGACGAACCGCTGGGCGTTTGGTGAGCGGCGGCCGGGCCCTGGTTCCTCACCGCCGCAGTATTGCCATAAGCATCGCCGTGGCTCTGCACGCACCTGCGCGTTCAGTGGCACGCACTCCCAGAAGCAGGTGTGCGGAGCAGAGGGTACATATTTACACTGTCTCAGCCACTGCTGCGGTGCCCTCCCGAGGCTCTGTGTCTGTGCGGCTGTGTGTGCCATTGCCACTTCTCCACACCCTAGCCCAGTAGATGTTCTTCTATTTTAAAGATTTGTCTTTTCTGAGGGGTGAAAATGACACCTTATTATTTTAATCCGTATTTCTTTGATGATTAGCGAACTTGCACATCTTTTCATATGTTTACCGGTCATTTGCATTTATGCTGTGAATTGCCTATTCATATCTTTGCTTTTTTATTCTTTACTTGATTGCAGAAGCTGTTTGTATGTAATTATGGATATTAACCTTTTGCCTTACATATGACAAATGTGAGTGTAATAATATTTCCTCAACTTTCTTCATCTTTTAACTTTATTTCCAAAGAACTTTAAACATTTTTTAATGCAAAGAAATCTATCAGTGTTTTGTGTTGTGGCTTTTAGACTTTATCAGGATTAGTTTTTCACTCTATAAAATTTCAAACGTCTTGTGCCTTTGTCATGAAAAAAAGCTGAGCAGGCATCGGCCACCTGTGAGCAACAGGAGCGACAGGTGGCCGAAGGGCTGCTTTCCATTGGTGATAGGCAGTGCCTCACTGCCGGTCCCCGCAGGGAAGGACACAGAATGTGATTAACACACACATGTGTGCATGTGCACGCACACAGTGGGCTCCAAGAAAAGGGCCGGAAACTTGACCCATTTCTTTTCCAATATGGTCAGCCCCAGATCGGGGAGCTGCTCTTGCTCTCACCCTCGCACAGGTGACGCCTTTGCAGCATCCGGTGCGACCTCACCCCATAGAATATCTTCTTCTTTCCTTCCTCCTGCCCAGATTATGCAATTTCCAAGCCAGACCTCATGTCGCAGATGGAGCGCGGGGAGAGGCCGACCATGCAGGAGCAGGAGGACTCAGAGGAGGGCGAGGCGCCTGCAGATCCCAGTGCTGGTGAGTGGCTGCCGTGGCCCAGAGCTCTGCCTTCTAGGTCTTCAGCGCGGGGCGTTACAGGCCAGGGTAGGCCCTGCACGGAGACCTTGGCCAGCCGTGTGCGGGAAGGAGGCTCGTCTTCGGGTGCCAGGCCTGCCCAGGGCCTCCATGACTGCCTGGCTGATAAATAGGTATGCTGTTGGGGTCCTTGTCTCGGGGAGTTTTTGACATTACCGAGTGTCACCACACTTTTCTGCGGGAAACAAAACAATTGAAAGAAAGGTGGTCACTTGTCAGGGTGCCCGTGCATCCTGGAGCTCCCTGGAGAAGGGCCACGTCCCGGTCCTGCAGCCAGTCAGTGGAAGGATAGGGACAGACATGGACTTGACCCGAAGTGTCCTACCATGAGCAGGACAGTGTCGAGACGAGGCTGTTAGATGGCGGCAGCGGAGAAGTGCCAGGCAGGACTGGCCGTGGGCTCCAGTGCCGACCCCGGCGTCGGGCTGCCTGCTTTTGAAGCCCGGCCGCTCTGCTCGCTAGCAGTGCGATTTCCAGTGCTCGGCCTTTTCGGAGGCCTCATTCCTCGTCTCTTAAATGGGACGGGTACTGATATCTGGGGCCTGCCGTGGTGACTGGAATGCAGCAACGGCCTGGTAAACACCAGCTACCACCATTCTGCGTAGGGTGTTGCCCCTTCCACACCGGCCACCGCAGCAGCCTGCACGCTTGCTCCGCGGTGCTGTCACGGTCTGTGGTCCGTTTGGGGAGCTCCTGGTCTGGAGTGGCCTTCAGACCTGCGTCGCTCACCTCGCAGGCCCTCGATGAAGGGGGACCTTCTCTCTTTCAGCCTCACACCACTGGTGGTGATGGGGGATAATCCGTCCACTGTGGGGCCAACAGTCAGGTCTTGTTATGAAGCCATGTCATTGGTTCTGGGACCTGTAAACTGGCTCCAAGGACGAGGCCCAGAAACATGGATGCGAAGTCAACCCTATGGACTAAGAGTGAAGGCAGCTTACGGAAGAGACAGAATCCCGTGGAGAAATAAGTGCTGGTGTCTTTCAGAGAAATCAGTGTCATTACGTTCTAGAGATTTAAATCAAGGAGAAAGGCTGACGCTGAATTCATCTGGCAGACAAAAAAGATGGATTTAAAAGTAGATGAGAATTGGGGGTAAGGGACAAAATGTGGCACGTGGCAGAGTGATCTTTTGTTTAGGGGAAAGTAACTTTGAATTGTTTGGCCACATTCAATACGAAGGGCCAAGTGGGAATAGAGTCAAAGCAGAAGAAATAAGAAAGAAGGCAAAGAATGAGACCGTGAGAGGGGTAACTGATGGTCAGAATCTAAGATCCAGTGTGACGTCCCAGGGCAGTTCTGTAGTCCAGGCGCTGCTCTCCCAGCATCTTCTTAGAAGGGCTGGAATGGCAGCATCGTGAGCTCGTCACACCCTCGTCATAGATGGGCCTCCCCCAGAGTGGGGCCAGAATCGAACGGCGAGTAACCTCACCTACCCTGCCCCGGCCTGGGTTCTGGCACATGCACATCCACGGCCTGAGCTTCTGTGGGGCGGTGGCCGCACAGAGGCCGACTCAAAGGGCTGGCACGCGCCCTTTGTCCCAGTAACCATCTCCAGCTACTTGGAGCCTGCACTGAGAGGGGGACAGGAGAGGACATGGGAACCACTGCTTCATGGCCTCAGACTCGCACCTCTGTGTGAAACCAAAGGCCCTGGCCTCTGGAGAGCAGGGCGGTTCTGCGCATCTGCACTTCCTGCGCCCCGAACGTGCCGATGGTGACCTGGCTGTCCATGTGTCCATGTGTCTTCTCCCTTACAAGGGCGGCTGCAAAGTCAGCCCTGGGCCAGACCCAATGATGTGGTACCAAGGGGAAAAGTCTAGAAAATTGAGCATTTTCGTAGTTCTAAATAGACCTAACGTGGCAATTTTATTAACTGGCTAAGTAAATTCATTCACGAGACTATTATCTATGGTTTAGTTCCCTAAGGGTGAGGAGACCCAAGGATGGTTCAGATAGTAGCCCTGCTCTCAACGTACTCAGCCTGGGGCTCCTAGGCATGGCCCCGGAAGGGTGGCAGTGGAGGCCTGGAGGAGCCAGGTAACGTTTCGCCTAACAAATTAGCAGAGCGTAAAACACACCGGAAGGCATGGCAGAGATCCACATTCTCGTACGCTGTGTGTAATGTTGCAGTCTTTTTAGAAAGCAACTTAATATTTTCTATTCTTAAAATGTTTTTCAGATATTTAAAATGTTTATGTACTCGACCTAATCGTTTCCTTTCTGAGAATCTATCTATGGCCTGGGAAAGAATCCAAAGTGTGGATGAAGATGTACAAATATTACATTATGTTATGATAGGCTGTTATGCGGCCACAAAAATCCTGTTTATGAAGAGTTTCTATACTGTAAATTTCACTTGTATCTCTATTATGTAGTTCGTCAAATGTCTTTTGTGCCAGGTACTGTGTTAACTACCAAAACACCCACATATGTAAAAACACGGGGTCACCAACTCTGACGAGCTGTGAAGACCAGCGTCCAGGACAGTGAGAGACAGCACGGAAGACCTTAGTGAGGTGGGAGATCAGAAAAGGCCTCTTTGAGGAATTAGGGTTTTTAGTGGACACCTAAAGAACAGTTGGAGGGTTCTAGTTGCTCCAAAAAAAAACGCACTGGAGGGAGGAAAGACTGGAGCCAGGAGACAGCTGGAGGCTCCTTCGCAGTCCAGGTAGGAGGCCGCGGCCTGACCCGGGGGAGAGGTGGATACCCGCCAGGCGCGTTGGCAATAGACTCGAATGACTTGGCATCAGCGGATGTTGAATGTTAGGGAGGAGGGGCGCCAGGGCTGACTCCCAGGGCTGTGACTTGAGGAAGAGGGTACACGGGTGACAACAGGAGGTTCAGATCTCGGGAAATGACGAGAACATGTCAGGTTTGAGATCCCTGTGAAGCATTAAGAAGCAAGTGTTGAGAAAGCAGCTGAGTGAAGGAGTTTTTTTTAAAGAGACATGAGTAGAGACAGTCGTTTGGGCGCTGGTAGCATAGACTGATCAGCCGGCGCGGGGTGCAGGGGGAGGAGGGAAGGGCACAGGCCAGGCCCGTGGCAGCCCTGACCCAGGTGTGGAGACTTGGAATGTATCGATCTGGGTGGGGTCCAGGAGTTTGTATTTTTAAAAAAGCGTTGAGGTGATTCTCCTGCGCAGCCAGGTCGAAAGCCACAGTGGTAGGATTTGGGAAAAGAAGGAGGAACGAAGGAAATCCAAGGAAACCGACTGAGCGGCCAGAGGGCAGCGAGACGTGAGGGTGGTGCCGTGCTGGTGTTTCAGGGAAGAGCCGGGTGCGGCCCGCGGCGCTGAACCCCGCAGTGTGGTGTGACGGTGCGAAGGTCGACAGGCATCCGTTGGATTTGCAAATGGGCAGCGGCAGTGACCTTAGCAAGAGAACTGTGGTGGCGTGTAGCAGCGGAGGCCGTCGGAGTGGGCTGTGGAGTGGCGGGGAGGAAGCTCATATCAGTGGTGGTTTCAAGTTCAGCTGTGAGTGGAAACACGGGCAGCAGCTGGGGCGCTGGGGTCTCTTGTTTGCTTAAGATGGAGATCGTGGAAGCCTGTTGGAAATATCGATAGGAATGATCCATTTGATAGGAGAAATTCAAGACACAGAAATGGAACATGGAAATACCGTAAGTCAGTGATATAAACAAAAGACAGGAAAAAACTGGTTGGAAGCATGCCAAATGCATATTACTCTATGCTTTGTACAGTTTTCTGAACCGAGCACATATTAGTCTTACTGACTAAAAATTATTGTTTTGAAAAACAATGCATGACTAAAGACTTCGAGTTAAAGATGGTAGGTCGAACGTGGTTTACTCCCGCCTCCCACAATCCTAAAACAAGAGCGAAGGGACTTTAAAAAGAATGAATAAGGAGATAATAGCAACCAAATTTTGGAATCCTAAAAGCAAATGCTGGATGATTACTGGTTTCTTAGAAAGCGGAATCAAAATCGGAACTGGGGAAAGCTGAGAGCAGGCCCGGTTTGCACTCTCCCCGGCCCCCTGCACTCGGGGCTTAGGAATTGGCACCAGAGACTCCAGTGTCTTTGAAAATGGGGGCAAAGGTGAGGCTACAACAGAGGGTTCGAGGAACTTCTCTTAAAAGAGGCCTTTAAAGGCACCGCTCCCGTCGTCACCTCCCCCAATCCTGGCATCTGCCTCTTCCAACCCCGGTGGGTGACCGAGGCCTATTCTCTGGAGAGGAAGTAATACAGGAGAGTCTCCGGACATGGGCACCAGGCACAACTGAGGGTGGGGTACCATGCTGAAAACAAGGAATAAGCGAAACCTGACGTGCAGATGTTGAGATCTCCAGCCTTCTTTCCTAACCCGGCTCCCCAGATGATGCTGACATCCAGGGATAAACCCTTGGGGCAGGATAGTGGAAGAGCTGGATTTGGAGACCTTGGGTCCAGCCAGGAGATTTCCCAGTGAAACGACCTGGCGAAGTCGTCCTCCTGGGAGGCCATAGTCAGCCCGCCCCGCCTGAGTGCACCAGGCTCAGTTCTCTTCTGAGTGTCCCACCTTTAGTATAAACGGGTGACCAGGAACCACAAGATGTTAGGGAAAAGCCCCAACATAAGAGACCAAAGGAAAAAAGGCAGGAAAAATAAATATTGAGGAAACAGATATTGCAGAGAGGGAAAAGAAGAATGTTTAAATATGTGTGTGTGTGTGTGTGTGTGTGTATACGTATATAAAACATACATATATAATCCTTATGTAAAAGAAATGAATGCATCCATGACAAAAAAATATAATGCTTATTTTTCTTTAAAAAAAAAGAATAGAAACTCTTGTAAATTAAAAATATAATAATACAAATTTAAAACTCAGTAGCAGTATTAGATGATAATGTTGAATACACATCTCAAAATAAAACAAAAAGACAAAAAAGAAAACAGACGTCTACAGCCATGCCACCCTGAACATACCTGATCCCGTCTGATCTCGGAAGCTAAGCGGGGTTGGGCCTGGTTAGTACTTGGATGGGAGACCACCTAGGAAGAGCAGGTGCTGTAGGCGTTAAAAAATAAAAAAAGAAAAGAAAGTAAGGGAAAGGATGGAAGTCCAACATCCAGATAATGGGAATATCAGAAAAGAATAGCAAAAGCAGAAAGGAAGGAATCAGCAACAAAATAATTCAAGAAAAGTTTCCAGCACTGGAAGACATGGTTTTCCAGATGGAAGGAGCCCACCAACTGCGCAGAACAATGGATGGAAATAGGCCCACACCTTAGATAGTTCAGCGAGAAATTCCAGAGCCACTGAGGACAAAGGCCATCCTGCAAGCTCCAGAGAGGGGGAAAAAAAAAAAAACGGATTCACACAAACAAACAAGACAGGATGGCTCTGGACTTTTTAACGGTTATGGGAAGCTACAAGACGGTAGAATGTCTCTAAAATTCTTTAAATGTTAAAATTAGAAAATATTGTCCAGCCATTCTAGAATTTGGTATCTAGTCAGACTGTTTTAATTAAATATGAGAGAGCGTGAAATCGAGACACTTTTGAGTTTGTGGTTTCCCATGCCCGCCTTTCTTAAGCTGGGGGAGATGCTTTGCCCAAAAGAAAGAAACCCAGAAAAAGACCTTAGGAACTCCCAGCGCAGGAGCGGTGAAGAGAATCCGGGTGCTGAAGGGGAAGTCCAAGAAGGCAGCTGGGTACCCGCAGGCAACTGGGCCAGACTGGAGCATGTCAGAAGTTTCTAGAAATTTTTTCAAGTAGATGAAACTGAGAAATATCCAATATATGTGAACGACTTGAGAGTTACAGAGCAGGATTGGGGGAGAGTTTGGAGCCGAGTTCATGAGAATTTGTAGTAAGCCAAGCAGCAGAAGAAGTTATTAGTACTAGGGAAAGCAAAAAAGGTTTATAGGCATAGAAAAGTACTTAAAGTATACAATATCGTTCAATTTTAAATAACGTTTACATAATCTAATAACAGAAAACTCCCAGTACTGATCCAGCCAGAATTACAAACTAAATTGGAATGATCGGGGATTTGGAAGAAACGTGGATAGATGGGGAAGAGATAGTCCTCACCTGCAGTTGTTAGAAGTCAGTAGATTACACATAAAATTGAAAATTCAAGGAGTAACAACATAAACATGTTACGTAGAGTTATGAAGATAAATGGCAAAAGAATCAGCTACAGGAATTGAAAGTGACTGCTTCTGGGGAGCAGATAATATGGGGTTAGGGTGGAGGAGAGCTTTTGAAAAACAGATTTCGAAGAACTAATATACCAAAATTTTACAAATCTAACAAAGTGCAGCCATGAGAAGGTTAGAGAGCCAGTGTCAACCCACCATTTCCTCCTTTTGAGCTTCCAGAGAAACAACGTGGCAATCAGTACTGGTTTTCACTTTCTAAAAATCTCCAAAGTTTCATCAACATAACTCAAAAAGAAAAAATGCAGAAAGCACAAAAGTCCCACGTAATTCTCTCTCAAGAGTCAGCAGTTTATTCTTCTAATTTATGTGCATATTGTCACACACACACACACACACACACACACACACACACGGCCTTAATTATACAAGTAATACATAAATACACACTCTGAAAAAACAAAAATTCAAACAACATGGAAGTACATTGTTTGGCAACTTGCTTTTCTCAATAGTGTATCTTTGACATCACAGGCCAGGTGTAAATCAATCTTGTTCTTTTTAATAGCAGACCGTACTGTTCTGTGTATTGATTTCATAATTTATTTTTAAAAACTCCAATTGATGTACATTTAGAGTATTTATAAGTTTCAGTATAAAGTTCCTTTATAAATATATCTCTGTGCATTTGTCTGAAACTTATTTAGAAGTAGATTTTCTGGGTCAAAGGATAGACTCAATAAAAAATTTAATAAAATATTAGCAAGTGCCCTTCAAAACATTTGAGCCAATTTCATACAGCTTCATTTATGCATGAGACCACCTGTTTCCCCACACCCATGGCAATAGTAGGTGTTATTTATCTTTTTATCATTTGCCAGAGTGATGGCTAGAAAGGACAATATTTTGATGTTTTCATTTGACTTCTCTAAGAGTGAACTTGAGTATATTTTCATACCTTTATTGATTACCAGTATGTCTTCTTTTATGAATTGCCTTTTGCCCATTGTTCTTTTGGACTATTCATCTTTTTATTATTGACTTGTAAAAGCTTTTTAAATACTGAGGCTATTGGCTCTTACTTATGTATGTGAATGCGTTTCCGAGTTTACGGTTTACCTGTGTATAGTATTTATGTGAGTGCCGTATAGCTGTTTCACATTTTCATGTGTTCAAATTTATCAGTCTTAAGTGTTTATGTATTCAGATTTACCAGTGACTTTCTTTATGGTGTCTGGGTTTCCTGTCAAGTGTAGAATTACTTACTTGGCTCATTTTATTAAGTAAACATTATGATTGAAGGCCCTGGGCCTATGAGCTTTTCAATATTCTATAAAGAATATTTGAAACTTGAAATAAATTATTTTTTTGCTCCAGAAAACGAAAAGGAAATTGCAAAATGTAAATAATTAAATGTTTTAGCGTCTACAAATATAACATTCTATCAGCTTCATTAATTATTAAATTTAGTGTTCACAAACATTAAGTACATTTGAAAACAATTTGATGGACAGGTTTTTCCCATCTCACAAGAGTTCTTGTGAACAAATGTGATCACAAAGATTAAAAAGCAATCACAAATTAAATATGTTTCTTATAGCCAAACAATATCAAGGCAAAACTACCAAAATTATTCCCAAAACAATTACAGCAGAAATTATACTTGCAATGGGTCGGCACATCGCATGCATTCGGAATGACTCCAGGCAGCCTCCAGAAGGAATATCTGAAGTCCCAGAGGTCTAGGAATAGCCTGTTCCTCGTTCGAAGTTGAAAGAAGAAAAAAGAAAGAAAGGAGAAAAAAGGCTGTGTTTTTTTTTTTTTCTAATACTAGTGTGACTTTATTATCTATGTTTAAATTTCTGACTCACCGGTCATGTACTCTGAGGTGAGATGTGTGACGGTGGCTTCTTCCCCCTTCTAGTCAGGAAGCTGGTTGTCTCTACTCCATGTTTTTTAAAACTTTTTGAAATGCGACCTCTGGTCATAAACTATGTTCTCACAACGTATATGTCCTCGATTAGCTTTTTTAAATGGGAGAACAGATCGCTGCTTCTAAATGCACGTTGGTTATCAATGCTCTTTCAGAAGTCGTCTGGGCGGGGAGACCTGAGGGAAATGACTGGCTTCCTTACTGTCTGACAAATGGGGAGGGGTGAAAATGTGTAAATACTGGTCCTTTCAAGGGATAAAGAATTAAATGCCGTAGAGAAGAGCAGAAGAGTGCTTGGGGTTCAGAGGGGAGCACAGCTGTGTTCAGCCGAGAGCACTGTGAGAAGTTCGATGGAGTGGGGGACATTGGACGCAGGGGCAGGTGTTGGAAGGCAGTGCTCTTCAAGCTGGGGTACCCATGCCCGTGACAGTACAGGGTCCAAAAGAGACTCGAGATGGTGTTGAAGGTTCAGTTTCTAGGTCCTTAGCTCATCTGTTCTCATTCATAAAACTCATGGGCGAGAGGGCACAGCGCACGCAGGCCCCTGAGATGCTGGTTCTCTCCCCCACACCCCACTATCCACAAAGAAATAACAGGCACCTCCCACCCATCCCTACCTTATTGTGGAGTATTTGAAGTATAGGAAGCCCCCGGGTCACAAAACAAAGGGACATCCCCAAATGTTGGGGTACACAACCGGAAGTGCATTGTTCTGAGGCCTGGATAGTGAATTCTTTTGCAAGTTAGACCATTTGCAGTACTTTGCTTTCAACAGAATTGAATGAGAAACTAATTAAGTTGTCAGCTAATGGGTCACTGAAAACAATTTCTGATGATATGTTAACCATGCGCTTTCATAGCATTATAATTCAGAAGTTCAAAGAATCGAGTGCCGGTTCCATAACAAAGCCCCTGCCAGCTGTCACATGTCAATATAAATGAGCTTTCCTTGATGCTTGTTTATAAAAACACAAAATAGGAATTGGTTTTATTCTGAACTCTGTCTCACTCAAACAATGAGAATATTCATTCTCAGATAAGTGAACCAATTGGGAAAAATCTCTACCCATCCCTGTAAGAGATGCACTCCCAACAACTTTTTTCTTTTCTATCTTCAATAACTGTTTATCATTTTACAGTAATAATAACTAAGGATAATCTAATGGGGGGAATACTTAGAGAGACCTGTGGCTATTAGAAATGAAAGCAAAATTAATCTTCCAGTTTACACACTTTTGTGGTAGCATGGTAGGTGAGGTGACCAGTCAAAGGCTTCTAAGCATAAAAATACGTTCTATGAGGATAAAGTTCTATGGGCAAAGTGGGAATGGAAATAGAAGTTTAAGGTGGAAAGGAATGATAGAAAAATACAACTATCGAAGAAGAACTTGTTCACGTATTTTTTAAGTGAATAATGGTGGGTTTAAAATTGCTAGGGTTCTCGGATTCCACTGGTGACGTTAAAGGGTGATGGAGTTTATTTTAAAATATCAATATTTATAATACTTCAGAAATTGCACCTTTTGCAGTTATTGAAGCATTTTATATGTTTATTCAAAAAGATGCAAAGGGTACACAGTTTTAAATTTTTATTTTAGGGAGGAGACAAGCAAAATACTTCAAAGAATTGGTGAAGTCAGGGAAGATATTTTTCTGTACTGGAGTCAGTGATGATCGTGGGTCTGGTGCAGAGACGGGGATTGAGGACAGAGAAGAAAAGGGCACAGCCGATGGAGCAGGATTCAGTTCCAGAGAGAAAAACGGGCAGAATTAAGGCAGCGAGTGGAGGTTTGGGTTAGGGGAGGAGGGACACTGCTTCTCCTGAGACTGGAGAGACGGGGTGTCAGGATGATGGCCTTGAGCTAGAGCCGGGGGAAGTACAGGGTAGAAATGTGGATGAATTTTTTAAGGTAGAGACTAGGACGCAGGTGACTTTGGAGAGTGAGAAGACATCTTTGGAGACTGGGTTCTGAGGGAATGTAGCCGCCGTCTGCATTTAAAGCCAGGGCGGAGGGGTGCGGTGGGGAAGGGGGGTGCAACCTGGGAACATTATAGCTGCTTTGTGTTCTCTTTACTCTGGAATGGGTCGCCTCGGCGAATCAGAGAGGAATTGAAGGACTCCAAACACTGCAAAGAACAGCTCGGAGTCGTACGGCATAAGTACTGGCATACTGGAGGGTCTGCTTTCTCACGGGCTGGACCCCTTTACTTTGGAGTGACAAGGGGATCTGGTGAAAGAACAAAACAGGGACTGTCGGTTTTATCCACTGGCTTCCTGGTTTCTTCTCTTTTTTCCCCAGCACTTACCGTAACCTCTGACATCCCTGTTGTGTTTATTGTCCCGTGTGAGGTGTATGAGGCAGGAGCTCCATTTTGTTCGAGCCATTAGAACACCACGTGGCACATAGTTGGTCCTCAATAAATATCTGTTGGGTAAATGCTCAATAAATGGACATGTTTATGCATTATATTTATAATTTCCTTGATTAACAGAGTGATTTTTCAGCCCGGAAGGGGGTTTATGCTGGCACAACCTGACTCATATGGAAGAAGACAAAGTGGAACCCCCTACCTCACACCATGCGCAAACCAAAAATAAATTTCAGGTGGAGTAAAGACCGAAATGTAAATAATCGAAGAATAAAAACCTTGGAATAGGATCTGGGAGACAAGATGCCAACCATCAAGGACCTGGGGAGACCCTCTTAACTGAGACAGAAAACCCAAGAGCCATAAACAGAGGGACACATTTGACAGTATGAAAACTTTAAGGAAGTTGTGTGGTAAAAGGTAACACAGAGGCAGTGGACAGATGATATACTGGGGGAAATATCGGAAATGTCGATGAGAGAAAACAGGTTATCTTTAAAACTGAGACCAAAGGACTCTTACGAATCAAGCGGAACACGGTTGATACAGGATCAAATCTAAGAGGCCAGTAAATAAATGATCCTCAGATTACCCTAGTCAGGGAGGTGGAATTAAGAGTGTCTTAAATTATCACTTTACACCCATATGACTGAGGAAAATTGGAAGAGCACAGTGGTGTCTGCTGGTGGCAGGGATGTGACAAAAAGGGCGTCTCATTCAGGGCTGGTGGAAATATGAATTGTCACAGCCTCGTTGAAAAGCAGTCTGATGACATCTATCAGAGTTAAAAATACAGACACCTTTTGACTTTGCATTTTCCTTCCCGGGACTCTCATAGAGATTTTGTAGTCAGAGACGCAAACAAACGTTTACTGCAATATATTGTTCACCGTGTTGAAAGGCTGGGAACAGAAAGCCAGTGTTATCCAGTGAGGGCGCGCTGGGGCGTCGCCGCTGCCTGCACGTGGAATGCACGCCGCTCTTAAAAGGGAGGCAGTAGCCCTGTCGAATCGGTGTTGTGGGATTTCTACAAAACATTTGAGAAAAGGAATACAAGACGATGTAGAAGGCGATTTTATGTTTTAAAGACCAATAATGGCCGAAGAACATAAGCATAGAAAAAAATACTAGGTTAGTGACAGGAGTCACCTGGGAAGGCCCCAACTGTGAAATAGGAAGTGAGGGGAAGGCAAATTAAAAGGAAAAAAAAAAAAAAACCACTGAAAAACAGAAACGTGCGCTCTGATCTCATTTATGTCAAATGACGCCTGTGTGCGTAATGACATTTGAAGTTGACCTGTAGACCTATAGGCAAGTTTAAAAAAAAGCAGGGGGGTGGGTGGTAATGTGTGTAATTGGATGCCGTTTAACTAAAAATCAAAACCAAAAGCTCCTGTCTTGCATGTGTGCCTGCTTGTCATTGTGGGCAAGGAGGGGACTTGGGGTGTCTGGTCGTCAGTGTGGTGAGGAGGTGATCGGCTGCTGCTTCATTCAGTTGAATTGCGAGGAGCGAGAGACTTGATGTCGCTGGCCTAACCTGGAAAGGGGAATTAAGATCTCATTAAAAGAAACCCTGACAACACTATTTAAAATGGGAAGGTGTCATAGAAAACAAACTTTGCATTTATTTTAACCTTATTCCAGTTTGTGGTGGTATTCGAGGTTGCACAAATGTCCGGAAAATTCTATTTGTCTACTCAACGCCAACTCAGTATTATGTTTCTTCAGGGTCTCTAAAATAAGAATTTTGAAGTGTAAATTCTAGGGCAGGTGAAATGAACGTGTTCTGGGTTCTTCTGTCCTCCCCCCCCCTTTCCCGCCTTCTCTCAGCCCACGACGGGATTGTGATTAAGATCGAGGTGCAGACCAATGATGAGGGCTCAGAGAGCCTGGAGACCCCGGAGCCCCTGATGGGACAGGTGGAAGAGCATGGCTTCCAGGACTCGGAGCTGGGCGACCCGTGTGGAGAGCAGCCAGACTTGGACATGCAGGAGCAGGAACATACTCTGGAGGAGGCTACGGAAGGCTCCAGCGAGTTCAGCGAGCTCAAGCAGATGCTGGTGCAGCAGAGAAACTGCACAGGTCAGTTGGGGGTAGGGACATTGATGGGTCCACAGGTATGACAGCCCCAAGCACCGCCTCAGGTACAGGTTTCCTGCCACAGGGTTTATAAGAATCTGTCTCCTGGCTAGAGAAGGTAAGACAGCCAAGCACAAAGTCAGACAAGGATCCAATCTTACAGGCAGAGATGGTCAAATAAATTGCCCGAGATAGTGGCAAAGCTCGAACTTCCTCCTGATTGTCCTTGATCGTTGTGTCACACTAGAAGCCTTGCCTGACATGAAGATTTTAGCCTTTGGAGAGCACACTTCTTAAAATGACCAGTAGTAGTGTCTTTTTCTGGGGGCAATCTAAGCATCATTTTTAGTTATAAAACCTCAAAGTCAACATTCTGTACACCACAGGAGAACAACAGGCAAGTGGGCTTGCAGTGGCCTCATCCGAGGACATCTTTTGTGTTCGATTTTCTGATGCTGTACCTTCCTCAGAGTCCTAGAAAAGCCTTACCTGGTCATCACGGTGTCTTACACACACTTAGTTAGCCACTGTTTTATTCAGGAACTTCACAGCTCTATTCGTAAGTGCATGAACCTGAACTTTTCCTGAATCGTCTTCATCTAGTGTTGGCAACAAGATTGTACTAGACTTACCAAATGAACTGGGGAGCTTTGGCTCTTTCTTCTATATTCTGGAAAGAACATAATAAGGTCGGAATTAAGTGTGTTCTTTGACAATTCGATAGAACTCACTTGGGTTTTGGTTTTTGTTTGGATGTTTGGTTTATATGTAAAAGTCATTAACCATATCAATTTATACATTATTTCTATTTAGAAATATATCCACATCCATTTTAGGTTTTTTAAAATATTACGTTGATGACTTAAATTTTTTTTTTATTTTATCTGTAGATAATTCCTCTGCAGTTTGCCTTTTTGCATCTAATAAAATATGGACATCCTTCTTGGTCAAAGATGTGGATCTAACTCCTTATTTTTAAATAACTGCATGATATTCCAGAAACCTTTTTAATATACCACACTGTCTTTCACAAAAGAGCAGTGGCAGATCCAAGGCCAGTTGTGAGTATAGGCTAACTTAGAGCTTCATAACAAATTCCCGATCGTCCTTTGAGCATCTGCCGTTAATTCTAGTAGAAACTTAGAAAATTATTAAACAGTACTTTGTGGGATTTTGAGTCCTGAATTTTAGGACCACATGTTTCATTCCTACTTCAGTAAGAAAAAACAACATTGATGCTCAGGGAGAGTTTGACGGGCCCAGAGCCCCCCACACAGGATAAACCCCAGGGCAACTTGTTACCAACCTCTGAAGCTGCTTCCTCCTTCCCGATCTCTTAAGCGTCGTGTTCCAAGGAACTTCTGAATCACTTTCTGCTGAGGATTGTAACAGTGCCGAGCAGCATGGTCTAATGGCACGGCCTGAGCTGGGCACACCTACGTTCTAACTTGGCACCCCTGTGTTCTAACTTGGCACACCTATGTTCTAACTTTAACACTGCATTTTATTGGCTTCAGTCACTAACAAACTTATAAGACCTTGACCAGGTCACAGACACAGCTTCCGTTTCCCTGTCAGTTGAGGGGGTAAACTAGATGACCCCCCCAAACTGTAGGCTCTGAAAAGGTCCATGACTGTTTACTTGGGAACATCACTTGACATCTCCAGGTGTGGACGCTCCACATCTGTGAAGTGGATAAGTCTTGCTCACTTAACCTATAATAAGAGGTGAATATGAAAAGAGAACAGGTTTGAAGTATTTGAAAAAGTTCTCATTTGTTTGCTTTTAATAATTCCACAAATGCAGACTTATTGCATCTTTCATCTCACAGGTGGTCTCAGAAAAGTGAGTGACTTTCTTACGTCACACAAAGTCGGTGACTGAAAATAGAGTCCCCATTAACTGTGTTTAGGGAGTGCCAAATAAGTACAAGGCACTTGAGAAAACTCAAACAGGTGTCGGAGGCCACTCCTTTTCTCTGGGACTTACATTCTTGTGGGCCACAGCCTTACTTCGGTCCTAAAAGGTCAGATTAGAGGGGGAGGGGAGGGGAAGGCATCCGTCAGTGCGCGCAGTGGTGGCACTGCACACCAGGGCATGTGGGAAAGGCAGGGGAAACCCCCGGCCCCAGCTTAAGGGATGGTAGAGTCCGATTCTGCAGGTGAGTCATCCACCTGTGCAGGCGAGATGCCGCAGGGACCGCCCACCTCGGTCCCAGGGAGGCGCACCAGCTGGGGAGGGGTTGAGGGCTGCAGTTTGGGACGGTCAAGGAAGGTGTTAGAAGAGGAGGTTGAAGCTGAGTGTTAAGCGATGAGCGCGAATTGGAAACATGGAGAGGAGGGTGAGTAAAGGCGCCTGAGAGAGATCTCCAAGCGAGTTCAGGAAAGAAGCCCCATGGGGCCGCGCAGCGCTCAGGTAGAGACGTAGAGGGGGAAAGGCTGAGAACTCCATGGGTCCAGACCCGCTGATACAGGCCGAAGAAACCCAGCCCTTAAGTAGCTTAAATGAAAAAGCCGCGTTTATGGGCCCAGCTATCTGGTAGGTGCGCGAGAGTGCCAACCTCAGACGCCTGGGCCTGGGCGCCTCCGGGGGGCCCGTATGCCAGTGTCCTTTTATCCTGCCAGTGACCGCTTGCTGGCAGCCCGGGGAATGGGCACCTGCACTGTCGCTTTCCCATCCCGAGACCACAATCCTCCCTGCGTCCTCCGCGTAAGGTCCCAAGAGAGGGCCTGGGCTCACCCCCGAACCGAGCGGGTACGTTAGTTACAGGCCCACCCCAGCGGGGCGAGGACCACCCGCGGCAGGGAGCTGAGAGGTATTTGCCCCCCGGGAAGGAATTCAGGCCGACAATACCTACGCGATGCTCGGTGAGGTTGGCGCGATGCTTACCTTGGTCCAGGTTCGGCCGCTAGGCAACAGCTAACGTCCTCTTGCTGTCTCTCTCCCTGTCCCTGGAGCAGAGGGGATCGTGATCAAAACCGAGGAGCAAGAGGAAGAGGAGGACGAGGAGGAGGAGGACGAGCTGCCGCAGCACTTGCAGGCCCTCGGGCCGCTGTCCGGCAGGTACGAGGCCAGCATGTATCCGACCCCGCTGCCCGGGGAGCTGTCCCCGGAGGGCGAGGAGAGCCCCCCGCCGCTGCAGCTGGGAAACCCCGCAGTGAAGAGGCTGGCGCCCGTGTCCCATGGCGACCGGCACTCGAGCGACAGCCGGGGCTCCTCCAGCCAGCAGCAGCGGAACCGGCGCGGCGAGCGGCCCTTCACCTGCATGGAATGCGGCAAGAGCTTCCGGCTGAAGATCAACCTCATCATCCACCAGCGCAACCACATCAAGGAGGGGCCCTACGAGTGCGCCGAGTGCGAGATCAGCTTCCGGCACAAGCAGCAGCTCACGCTGCACCAGCGCATCCACCGCGTCCGCGGCGGCTACGTGTCGCCCGAGCGCGGGCCCGGCTTCGCCCCCAAGCACGCGCTCAAGCCACGCCCCAAGTCGCCCAGCTCGGGCAGCGGCGGCGGCCCCAAGCCCTACAAGTGCCCTGAGTGTGACAGCAGCTTCAGCCACAAGTCGAGCCTGACCAAGCACCAGATCACACACACGGGCGAGCGGCCCTACACGTGCCCCGAGTGCAAGAAGAGCTTCCGCCTGCACATCAGCCTGGTCATCCACCAGCGCGTGCACGCGGGCAAGCACGAGGTCTCCTTCATCTGCAGCCTGTGCGGCAAGAGCTTCAGCCGCCCGTCGCACCTGCTGCGCCATCAGCGGACTCACACGGGCGAGCGGCCTTTCAAGTGCCCCGAATGCGAGAAGAGCTTCAGCGAGAAGTCCAAGCTCACCAACCACTGCCGCGTGCACTCGCGCGAGCGCCCGCACGCCTGCCCGGAATGCGGCAAGAGCTTCATCCGCAAGCACCACCTGCTGGAGCACCGGCGCATCCACACCGGCGAGCGGCCGTATCACTGCGCCGAGTGCGGCAAGCGCTTCACGCAGAAGCACCACCTGCTGGAGCACCAGCGCGCGCACACGGGCGAGCGGCCCTACCCCTGCACGCACTGTGCCAAGTGCTTCCGCTATAAGCAGTCGCTCAAGTACCACCTGCGGACACACACGGGCGAGTGAGCGCGCCCCCGCGCGGCCGCCAGGCCGGGTGTGCCGCCAGGTGCGCGGCCCAGCCCGCCCCTGGGCAGATGCCTGGCTGCCGCGGGGCCCGAGCCCAGCGGGCGAGGTCCCCAGCCCCTTTGCTGTGAGCCCTCTTCTCCTTTCATCCCTTCTCCCAAGGACACGGGGGTCCTGAGACCAGGTCGCTTGCTGCCGTGTTTACCCGGGGCCCCAGGGCGGGAGAACGCAAACCTGGGGAACCCTTTCGGGCTGTTAATTTCCTTGACAATAAAATGGATGAAACCAATCAGCACGGGGGGAGTGATTCGGCCGCCGGCCACTCGGAGGGTTGGTGCAGGGCCACTTAGTTGGGGATAGAACTTTATAATTACCTTTTGGATACTGTGGTTCTATTTGATAATAATAGAGTAATTTTTAAAAGACGAGCGTTTCCTGTTTGCCGTTTTTGTTTGGTTTTGAAGGGGAGGGGTTGAGAAGGTGTCCAAGGGACGTGTGCCTAGTGTCAGCTGAAAGGTGCTGTTGTCTCATTTATGTGCTTCTTCCTTGTATTGGGTGGCGAAGGGGACGCAGATCCCACCGATTATGAAATCGAAAAGAGGATGAGGAGCTTGAAATAGTGAATGAGCTTAAGGAAGGGTGGAAGCTCCTGGCACCTTGATGTCGGAGGACAGTGGGCATTCAGGAGGGAGGCAGGAAGAGCGACAGATCTGGAATGGGCTGGAAAGACGGTCCTACAGCAAACGCTGGGCGCGTCCCTCGGGACCAAGCAGCCTTCCTGCCCAGCTTGAAATGTGGCTGGTGGAGGGGTGGCGAGGAGAAGGTATCAGGAAGGGATGCAGAGGCCCCTGGTGCCAGTCTTTGGGGAAACCACAAAAGGCACCATTCAGAACATTTTCTACTTGTTATTTGTATGTTGCACCAAAGCGACTCTTTATCTGTTAAATGCACGAATGTACCCTGGTTTCACGAGGTATTCATTTCTCATTGCCATCCATTGAGGCCTAGAGACAACGTGGGCATATTACGTTGCCCACAGAGCGATTGACTCTTGCTCTGCTCCTGGGCTTGGCGGTGGCCCAGAGAGAATTCAGGCCATTCGAGGAGTCAGTTCGTGGAGGCTAGCAGAGTGCCCAGCTCGGCCAGGAGAGCTGGGAAGGCCAGACTTCTGCTCAAGGCAGAGAGACTGGCCTGAGAGACAGGAACTGCTGAAGGCGGGCAGACTAAGTCGTGAGTCTGGGGTGGTGAGGAAGGGACAAGACACTAAAGGATGTGCGGAAAAGGGAGTGAGAGCGGGGAGGTGCTCCATTCTCGACTGAGGGACCACAGAGGTCATCAATCCCTCCTCTCCTGATAAAGATGCGTAAACTGAGGCTCAGAGAGGGGAAGTCATACCCAAGAGCCCACATTTAAAAGGATATGACTTCTCTATTTACACTGAACATTTCTGAAAGGATGGTAGGACATCAGGGCAGGCGGCCCGAGTCGGGGGCAGAGGCCCCGGCTGGCGTGATGGGATGGAGAGGCCCCCAGTCTCGGCCCTGATCTCCAGAAGCAGCTGGAGAGTAGAGTGATCCCCAGAAGCAAGGAGTTCCATTCGTGAACAGTAAACACTGAGTGCCAGGTTTGCGGAAGCTAGCAGTTGCTCTGCCGACTGGAGGAGGAGGAGCCTGGAGAAGTCAGGACAGCTCGGTGGAGGTGGAATTCCAGGTGCCTCTGTGGGCTGGGAGGAGTCCACAGATGAAAAAAATGCAGGCCTTTTGGTGGGGTGTCCTTTAAGGCAGAAGCGTGGAAAGTGGGCTCCAGTTGATTCCGGAGCAGTGATTGATTTTGGAGAGGGCTTGTGGAGAGAAAACAGGATCAAAGTTGGGCTTGGAGTAGACTGGGGGCGCAGAGGGAGTCTTCGATCTAAGACTTCAGGATGGAGTTGGAATTTGATCTTGTGTGAGAAACCATTGAGACTGCTGAGCAGGAGAGGGAATGGATGCACATAGGGAATCAGAGGCTGAACCTGAAGGAGAAGGAAACTTATCACTGTCAGACGTACGGGAGAAACAGACCTGTTCGATGGAGGTGCCACAGATAAAGGAACTAGTGGCTGGCGGTTGATGGGATGACGGAGGAAATGGCTCTTTTGAACTCTGGAGTGTTTGCAGTTGCTAAGGGATGTTAGCAGAGATGTTTTGGAGATATTTGGTGGAGAGCCATCGCTGCTCCAAATCTTGACTAGTCCTGGGATTTACGGTTCTAGTCCTGAGAAGTTCCGACTTGAGCGGTGGACCACAGTAGTTTAGGGTGAAATCCAAGATAGAAACTCAGCAACTTCATTTGTTGTGCGTTACTGGGGCATCCTCAGAGCGCCTTGGGGGTCTGAGCATTTTTTCCCCCAGGCATCTGGTTTCTAAAGGATGCAATATAGTCAAGGGCTGGTACTTCTTATACGGAGCTGGACTGTAAAGGGGCTCTGTACTCCCACTTCCCCTTCCTTGGCTCTGCGCCCCTCTTCATGCCTCTTCCTTCGAGGAGCCCAGCACCCTCCACTCCAGTCATCTCTCCTCTCATCCCAACTCCTAGACCCCATCGTGCTTCTCACTTTCCATCTTCCATAACCTCTGTAGCAGTCCAAGGCCAACATCTACAGGGGATTCTCATCAAAGCGTAGACAGACACTGGAGTCGAACAGATGTGGATTTAAACTTGATAGCTGTGTGGCCTTGTACAAGTTAATTAACAGAATATCAATTTCCTCACCTGTTCAACGGGGATGATAAAGTTTCCATTGTTCTGAAGCTTAAATAACACATAACATAAATACATAGCAAAGACGCTGGCACCTGCAGAGCCCTCAGATTAAGTTGGCTAATTTCATTATTAGCTTTTAGCTAATGATGGCTTAACTTAGTAAAAGGAGAAGTTCAGGTAGGTCATGGGCTGGTGGTATATTTAAAAAAAAAAAAAAAATCTCTGAGAAGGAAATTTCCCCAGCCAACAGAAGCAGAAAATTATTTGGTGTGAAGGAGTTCAAATCCAACCACACAGGCAGCTACACTTGGTCGTGATGTCAGAGCAGACGGGTTTAAAAGTCACCTCTGAGCCACACGCTCGCGTTTGTAGCGGGGTGGAGCCCCTGCTTGCTGGGTGTCTGGTATGCTTTTACAGTGCTTTCTTAGGGTGCCCTTCATTTAATTAGAAAGCAAGACTTTCAAATTCCCAACTTGCCCATTGTCATCGGCCCCATGGAGTTGTGTACCAGAAAGAAAAATTGTCATTTATTGAATGCGTCTTCCTTTTGAAGACTTTGCATGTATCACCTCATAACTCTGCGGTATGCATCATTTTACTCATTTTATGGGTGAAGGGCGTGAGGCTCAGAGAGGTTAAGTCGGCCCAAAGTCACGCAGCACCGAGTTAGTGGAGTCAGGATTTGAACTCGAGTCTCTGTGACTCCAAAGCCCACGCGCTTGAGCGCAGAGTTCTTTCCTTGGAACCTGAATTGTTATTGAAAAAGAGAAAGCCAGCGCCTCTTTCCAATTATTCCATTTTATCCTTCGATTTTAAAATTTAAGACGAAATTAGGGAAAACGGAATACATCAAGCAGAATGTGCTTTGTGCCATATATTTGCCAAAATCATTAATGTAGTAATAAGAGACGCAGTAAAGGCCCCTGTGTTGAACCTCTTGTTTTACAGCTGGAGAAATTCAGATGGAGAGGAGCAGGTAGTCTGTGCTCGCTCACTCAGGTGGGGGGCAGCGAATGGAGCAGGGCTTGGGTCTGGCACCTTAGGGGATGCTCATTGTCATACAAGCGACCCTCCCCCCCCACCCTCCGCCTCCCCAGTATGTATTAAGCACCACTTGTGCAATGCATTGTCCTGGGCTCCTGGAAGAAACAAAAGGATTAGGAAACCATCTACTGCCTTGAGGGCCCTTAGAATCTGGTGGAGACTCTGGCCTAATTCTCTAGACTTAGCCTTTGGGGCTCTGGCAAGCTGAGGCCATCTCAGAGACCTGTAGGTGGATATCTTTGCAGAGAGAGCCACACCTCCATCTTTTCCTTGTCCCTCCTGTTAATCAGGGTAGCTTTAACCAGCCAGGTGTCTGTGGGGACCTTTCCTGAGGCAATGTGGTAGCGACTCCTCAGATTAAGGGATCAGGGACGAGGCCTCTAGGCCCTACTGTTGCCAGGGCAACGGTGAGTCAGGCCAAGGCCTCTCTGGCTTTCTGGAAAGCAGTTAGACTGCCAAACCTCTTGCTGCTTCCCAGGCATAGAGGAAACTTCTAGATTTAAATTTTTTAAAAAAATCAATTCTGCATTTGCCACTTCCAGTTGGGTTCCTTGAAATGAGTCTTTTTTTGTTAAAACACAATAGAATCTAACCCTTTTATTTCTGTTTTCTACAAAAGGTAACTCTAGGCTAAGAGAATGTTTTTAAAAAAGAAAAGAAGGAAGAGGAAAAAAGGAAAGGAAGGAAGGAAAAGAGAAGGAAATAAAAGAAAAATTAAACCAAGTCCTACTGATAGTGAATGAATGGCCTTACATGAAAACTTCTGGTAAGCTGTCAGACCTAGCTGTGATTTTTATTAGGGACAATAATAATCATCGCTACAGTTCATCGGGTCTTACCATGTTCCAGGCACTGTGCTAAGTAAATGCTTTCATATTTTATCTTGTGACAACCTGTGAAATTGTATTCGTATCCCCTGCAGATGAAGTTCAGAGAGGTTAAGCGATTAGCCCAAGGTCACGTGGCCAGAATTTAAACCTAACTGTGTGCTGTTAACTGCTGTTATATACTGCCTCCCAATTTCTTCAACGTGGATCCTTAATAAAAAAAAAAAAAAAAAAACAGTACTACTTCTCTCTGATTTGCAGCTCTGCCCGCCCCACGGACATTCCGCGTAAATTCTGGACCTGGCTAAAAGCAGACAGCTCGCTGGCTGGCCAGCCAGCCCAGTAACACAGGGACGATGACCCAGCTCACCTAACACAGGTCGAGTGGATGTGGCTGGGTGCCTTGGTGGTGGGTGCCAAGCTAGCCCCGTTTTAAACTGAGGCCCCCTCTTCCATAGGAACTCTGGGAGGAGGCTATCTGTTAAGGGCGGGGGGTGGGGGGGGAAGAGGGTGGCTCCCTGTCTGTGTTTGTCTCTGGCGTTGGGACCTGTAAGAAGCCATTTAAGTCAGAGGAGGAGTTGGGTGAAAGAGATCATTACAAGCAAACGCTTGCTCTCTGAGAAAATAGCATTCGCGCCCCGACTTTTTCTTGGGGTCCTCGCCGTTCCTCCCACCACTACCACATGAGTGAAACTTACTGCTTCTCTGTACAAAATAATAGCCAAGTCCTCAAAATAGATAGGAACATCGCCACTGTCTATTAATTAACTCGGGGAATGGAAAGTTGAATTTTAATGATAAAATGTACCGATGAAAATTTTTACTCTCACTAGTGATTTCATTTAAATAATGATTATTTAATAAGGATAAACTGTTCCCTTTTAGAATCAGTATAGTTGAATAAGTATACAAAGGACTTAAAGGACTACATTCAATCAGTTCTTTATTTTCAAGATACACAAATACTGAAGTTATGCCCTCCAAGGATTGAAATTGATTGGATTTCAGCTAAATTCAATTAAGAAAATTAAACAGGTTATCAAATGTGACATTTGCCATTTTTCTACCGAAAGTATGATCCAAGAACCACATGGTTCCGTGATCAAACTTTCTACAGGTGAATTATTTATGCAAATTCTAAAATCTAAGATAAAGTTTTTATCTGTTATTTTGTATTGACCATCGTCACTGAAAGTCACATGAATTTTGTCAAAAAGCGAAGGCTGTGAGTTGTTTGGCGTTGTCGCCCCCTGAACAGTTTAATAAGAAATGTCTCACTAAAATGCCTATTCTTCCTTTGCTGATTGGGACATAATCGATGCCTTACCAAGCTCAAGGTTCATGATCCATTTTGAAATAAGTTTAGGAAAAAAAAACTTCGAATACTTTATAGTTCTGCTAAAAATAAAAAAACCAATCAAGTTAATATCCAGACCAAATCACACGAATCTCCAGCATATTTAATTTAAACATTAGACATGTTGAGAAGAGATAGACATATTTTTCTTGCCCAAATCTATGCCTGCTCTTCAGAGTCTTGGAACAAGTATAAAGTGCATACAAACATACTTGGGTGTTCATTTTACCTAAAAGATTAACTCACATTAGTAGGTAATAATCACATAACAATTTCAGAATTTAATTAAAAACCCTTTCCCCTAAATGAAATGCCTTTTTTTTTTTTCCTGGCCATAAAGGAATTTCTGAGTTCCAAACACTAAAGGCTTATCTTAGAATTGAATGAGCCCCTTATTTTTTCAAGAGAAAGTATCAAGTCTCGTCTATAAATTTAACAGAAGAAATCATTTCCCACCCAATATGAGGACTTTTAACCATCTCCACAACTGCGAAATTAAGTGGATTACTTGGAAGAATTCATCTCCTCTCTGAAGTAACTAAATCTATAATATTATATTTTAGAGTCTCTTTCAGATCCGGGACACAAAATCCTCATCAAGTTTAAAATAATCAAATTTTCTGCGCTTTCATGATGTCAGTGTTTTTCAGCTTTTGTGTTTAGCCCCAGAATTCCTTGTTTAAATAAAACCATTTTCAGAAGCTACATATGTAAAGTAATTTGAGGCAGAAGGGCTGGGGGGTTGGAGTGAGAGGTAGCTAAACACACCTGCTTGGCCCTCTCCGGTGCGGGTGTGGGGGTTGGGATGGAGGTGGGGGGTGGGGCTGACCTGAGGAAGCTGCTTCAAATCCCAAGTCCAGCCAACCCTTAACCCTTGCTTCAACTTTTCCTAGTCCCAACTGAAAGTCCGTATGTTTAATTTAGTCAGTGACACATGCCATGCTTACCTAATTCTTCGATGGAGCACAGGATTTCTTAAGTTTATTTCTTCCTTTTAGGGTATTTCATGCATTTCTATTCTCTATAACCTCTATATCAGTGGGCAGAGATGTCTTGTCAGACAATGGCGAGTCCCTGTAGCCTTACCAGTGAATTTAGCGAGCTGACACCCACCAAGAATCCTTGGAAGGCAAGGGAACTAGCAGCACAGATGTCCAGAAAAGCCCTTCAGAAGCTACTAGGATCTCCCAAGTTATTTTTACAGCTAACCACCGACATGTGAAGGCCGGGGAAGATCAAATGCAAGTTACAGCCCCGGCAGGACTCTGGGCCTGCAACCTGGCTGTGGGCAGCTTTGAGGGGCTTCTTTCCTGCCTTCCCGGGCTCAGTGGGCACCTAGAGTAGGCACTTGGTGGCATGTGTACTTGATCTTCCCAAAGGTGGTTTCCGTTTGTTTCCGTGCTTGCTCCTGGGTCGGGCCCACGGGAGGCACTCAATGAATGTTAAATGAAGGGACAATTAAGCCACAGATGACAGTGCAGGAAGAAACAGGTAAAACCCCAAATCCTGCCCCACTGGGATGCAGATGGCTTTCTTCATTAAAGCTAATCCAAAAGCTTTAAGATATAATTAAAATGTATTTTATCATTTCCTCTGATATTTCAGCCCACGTATTAGGTAGGGCCCCGGGGTCACTGCCAAATCCCCTAACCCCAGTGGCACGGTGCCTGGTGTGATGACAGAAATCCTCTGGGGTTTCCGGCCTTTGAAGGAAGGTCACCCAGCCCCCTGGTAAGGGGTCCGTGGGCAGGCGAGCAGACAGCAAGGCTAAACTGCAGGGAGATGGGGCCGCTGGCATCTCCCCGGCATCCAGAGAGCCTTCCCACCCTACTGCTGGCTGCGAGCTGTCAGATTGTCACTGCTCTGTGTGCACAGGCTTTCTGTCGTTTCAAGTCGCTTTGCTCTGCTGTGCCTTCCTGCTGTCTACAGCAGCGGCATATTCACACACGTATTACACAACACAGAGGCGTCAGGACCCCAGAGAAGCGGCCTCTCCCAATCCCTGGCCCCCCAACGCCTTGACAACGTCCTTGGAGTCCCACAGAGCCAGGTCCTGGCTCCCCTGGCGGACAGCCTCCCCCTCGGACCTCCAGGCTCCATCTCTTCCTGGAATTCTGACGATCCGCTCAAAGCCTGGGCCCAAGTGAGCACCTGTGAAATGGTGACGTACAGTGCCTGTCTCCCAGGGCTGCTGCGCGCGATGCTGCTGGACGATGAAGCCAGGGATTAATAAAAACCACTATATATGTTTCAATTTAAAAATATATTTCTATAGATTTGTATCTTAAATAAATGTATATGTAGTTTGTAAATTTAACGACTTGAATTTTTTTAATTCCTCGGCTCGAGCCTCCTCCACCCGCCAAGCCGCGGAACATGCCGAGCGCGCCCGGGCCCAGCAGCCCGCCTGGGGACCGCTCCGCGCGCCCTCGCCACGTGGGGCCGCCGGGCCGTGCTGCCCCCTGCCGGCCGAAGCCGGGAGGCCCGGAGGCCCGGAGGCCCGCGCCGCACCTGGCCGCCCGCGGCCGCTCTAGGCATGCGGCCTCTCGGTGGTGGCGCCGGGCCGCGGTCGCGCGCTCAGGAAGGGGCCGTCCCCGAAGCTCCGGGGTGGGCCGAGCGGTGGGCCCAACTCCGGGCAGGCGCGGAGCGGTGCTGCTGCACCCCGAGACCGGCCCTCCCTTCCGTGTTTTCTTGCTTCCTTGCACGGCTGGCCCGCCCGGCCCAATCCCGCGAGCTCCGGTGGGGCCCGTGCGTTGTGCGGATCCGGGGCTGGGGACCTGGTGGTTCAAAAACAAAGGACAGGCCTCAGGGTGCGGCCGAGCGGAGACGTGCCCCGCCCCGCCCCGCCGAGCCGCGGTGGAGGAGAAGGGTACAAAGGGAATCCCGCGGGCGCGGGGACCAAGGAGGAAGGGGTGGCCCCGGAGTTTGCCCGAGCGTCAGGGTTTATGAAAACCCTTTCCCCGGCAGCATTTTATGCTGCCCACTTTTCTGAAGTTCAGGTCAGTTAAGCTAGTATTTACACCATGTAGAAGTGGTTGAACCTTGAGAAACGCTCAGATGATGGGCTGGGCTGATTTTGGTTCTTACAACATTTTCGAATATTTGGTTATTTCCAAGAGGTGGAATAGCACCGTTAGAGGGTATGGATTTTTTTTAAAGGCTTTTTTTTGATATATGTGGCCAAACCGGTCTCCTGAAAGTCCACCAGGTCACGCTTGTTCTTTGCGGGAAGTAGGTGGGTACCTGCAGGCAGAGGTGAGAACTGGGAGGGCGTCTCCTGAGGTGGAGGTTGGGGTGGAGTCTGAGGAGCACCTTGGGTTGAGTGTGAATGATGGTTAAGCGGACAGTGGCGTTGAAACGGTGGCCCGGGCCTTATTGTGGGGCCTTATTGTGGGACCTGACTCTCAATGGATTTGAATGTTTTGGGGACACGAGGCCCCAGAAAGGAAGTCTTTGAAAGTGCACGTTTGATCATGGCCCTCTTGCTTATTACCCTAAGGGTAGTGGTTCCCATGGCTCTTAGGGTAAAATCCAGAACCTCCTCAGGCCCAGGAGGCCACACCTGCCTCTCCAGCCCTATCTTGGGCTGTGTATTAGTTTATTAGTTTCCTAGGGCTGCAGTCACAAGGGACCACAAACTGGGTGGCCTTGTACTACAGGAATTTATTGGCTAGAAGTCCAAAATCAGAGTGCTGTCACAGTTCTCACTAGAGGCTCTCGGGGAGAATCTGTTCCACGCCTCTCACGGAGCTTTCGGTGGTGGCCAGCAACCTTTGGCATCCCTTGGCTTGTAGACACATCCCTCTGGTCTCTGCCTCCATCGTCACGTGTTCATATGTGTCTCTGTCTCTGTGTCTCATATAAGGACGACTGTTGCATTAGGGACCCACCTACTCCAGTATGACTTCATCTTAACTAATTACATCTGCAACGATTCTATTTCCAAGTAAGGTGACATTCTGAGGTTCCTGGAAGGACGTGAATTTGGGGAAGACCCACTTCAACCCACAAGAGGCCGTGTCCCTGACTCCACACCCTGACCTCTCTGCAGTTCCGGTTGAGGTTGCGCCCGTACTGCCTGGTCCTCCTGGGCCACTCATCCTAACTAACTTCCCTTCTTCCTGCAATGTCACTGCTTCTCCTGAACCCCACAGACTAGGATCACCCGGCCCTGTTCTGTGGGCGCTCAGCACTCATCACAATGGTGATTGAAGAAGTACCTGAGTGACAGTGTCACACGCATGTGTACCACATCCACTAGAGAGTCACCTTTACAAGGGCAGGAACCAGGCTGACTGGATGAACAATAACAAACCTAAATTTGTGGCCAAAGGCTTGCAGCCTGACTCGGGAAGCCTGTCACAATAGGCCAGGCCACAGACTGTGCCAACTCCACTGCAGTGAGCCCATCAGGAAGGTTGGGGGGGTGTGGTCCCTGTGCACAGGAGGAGACAGGTCTGCATTCAGTCCAGGCTCCATCCTCCCCTAGAGGGACAAGAAATAAAACCCACCTCCCTGACCACTACTCAGGTCTGTCCTGCTCTGTCCCTTTGCTGCAGCCACACTGGTACTGTTCACACTCCCTGATGCTCCTGTCAAGCTAGTTCCTGCATGGGGGCCTTGGCAGTCATACCCACAGCCTGGAATGTTCTGCATCCAAATTTTTACACACTGGCTTCTTCTTAAACTTCAGCTCGGGTTGTCACTTCCCCGACCACCTCCATCTCTCCCTCACTGTCGTCCATCACATCGCCTGGCTTTATTTTCCTATAGTGCTCTCAGGATCTGCGATGATCTCGCTCACATATTTGTTTGCTTGTCTGTCACCTTACACCTTTCAGAATAGAAGCTCCACGAAATCCCATCAGGGACCTTGTTTGCCTGCCTTGGTCACTGCTCAGCCCTCAGTACCTAGACTAGAATTTGGGATGCCGTGGGTGCTTACTGTTTGTCGAATGACTGAATGAAAGTTACTTAACCCCTCTTAGTCTCTGTTTCTTCATCTGTAAAATGGGGGTAATCTTAGCTACTTCATGAGAGAACAATTTTATCTGCGTCAGAGAGTTCTTGGGAGGATTAAATGGGAGATGTACATGCAGTGCCTTCAACATAGTAAACACTCAACATAGTAAACACTGAGCCATTATTAATAGCTTAGATTGGCACACATCCTAACGTGGAGGGGGACCAGATGGCTGATGAAGCTATGAGGCTGTGTCCTCCTCTGCAAAATGGAAATAATGATTCCTATAAAAGCTTGAATGAGTTAAGTGTAAATTATAATGCAGATTTCTCGAATTAGCATTCCATTGATCCTTTTTGTCTTAAAGCAATTATTTATTAATTATGTAAATAGGAAACGATATTGCTTGCAGTTACTGGAAGGGAATATGCTTAAATTTGTGACATTTTGAGAATAATACATTTTATGCGGAAAATTTGGAAACTACGATAGAGTATAAAGAAAATGTAAAAAGTCTCCCATAATCCCCCTGTTTATTTTTTAATCCTGGTCTTTCTGCCGTGGAGTAAACAGTACACATTTAAGCATATCTGCGAGAGGAAGTGTGATGCCATCAGGCGGGCGGAAGGGGCAGCTGAACAGGTTGGTTGCGACGATCTTTTATTAGATCGTGGTGTGTGCTGTGGTGTCTTCCCAGGTCTGGATTCCAGGTGTTCTCTCCTGGCGCTGTGTTCAGTCCTGTGTTTTAGCAGACGTTCTGATATAAACTAGAACGAGTCCTCCATTGTCAAGTGCGGACTAGGATGACACTTACCTTGTTATTCTCAGTTTTCTTAGCTCCCGTCATCTCTTCCGTTTTTGGAAATAAATGTTCCACCTTTTATTTGCTAGGTCTGTCTTCCATCTACATCTCAGGTAAGGAGTTAGTTTGAAAAAGACGACACTCGACTTAGACAAAGAACTAAGAGGCCTGGGTGTCTTGGAGAGGGAAGACGGTGGGGAGGAGGCCGTGAGTGACATAGTGGGAAGAGGAAAGACAGGTGGCGAATTAAAGAGATGGAGGGCAAAAAGAAAGATGGACGGATAAAGAAAAGGTGGTAGAGGGAGGGCGACTGGCGGAGTGAACAGGCAGGCCTGGAGCGTGGTGTCGTGCAGGGGCTCCAGGTGGCCTGGCTTTTCTCGGCTAGGTAAGGAGAGGCTCCCTGGACCCCTGCTGTCTCCAGCTGTGGGCAAAAGATCGTGACCAAATCAATTCACCAAACTTGAGGAAAAAAAGCGGGTTGGGGTTCAGAGCAGAAAGGCCAGTATGAAGTGACAATGGGACATGAAACTGAAGATGCAAAAACTATACTTGTTTATAGGGCAGCTGGGTGTGGCTGTGTGAGTATAAAGCTGTGAGTGAAGAGTCACTCAACCCTGGGGGTATAGCTCAGGGGTAGAGCATTTGACTGCAGATCAAGAGGTCCCCGGTTCAAATCCGGGTGCCCCCTGCAAGGATCTCTTTTTAGAGGTTTTCCGGCTCTTATGTGATGTCCATAGATGCAGCATCTCGTTTGGACTGAAAATAAGACCAACTTTCTCCTTGGGCTCTACAGGTTTCTCTCACTTCTCAACTCTGTCCCCTCTGGAGAGATGTCTTCACCTTCTTATTTCATCCTCACAGGAAGCCTGCAAGGTAAGTGTCATCCTAGTCCACACTTGACAAACATGGAAACCAAGGCAGATATAAGATAAATAAGCCCTGGGGGTGTAACATACATCATAGTGACTACAGTTAATACCATATCGTGTATCTGAAAGTTGCTAAGAGAAAAGATCGTCAGAGTTCTCATCACAAGAGGAAAAGTTGTAATTATGTCTGGTGATGGATGGCAACTCGACTTAAGTGATTTCTTTTTAATTCATATATTTTTATTAAAATTTTTTTCCAGTTTTACTGTGATATATTTGACATATAACATTTAGAAGCTTAAGGTGTACAGTCATATGTGTATATGGCAAAATGATCTCCACAATAATAATGGAGCCTTAATTTTTCTCTGTATGCTGTTTTGTACATTTTTAATTTTGTGCATTATTCATACAAAAGCTAATTAATTTACAAATTTAGAAAACCTCAGTTCAAGTGATCTGACTTCCAGAAGCTGCTGTTGAGTCCTCTCAAGGCACAGGGTTAGGTCCTCTCTGCTTTTCTGGGCGACCTTATTATACAAAGGGAGAGAGTCTGCAGGGAGGTAGGGGAAGAGGGACCGCTGGTTGTCACCGGGCGCGGACAAAGGTTGGCCCTGTGGCAGCATCCTCAAATGGCAGCTGTGTCCAGGCAGGATGAAGTGGTGGTCATTTAACTCTTGATTCTGTCACTTATTTTTTTGTGATTTGGACCAAGTTGCTTCAGTTCCCTGTGTCACTGTCACCCTTAAGGGTGGTGACGGTGGTGGTGGTGGTGATAGACATAATACTACGACAAATCATTTTTAAAATCATATGTATGAAGCACATTATAAGTGTGCAATAAATATTAAGTCTTATAGTTATTTATGGGTTTCTTGGGTGGAGCTACCCAACTGAGAAGCCCCAAGGAGGCCTTCTTGGCCCAGCAAGGGGTGTAGCTCAGGGGTGAAGCACTTGACTGCACGTCAGCGGGCCTCTGGTTCAAATCTGGGTGTCCTCTGTAGTTATCCCAAATCTTCCTTCACCTCGCTGGGTGTCCTGGTGATCTATCCATCCCCTGCTGTGTAGGGGACTCTTGAGTTGTCTGTATCCCCTCCCTTAACTTTGGGATTGCACTTCTCCATTCTACCTTTGTTTACATAAAATTAAAATAGATGACGAAAAGCAGGATGCAGTACAGCACATATGTTATGCTGCCTTTTGTGTCACAGGCCACCCGCGTGGGTTTCCTCCAGCGGAGCCTTTTCTAGGTGAGAGGGAGAATTTTCACTGCATACTTTCTTTTTCATTTTATTTTTTAAATTTATTTATTCTTAAGATATTATTTCGTTTTGTATTTATAGCAAAATTGAGGGGAAGGCACAGAGATCTCCCATATGCCCCCTGCCCCGACACACACGCATCCTCCCCCATTGTCAACACCCCCCACCACTGGTACATTTGTTACAATGTGAACCTGCACTGACACGTCACCATCACCCAAAATGCACAGCTGACGTTGGCGCTCACTCTTGCTGTTGTATATTCCATGGGTTTAGACGAATGTATAATGACATGTATTCACCACTGTAGTATCGTAAAGAGTATTTTCACTGCCCTAAAGAATCCTCTGTGCTCTGCCCATTTATCTCCTCCGACCCCCAAACCCCTGGCAGCCATGGTCTTTTTACCGTCTCCATAGTTTTGCCTTTTCTAGAATGTCATCTAGTCGCCTATTCCAGAATGTCACATAATATGTTACCCTTTTCGCATTGGCTTCTTTCACTTAATGATACGCATGGAAGATTCCTCCATGTCTTTTCACGGCTTGTCAGCTCATTTCTTTTCAGTGCAGAGTAGTATTCCATTGTCTGTATGTGTCGCAATTTATTTACCCTTTTACCTAGTGAGGGACAGTTGCCTCCAACTGCATACTTTGTGTGCCTTTTGAACATTGTATCATGTGAATTCTCTGCGTTTGGTATCTTTCTTTTACAAATACAATTGAAAATTTAAAAATAATCAAATTAAATGAGGCCTCACCCACCAAGAACATGGGTCTGTTTGGTCTGTGTTTCCCCTTTCTGTTGCGTTTTGCCAGAATCTTGAGTCTGGGCAGTCAGGGTGCGACACACGCTAAGGGCCACTCCTCGCCCAGGTCGGCCAAGGCCCTGTCGCGGCCAACAGATTCCTCAGGCCCCTCCCGCAAGGCCCAGCCCAGGACCTTCCCCCGGCACTTCCGGGCTGGGCGGGAGCCCTCCCACAAACACTCTACTAGGAGTTGGCCTCCTCCAGGACCCGGACCTGTCCTTTCCATACTGGAGGCTCCAGCCAGCACTTCTCCCGTGAGGCCCACCTCTCCCCGCCTGCAGGCGAGCACCCGTCCGTCTCCGAGACTGGGCTGGGTACCGACTTAAAGGCAGCCCGCCCCGCCTGGCAGTTTCATTTTGCTCGTTCCCACACACTCACATCATATAGGAAACAAGCGAACTCCCAGAGACCCCTTGAGTCGTGTTAAATGATCATAAGAGCCAAATCGAACAGGCTACCACCAGCCAAAGGTGGGACAATTTGAGGATCAAAAAGAAGAATGGGCATAATTGATCGAAATGCCTAAAACAGGCATTTTAAAAATCCATTCATTCATTATGATGTATTGTTTTAAAAGCTCTCACTGGTCAAATTTGAAGGTTGCTAAAGCATTAATGTATTATTCGGAAAACTCATAAATAAAAGGAAAGAATCAAGCATTTGTTCTACACCTTCTGTATTAACGATATTCCAACAGGACCAAATAGCTGACGAAGGAATTTCTTCCCTACTAACAAAATGCGAGCTAATAGAGGTCGAGAATTAGAATAAAACCATTTACAAATCCTAATGGAAAAACAGATGTGAGGAGGTGTCAGCAATGCCTGCTCAAACTGTGAGATGAGTGTTTGATGAAGACATTTATTATGAGGGTAACAGCACCTCAACATACTGGTTAATCTTAATTTCACAGAAAGAGAAACCAGGAGACATGAGCATCCTTATACAAAGGAAGAACACAGTGTTTACAGTGATGTCTTCTTACCAAAAAAATTGAACCTGAATTTGATCAAGCCTCTAGATACAGCAAGCTTAGCTATGTTAAAAATTGTTAAAACTGACTATGATGGTGACCTTTATGTGTCTAGTTGAATGGGTCATAGGGCACACAGATATCTGGTTAAACTTTTTTGGGTGTATTTTTTTAAGGGTATTTCTAGATGAGATTAGCACTTGACTCAGTAAAATCTAAGTAAAACAGATGTTCCTCCCCAGTGCTACTGGGTGTCATCCCGTTCATCGAGGGCCTGGACGGAACAGAAAGGCAGAGGAAGGGAGGATTCGCTCTCTGCCTGTCTACTCGAGCTGAGACACTGGTGGTCTCCTGCCTCGGACTAGAATTCACACCATCAGCTCTCTGGTTCTCAGGCCTTCAGGCCCTGACGAGAACTACACACCAGCCTTCTCGGGTCTGTGACTTGCCAAGATGGCAGTTCCTAGGACATCTCAGCCTCCACGATCACGTGAAACTATTCCTTAGAATAAATCAGTCAGTCTCTCTCACTCTCTTCCTCTCTCTCCATATGGATTTAATTGTAGAGTTAATTATATGCATATGTATAATTTGTTACATAAAATCACATATAGTTATATAAATTTATATATAATCGGTTATATAAATTATATAATCAGCAATACAAAATAGATGTATAATTGGTTCTGTGTCTCCAAAGAACCCTAACCAATAGACTAGATGATAGACACCACTACTTTTGTGTATATTTGAGATTTCCCATAATAAAAGTAAAAAAAATTCCTTTCTCATAGATAAATATTTTTATAGACAATGGAAGGAAACTATGCTCCCCAATTAAAAAACGCTGTTTCCATTTTCTGGTTCTGATTTGGTTTTGCATCTTATATTGATTAACTGAACTGGCGTGTAAGGGAGGAAGACTTTCCCTTATTTGTCTTAGCACCATGGAGACAGGCTGACATTTTCAAAAAGAACTTGGCTGAAAAGCAAGCAGAAACAGAAGCGCAGCCATAGAACCAGTCACTGTGGTTCTGGTGCATTAGCAGCATCGCCAGCGTCACTAGCCACCCAGGGCTCAGTGACAAGTGACGGACACCAGCTGTTCTGCTGTCAGGCCAGTGGTCTCCAGCCTTGGGGACTGGCTTCCTGGCTCATCTTACCCAAGGATTAGCGGGCAGAGGGCTTACCTCCAGCGTCTCCAAGGACGCTCCCATACTTTCTCATGTTTGGGAGGGCGATACTCCTGCAACTTGAAGATACTATAACCCTGCGAAAAGTTAAACTGGAATCAGCATGCAGTGGGTGAGACTGGCCTTCAGAAGTGACCCAGAGAGACGTAGTTATGAGCAGGAGCACGCACAGTGACTTCTTCGGAGGAATGTCAGTTAGAGTGAGCTGCGACCTAATTAATCATATCATAACCTAAGAGCCTAAAGCAATGCATGATGCACTGTTAGCTCCCGAATATTTTAGAAGGGAAATCAGACAGAAAGGAATTGGCTGATGTTTTATGTAGCGCTGCCACACAAGAGACCCAGTTCAATCTGTGTTTTAGCAAGAATCCTTGCAATATGGTCACGAGTTTTAGTTCTAGAGTTAGACTCCGTGGGCTACTGAATTTAAGCTTTAGTTTAAAGCTTTAGTTTCTTTATCTGTAATTGGGGGTAATAATTGTACCTCTCTCTTAGGGTTGGTATAAAGACGGAGGAGAAATTTCATGGAGGCATCTCGTGCTGAGTCACAGGAAGGTCCCTGCTAGAGCCGCCTTGGAATGAGGGAGAGTGTTGGGGTCACGGACAGGAGATGGAGAGATCAGGTAAGGAGCTGGGTCCTCCTACAGTTCCGGCATGCTGCATCATAATGGAGATGGTCGCTAAGGTTTCCTGCCCCCTGCGGCTCCCATCCAGCCCTCCCCTGCCCGCCAGCTGGGCTTTCTGCCTTTCGCACCACAGGGAAGGGATGACCCCATAGAATGCAAACTGTCGGCGCTCAGCTTTCAAATTCCAACAGTCTGGGTGCTGGGGGATTCAGGAAATAAAGATTGGCCCCAGAGCAGAAAACTGTCCCAGCATGGCAGAGCCACATGGGACATCCCAGCACTGCACGGGTGCGGCCAACAGTGCCAGGGAATCGAGGAGCACAGGCAGCGGGCACCAGCATGCGACCAGAAGGTCCCCACACTCACAGTGCGATCGAGACAATGGAGAGGACCAGACGCCCACCCACTCCACGTGGCAGTCGCCTGCAAGCCCCTTCATAACTCAGCCACAGCACGGGGGGACATTGTGGGGGACCCCAGGCTCGAGCCACTCACAAGATGGGACACAAAGCAGAGATCAAGTTGTTTGGTAGAAAAATTAGGTTCCACATCTGCTCCCTCTCAGTCGGTGGACTAAGATTTGCGCGCACGCGGCGGATCACAGAGCTGAGACACTAGCTGGGGGCGAAGAGATGCACGTGTTCAGGAGATGGACGGATGGGACCCGGTGATCTGGGAGGGGTGAGTCGGGACAGGGAGAGTCCTGGCGTGGTGGATGACAGTGTTCTGGCCTCCTGAGAAGGGACAGTACTTTGGACCGGGAATAATTCATAAAACTTTTCCCTGGCCTGAGGAAATACTCTGAAGAGCGATGAATTCCATTTGCAGCCTCACTAAGCAACCTTCCGGCAGCTCATGTGGTTTCCCAGGTAACCTGGAGGACATTCTGGCTTGTTGCTATCCATCTTTGAGAGTCTGATTAGGGAGGTCTTGAGAGCCAGGTCCAGTTCTGGTTGCATCTGCACTTTCAGAGTCTGAGAGTCCAAACCTTGATGGTTCTGCCAGTTCAGGATTTCGGGACGCTTTTCTGAAGCTGCTTCGTTACCACTCTGATGAGGAGCAGAGTAACTATTGTCACCTGGCAGGACCATGTGGAAAGGGGGTGAAGGAGTGAGCACAATGGGAACCACCGGGAGTGACTTCCTGCGGAGGGTCACTGCTCAGAGCCACCGTCCTAAGCCAGGTCCTTGGAGCCTGAGATTTTCACTTTTAGGAATCAGTCCTAGGGGAATGATCTGAGACTGAGCAAACAGCATGTTCCTATTCATCAAAGTGTTGTTTATTATCCTGGAGAATGTCTTCCACTTGCTCCATGCAGCATCCCACATGTCGAGCCTACATTCTCCGACAGATGGACCCCAAGAGCTTGTATGGAGGTTCCACCAGGGGGCTCAGCTACTCGGACACCCTGGACCAAAGAATCGCCCTCCTCTATCAGAGTGGGCCAATCTCACTTCAGAACAATTGAACTTCGATAGTAGAAAATCTTATCCAATAGTATAGTGCAGCATAACTCGGAGAGGCTCAAACAAATGCCGTGGGGGCTCAGTATGGGGAAGCGTACGCCTGCGGAGCAGGGGCGCTCTGTGTTCGGAACAGATAGGCTTGCTGCCCAGGCTGGGCCCTCTAGCTCTGCTGACACCTGGGTTTGTCCTCGCCCACTCTCTTTCTCCAAGAAGTTGGGGCTGCAACTTTCTTGGCCAGGTACATCCCCTGGAGTAAGCCAAGCTGCTGAGAGCTGTTGATGGGTCCCAGGCTTTGGTCCCTGGGAAAGGAAACCAAAACAGAGTTGGAGATGGAAAAAGAGGAAAGAAAGCATCTTAGATATTAAGAGAATGGGTAGCATTCTTTCTGTACCCAGCAGCAGCAGCAGCAGCAGTAGTAGTAGTAATAAAGGACGGGGTGAGAACTACTCTGGGAAAAGATGTTCAGGTGAACATAGGTATACAGAGCCTGAGGAAAGGGAGCAGCTTCTGACAGGTGTGGAGGTGGGTGCCCAGAGCAGCAGTTCAGGCAGCTCCTCAGGGAGACATGATGGTGAGAGCAGAGCTTGATAAAGATTGCAATTATGAAAGTCTCTTACTGAGAAAGCATAACATCTGGGGGTATAGCTCAGGGGTAGAGCATTTGACTGCAGATCAAGAGGTCCCTGGTTCAAATCCAGGTGCCCCCTATGTTGTTTGACTCTTTTATTCCTGTGGAAGTGTAGCTCCTTGTTATCCTGCAGGCCCAGCTTCATGGAATCTAAATTTCCAACAAGTGGTAGAGATGGAAGTGTCCCTCTTGTGACATTTCTCATGTGTTTCCTTTTTACCTGCTCAGCCATATTCATTTGCTGGAGAGATGGAGGAAGTCTGTCTCAGGCTTTCTCTCTGTTTCCTTGGTGCCTAATTATTACCATCCTGTTTTATTTGTTTATAACAAGCTTGCTTCAAAAAAATAGCATCTGAGGCAGCTTGCAATAAAAGTCCAACCAGTCAAAGAAGTATAAAGAGTCAAGGGCCGACTTAAATGAGGCAGTCAAAATCATAGGGACAGAAAGGATGATGGGTGCCAGGGGCTGGAGGTGGGTGAGGAGTTATTGATCAGTGGGGGACAGAGTTTCACTTTGTTCTGGGGGCGGATGGTTGCACATTATGAATGTACTTAAAACTACTGAAAAATGGTATTACACTTAATGAAATGAAAATACATTTAAAATGGTTAAGACGATAAATTTTATGTCGTGTGTACTTTATCACAATTTTAAAAAATGAAGGAAAAAGAAAAGGCAGGGACTGAACGTTTAGGAGAGGAGGTAAATAATTGTTCCCAAGGGCCCTGGTTGTGAGAAGCTACTACTGCTGAATACAGAGCTTGTCTCTGAGCTTCCAGGTAATGAGACAGAAGTGCGAACATACCAGTTCATCAACTGAGTAAAGTACTTTATTAGCTCTGAAAAACAGCAGTCGTTTATATGATGGGTCTTTATAGATGCCACACTGGAGAGATGATGGTTATTCCCAGGGCAGCTGTGGCAGTCACACAGGTAGTGTGTTACACAACTCCACCAGTCACATGGTCCCGTAGAGTTATACAGCCTAGTGACCCTAGATATTGGCTGTAGTTTATCCCTTTTTACAAAAAATGGAATACCGTAGACTGGGTGGCTTATAAAGAGTTAGAAATTTATGTCTCACAGTCTGGAGGTTGGAACGTCCAAAATCAAGGTGCCAGTACACTCTGTGTCTGGTGAGGACCCGCTTTCTGGTTCACAGACAGCTGTCTTGCTGTGTCCTCATGTGGCAGAAGGGACAAGAGCTCTTTTAGGCCTGTTTTATAAGGGCATTGATCTCATTCATGAGGGTTTCACTCTCATGACCTAATCACCTACCAGCGGCCCCACCTCCAGATGCCATCACATTAGGGATTAGGTTTCAACATATTAATTGGGGGGGGTTGAGGCGGAGCACACAAACATTCAGTCTGAGATATATATATATATATCTATATATATATATATATAACCCATATATATATATATGACCCATAGAAAGATTTCTTAAACACAACCCCCAAAGAAAGATTTCTTAAACACAAATATATATATATGACCCATAGAAAGATTTCTTAAACACAACCCCCAAATTACAAACTACAGAAAATAAATTTGATTATATCAGAATTTAAATTTCCATGTGACAGAAAGTTTCTAAACAAGAGACTCTGAATTTTGCAACACATATGATGGAGAATGGATTTGTACCAAAATATAACCAAAATGAAAAAGTTCTGGAGATCTGTTGCATAACAGTATGAATGTACTTAACACTATTGAATTGTCTACCTAAAAATGGTTAAGATGGTAAATTTTCTTATGTGTTTTTACCACAATTAAATATTTTTAATTATTTTAAAAATAAGAATTCCTATAGAGCAATCAGAAAAAAAATAGTTAACCCAACAGAAAAATGGACAAGGACGTAATAAGCAAGTCACAGAAGAGGTTATTTTTTATGACAAACATGTGAAAAGATGCTCAACTTTGCTAGAAATCAGGGAAGCAAAAATTAATTAAAACAATAAGGAGGTACCATTTTCCTCCCCTCCCAAAAGTTAGGATCCATCAAGGTTTAACTAGATCAAGAGTCGCTGAGGGAAAATGGTACTTTCGTTTGCTCACAATAGGAGTGTAATTGGTACACTCACTATGGAGAAATTTTGGGTAATAAACATAATAAAGTCAACACAAAAGTTACCTGTAACTATAATAGTAAAATTAAAAGCATGAATACAATTCAGGAATTTCATTTCTAGGTATATCCCCTTGAGAAATTCTAGCAGAAGAGCACCAGGAGACTCAGAGAGACATGTTCATTGCAGCGCTCCTGTTCGCAAAAAACAGGAAATGTCCTAAGTGTGTCCATTAAGTAGAAGAATAGATAAATGAAGCTTTCTGGGCTCCTATAATGTAATATATTAAAGGAAAGTTCCACTGAGCGTCCAAAATGACACAAGCACAGGTATAAAGGCATAAGTGGGAGGGAGCACCCTGTAGAAATCTCGGGATCATGTCTTACAGCCCGGTTACTCACCCACCACTGGCCACAGGAGGTGCAGGGGGTCGGAGGTCAGAGTACTGGTGAGCAGTGCCTGTCTGGGTGATGTGTACCAAACACCGCTCCTCCGGAGAGGGAAAGTTGTGGCGCTCTCCCCTCAGTCGAGCCCAGGCTAGGAAGGGGCTGGTGGAATCTGCTAGAGGGCTTGGTCATGGGCTAGAGTTGGGGTTCTCAGTGATGTTTGTCCGGCCCCACGGGGAGCCTGGGGTTGGCTCTGCAGGGGGACAGGGGCCAGGCCGATCTTCGCTACCAGAGTGGGCGAGGATGAAAGGCCCGTGAGTGTTTCCTGGGGCCACACAGGTGAGGGACATTCTGGAGTAATGTCAGGCTCTGCCTGAGAGGATGGGTCTTGGACCCCAACAGAGAGGGTCTGTGTGACACAGACCCCGGAAAGCCAGGAAGAAAATGCACTGCCAGATCACAGGAGCAGTCACAGGTCCCCAGTGGAGGCCTCAGAGGCCTCCCCGAAACACCCTGGGGGGATTCCAAACACTCGCCAGTCCAGAGAGAGCAAGTCCATCCCACTGCGCTTCTCACCTGCTAAGAACTTTCTTATTCTCCCTTCCCCTCCTCCGCCCCTTCCTCCTCCGCCCCTTCCTCCTCCTCCCCACTCCAAACGCGAGGACTGAGCACCGCGGGGAAGGAGACAGGAAGCACCATGTCCCAACTCCAGGGGCGGAAGGGGTGGAAATCAATGTCAGAGAACTGACTCTGTATCATGGGAGACTGGGCATTGTTTCCCCCAATCATTGTGAAATATGTAAATATATGTAAAGAGCTGTCTGAATTCAACACGTCTACTTAGAAAATGGGCAAAAGACATGAACAGACTTTTACAGGAGAGGAAATACAGATGGAATATAAGTACTTGAAAAGATGTCAACATTATTACCGTCAGGGAAACACAAATTAAAATCACAATGAATTGTCACCACACACCTATCAGCATGACCAAGATAAAAAAAGATGAGAACACCAAATGCTGGTGAGGATGCAGAAAAACTGACCGCTCATACATTGCAGGTAGGAATGTAACCAGTACAGCCGCTCTGGGAAACAGCTTGGCAGGTTCTTATGGGGGGGCCCAGGTATTTGGTCAAACATCAGTCTGGGTGTGTCCGTGAAGGCATTTGTACATGAGATTAATGCTGGAGGGAAGAGGCAGTTTCCAGGCCATGAGGACACATCAAGCGGCCCTGTGAATAGACCCATGTGACAAGGAATTGAAGCCTCCTGCCGACAGCCAATGAGGAACTGAGTCCTCTCGTCAACAGCCGTGGAGTGTGCAGAGCTTAGACTGGTTCCTCCAGCCCCAGGCAAACCTTGAGATGACCGCAGCCCCGATGACATTTGATCTAACTTCACGTGAGCCCCGGAACCAGAATCACAGAGCTGAGCCACCCCCATGTTCCTGAATCCGGGTTTTGGAGTGTTTTTGTCATGCGGCAACATCTGACTAATACAGAGTCCTCCTGCCATCGGTCCTGACACACTGGCCCTAGAATCAACCAAGACTCTGGACCACTGTGGGAAAGCACAAGAAAGACCAATTTCAGGAGGAGAGAGAAGTCCAGAGAAGGAAAAAGCTTAGGAAGCTGATGTCGGCATGGATGGGAGGGGATGGCTAAAGGAAACACAGGAAGGACAAGTGAGCAGTGAGGGCAGGAAGCTGAAATAAAAGTTGAAGTTCAAAGGCCTTAAACAGATGTGGAATTTGGAGGGAAGGCGGCGAGGTCATCTTGGTCCCCTGCTGCGGGGGATGTGAAAGTGATCTCAACTGAAAAGCAGGCGATGAACCCTAGTCCTTGCTCGGTAAGCCTCAGCTTGCCCCTGGGCTTCACCTTCTGCCTCATCTACAAGCCAGGTACAGACTTTGTATCTCAAAGGGAAACCCGTGACCTTGCATGTTGGTACCAATGACGGCTGGTGTCTTTTTACAAAGGAAGGATGGTTATGGCGTAAGGGGCGTGTGTACAGTGGAACAGGACTAGCGGCTCTGTGCTGAATCAGAACCAGCAGCGTGTGTGTGAGTGGACGTGTGAAGAAGATTATGAATTACATGTCACCATTAGTAAGAGGACGGGGTATAGCTCAGGGGTAGAGCATTTGACTGCAGATCAAGAGGTCCCTGGTTCAAATCCAGGTGCCCCCTTTGGAAGCCCTCTTTTCCTCCCAGAGATGATACTTAGTTCCATTAGAGGAGGTGGCTCGCTAGACCCCATGAAACAGCTCCCTTATGGCCATCCCTTCTGATTCAGGTTGCGGTCAGGCACCACTTGGCATTGCCCTGAAGACCAAGGACAACACCAAATGCATCTGCAATAGCCTCTTTGAGAGTCTGTTTCCAGGGACCCCTATGGGACCAATTTCAGTATCCCATAGGATCCAGTCCAGAGACAAAAACTGCACCTAACAGAGAATGTAACCTGAAAAATCGTTAACCAGCGCATCAGTTTCCTAGAGCTTTTGTAGCAAAGTACCACAAAGTGTGTGATATAAACAACAGACAGTTACTATCTTACAGTTTGGAGGCCAGAGTCTGCGATCCGGGTGTCAGCAGGGCCAAGCTCCCTGACAGCTCCAAAGGAGGGTCCTTCCTCGCCGCCTTCCAGCTCTGCCGTGTGGACGTCCAGGTACTCCTTGTTTCGTAGACGTGTCGCTCCGTCTGCCTGTCTACACGTGGCATCTTCTCCCTGTGTCTGTCCTCCTTTTATGAGGACACGGGTCGTATTGGGTCAGGGGGCAACCTTCCCCATGGTCACCTCATCTTCACTAATTCCATCCCTCACGACCCTCTCCAAATAAAGGACACATTCCTGGACACTGGGGCTAGGACTTCAACATAGCTTTTTGGGGACACAATTCAACCACAATGACCAGGAATTAGAACTGAAGGGCGGAAAGGGAAGACTAAGTCTCAGGGAGGAAGTTTCTGTAGAAGCAGCCACCACTCCAGGGCTGGGGGACAAACACAAGAGGACAAACGTGGCAAAACTCACAAGCTTGGGGAGTGTGTCTGTGCATCGGCGACGTGGACCGCTAAGGAGGTGTCCCTAAAGAGTTATGACGATGCCGGGCCTGTGAGCGCCCAACTGAGGATGGCAGTCGCCATTGCCACTGGAATGCACTGTGCCCGGTGACACTGACAGGAACCCAGAGCAGGCAGGGAGGAGCACGTGCTTCTTCCTGCTCCAGGCTTCCACGTCCCTCCGGAGCCCTACTGGCAGGACCGACCAGGAAGCCACCTGGCAGAGAAGGAGGGCGGTGTGCCGAGTCCCCACCCAGCATCCCAGAGCACACACGGGAGGGTGGAGTCGCAGGCCAGAGACCATCACTTCTTCAGTCGTTTCTTCAGACAGCTCATCTCACCAGCAGTTAGAGGGCTGACGGTGTGGGGATCCCGGGTCCAGAGGAGGGGTCAGCCTGCGCCCCAGGGTGCGGCACTGTGCAGGGAGCTCCCGTCCGTTTCGGGTCAGTGTGTCTTCTAGCTTTGCGGCGCTGTGTGCCTAGCCAGGCCCTAGGGTGTTTTCAAGTGCTCAGCATGAAACCCACAAGGTAGACGTGGTCCTTCCAGCTGCAAGGGATGCTCCCCATTCACTGCCCCCCTCGGGGACTGATGGTGCAGAATGGAGCTGGGGGAGGAGGGAACCTCCTGCTTCTAATGCCAGGAGCTGAGTTCGCAGTAGAGCAGGTCTGGCAGCTCCGCCGGCCCACGCAAAGGGGCATCTGGGCAGAAGCCCTGGGTGTGGCTGCACAGGGAGGACGTTTACGGGACCTCACTGGTGCCGCTGGGGGTATAGCTCAGGGGCAGAGCATTTGACTGCAGATCAAGAGGTCCCCAGTTCGAATCTGGGTGCCCCCTAGCATTTTAGTCACTCAAGGTGGTGAAGGAGTTCTCACGTCCTCTCCTCTTGCTGCATCCGGTCTCCACATCTTCCTGCAAAGGGTGAAGAAGCAGAGGAGACCCTTTCCGCCCAGGGCAGGGCCACTCTGCTCTGTCCTTCCCACTCTCCCCCCGCCCTGTCCCTGCTCTCCACTGTGAACTTGATCTCCTGGCCGCGGGTGAGGACTGTCTTCTGAGGGTCGCCAGAGAAAGAAGGCTGAGATCACCTACACAGGAACAGTGGTCGGACCGCTGGCCGACTCTCAACAGCCGTAAGGAAGCCGAAGACAGTGCAACGACGCGTGACGGTCAGCCCTGAGTTCTTGTCCCAGCCAAACCGCTCTTCAAGGACAGACGAAAGCTGAGTTTACTGCTAAGAGACCCTCACCGGAGAAAATTATAAATATATACTTTAGAGAAAAGAAAAACGATTCCAGGTGTGAGGTCTGAGATACAAGAAGAAAAACTGAACGAAGAAATTGTAAGATATGGAAGCCAATCTAAAATTATCGGCCATGCAATATAATATTAATGTCTAATTTATTAAGTTATTTAAAAGACAATGAAAATACTGGTTAACGATCACATATGAGGAGTGGGGTGATCGCAGTAACGTGTTTGTGTAAGTTGGGAAGAGGATCAAGATATTGACTAACTTAGACTTAAAATTTGCATGTAGCAATTTCTAGGGCATCACTTTAAAGGTTGTGGTTTTGCCGAGCTGAAGGCGGTCAGGGAATGTGGGCTCCATGCTAGTCGTCTTGGCAGACAGGCGTCAGCGTTAGTAATTTATTTGCTGATTCTTTTAGATTCCCTATGTATATGATCACATCTAAAAAACGTAAACGTTTTATTTCCTCCTCTCTAATCCTTATATCTTTTATTTCTTTCTTTTTCACCTTATTGTACTGGCCAGGACCTCCAGTATAATGCTGAATAAAGGTGTTGACAGGAGCTGTCTTGTCTCATTCTGATTTTAAATGAAAAGCTTTCAACATTTCACCATTGAGTACATGTTGCGGACTATACTTTTTGAAAATGGCCTATATTAAATCAAGAAATTTTTCTTCTAGTTCACAAAAAAATTATGGATAGATGTGGAAATTTATCAAAACTCCCTTTTTTGCATTTATTGAGAAAATCGTGATCTTTCTGCTGTAGATTATTAACATGGTGAATTACATTTATTGCTTTTTGTAAAATGGAACACATTTTGCATTCCATATGTAAATCCATCTTGGTCAGGAAGTTATATCATTTTCACATATTGTATATATTGTAGATTCAGTTAGGTTATCATTTATTTAATTTTGTACCTGTGTTATGAGTGAGATTGGCCTGTACATTTTTTATATTGTTCTTGCTGGGTTTTGGTATGAAGGTTGCACTTTAGATGTGCCTTTTGTAAATAGAATACGGTTGGTCCGTTGTCTTAACCCAATATGACAATCTGTCTTTTCATCTGGGGCATTTCATTTATTTACTTTTAATGTAATTGCTGATATATTTGTATTCAAATTGTCACCTTATTTTGTTTTCAATTTACATCACTTGTTTTCCTCTCCTCGTTAATTTTTATTTGAGATTTTTATCATGCCATTATTTCCCCTGCTGATTTAAAAAACATAAATGCTATTTTTTTATTTTAGGGGTTATACTAAATACTCCCCGTATGTAGTTATTTCTCAAAGCCTGTTGGTTAACCAATAACTTCACCCTCCTCCCGGGCAGCACAAGCCTCTTAGAACACTTAGAACACTGTAACTCCATTTCTCTCCCAACTTATCGTGAGTGGTCCTTATTAATTTAATATCCAGTTGTACTCCTCCAACAGCCTTTGTTACATCGCAGTGAAATTCAGTCTAGGCCCCTAACTCGTGGTGTTTATGCGTCTTCCAAGCCACTGTGTGTGCGGAGGACTCACGGACCTACTTGGTGGCTCTTGGAGTTTCTCCAGGGCTCTCCCTTCCCCTGCTGCAGTGAGCGTGACATGTTCCTTCCATATGTCCACTGTGCTGGGGCCGGTAGCTGGTTCTCCTAAAGCTGCTCCTGTGTCTTCAAAGTTGGGCGCATGTTTTTTTCTTGAGTGATTACAGTTTTCGGCCTAATTAAGTTTCCGGGTTTACAATGTCTTTTACTTGACGGTCACATGATATCCCCAAGGGACCAGAAAGGCGCGAGCCTCAGGGATGTCACCTTGTGTTACACACCTGGGGTGGAAATGGCAGCTCGGTCTCTGGATGTCTCTTCCTTGCTTTCAGAGGAAATCATGAACAGGCATGGATGCGGCTACTTTTATAAGATTCTGCTTAGCTTCCTACACCATCGCACCAGGTCAGCCCCTCTGTTCTCCTCGGGTAAAGAAGATATTTCCCTACATGGCCTCAGAAGAATCTCGCCTCAAGCTTTAGGTCATCCCGAACCAACTTTCAACATCTTTATTTTCCGGCTGACTTCAGAAAGTCATAACCCACAAGGAAGTCAGCTACAGTGGAGTTTTGCATTTTAGAGTGAGAAAGACCTGAGTTTGGATATCGTCGCTAACTTCTGCCATCTCTGTGACACCAGGCAAGTCATTTGGACCGTTGGAACGTCAGTTTCCATATCTGAAACATTAGTGTGTATAAGAATGGCTATACAGAGTTGTATAAAACCATGTATTCTGAGCTACAGGAGCAAGTTAACAGATGTTCAAGGTCATTTTGTCTCTATAGGATTTTTGCCCAATATGCTCTGTTTTATGCCGAATCGTCTGTAGAGAAATAACATAGGACCCAGATCAGGCCAAGAGAGTAAATAAGACTTGAGAGAAGAGAGCCAAGGAGACTTCCGGGTAGGAAGAAAAAGGTGCCCGTCAGCATACTAGACAGTCTGAGGCCAAGGGACATGGGGACAAAGCATAGAAAAACAACAAAAGTCAATGGGGAAAGACAAAAGGAATAAGTAAATGTATCAATCTCAGAATTTCAGTGGCCATCAGTGGTAAAAACAAGATAATTCTGACCCAGTTACAGCATATAAATATAAAAATATTTAAATAATTTAAAATAGCATCCATAATGTCAGCCTAGGTGGATAATAATCACTTGGAAAGTTTCATTTACAATCACAGTAATGGGACCACTACACGGTGGCCAGGTCTTCGGGTATGCCTAGATGAGAACCACGAGCATGTGTCTTGGTGCAGTGACTTTTGGCTTCAGGCTCAGTGTTTAGCCAAATCCTGTTGTTCAGATGTTGGCTTCAGCCTTGGCCATTGCAAAGTGGAATAGTGAATGTTCACTTAGTGTCATTTCTGGCATCTTAGACTTGTACGTAAGTGACAACTGTGCGGTCGGGTAAATTTCCATCAGGATCCCGTCAGGGCACCAGTCTTCAGTAACAGAAACGTGGCATGTCATTCGTAGCTGTTGTTGATGTCTGAATAGCTGCTTCCAAATTGAGGTGTTCTCAATTCTAGATGTAACTTGAGGTGCAAACTTTGATGATGCACTTTATATGTTGAAATGCTAACAGTCAGTTGAAGTATGTAATTGTATTTTTAACATTGCAAAAGTAAAATGCTACAGTGATTATTGAGAATTATGAAAGGTGTTGATTCTGTGTAATAAATGAGAACTTTCACTGTTAAATATATGATCATTCTGATTACTATCGAATTATTTGGTGTAATCACGTTCATAACACTAAAATAGTCTTTAGAAACTAATGTTTAATTATTTAATTCCATTTAGTCTGTGAATCTTAAAAAGGAAAAGCCGTATATGGTTATTTTTCACTTTACTAGGAGGATAAATAAAAGAATGGCCATGTGGCTACCTCAGAAATTCACAAGGACAGAAAATACTCATGTACAACACATATACGAAAAATCATATTTGATTGAGACATGATTAAAAATATAAAGAGAGCATGAAAAAATTGAAAGTTTATATAAAAATGAGACACTCAAAATACATTTGTTCTCTAAACCACGAACTTTACAAGAATGCTTTTGATAAGACTATGCCTCATGGTTTGGGATCTGTGCAGTCTAATACTTTTTAAAGCTTGTAGAAATAATTGCTATAGACTGATAACCATTTTCAGCAGTTGAAGAAAAAGAACTTTTGAGATTTGCCAAAGCTACAAATTCTAAATATTGATTTCTTTCAGAAAATATTCTTAAAATATTTTTTCTGATTTATATTTTGCTGTGTATAAAAAGTTTAATGAAATTATTAAATACACTACTGTATATGGTACATGTGACATTTGAACATGATGAATCAATGTTAATTTTTTAAATTCGACAGCGTAGAAGATTAAAGATTAATTCAACCATGTTTCCACTTTCCTTGTTTGATGAAAGGTTCCTGGGTCTCACACACATAGTGAATCTGGCTTCGAGAAGTATTTTATGGAGTGTGAAATCAGTAAAGAGAGATGCATGAAATTATCATTGACTATGGAACAAATATGGTGAAGGCTATGAGCACAAGCATACTATAATTTGTTTGCACCCTTTAGTTTTATATTCAGAAGTGGTTATAGCTTTAAAAGATATAATAGAATATAACGGGCTGCAAGCAGAAAGATGTAGATCACTTCCACAATTTTTCTTCAGCCAATAACAAATTATATGTTACACAAGTGATTTTGAAATTGTCATGTACACACACAAAATATTTAAACAAGATGGAACCGCAGCTATTATATCTTTCAAAAGCTTATAGAATAAAGAAGTCCTTGATTTTGTATTTTCCAGAAAACATGTAGCAAGACTTACTTATATCCAATAGTCGCTTGCATTGAAAGCAGTTTTTTTGTTGGAACTTGCTGAATAAATTGCTGTGCCTACATGATTCCTGCTGAAGAGATTTCCTTTTGATTCTACTCCAAGTAGATGCTGAAATTGGTGTGCATACAAGGAAATCTAAGATGCAGGTGGAAACTTCAATTGTTTTCCTAACCTGCAAAATAATTAGATTTCTTCATTGTCACATTTATAGATCCAAACTTTAAGGACGAATTTTTCTCTAGTGATTGTGTATAGCAGCAAGGACAGACAAAAATATTAGAAATTGGAAATCAAAAATATAAGTGAGTACAATAATCTTAAATCTAATTCTGAAAATATTGTGCACGTTCTTGAAATAGTACACAAAACTTCAGTCAGTGAAATTGCTTCAGTGAAATGCTATCACCATCCAAAAAATTGTCAAATACAAGAATTAAAAAGGAAAAAAGTATTACTGTAATAAGTTATTAGAGGAAGGAACATATAATAATTTGGTAGTGATATTACCATTATTGTATTGACAGAAGTAGGCTTGCTGCCCATGACACTCAGTTGATATATCCTGCTTAGTAATGCAAACGCCCCTGTTTAATAGCCATAGAGATATCCAGCAGTTGACAGGGCTGTGAAATTACTGTTCTTGCATTAAGGTCAAACTGTAAAATTTTATTGACTACATTTTTAATAACAGAATTGTAAAAATGAATTTCCTTTCCAATAAAATTCACGTTTTTTCCTTCTAGAAGTTCATTCCGTTATGGCGATACTCTGATTCATAGAATTGCAATTTTTAATTGTCAAACATTCACCATTTGACCAAAATATATATTCAGGTAGACCTCAAGTTACACGCTGAATGTGTAGCTACAGTCTAAAAATAGCTTAGTATGCCCAAGAGCAGGTGCCCCGACGAGATGGTTCTTTCTCACACTTTTGCGATTCATGTACTTGGACTGTTATGGACATTGCCTTGATTCAGTTGTTAAAATACAGGTTTCGGAGGACCCTGATTCACGTTCAGCATGTTTGAAATGAAGACTGTGCTGGAAACTCAGGGTTCTGTGTTTGTCAACCGGAAACACAACCTCCATAGATAACACGTGCTTCTTTCCTAGCAAACGGTAACCTGAAAGATCCTCAAGTAAGGACAACTGTACAGTAAATTTTGGTCCTAACACGGGCCACGGGGGATGTGAACCACTTCGCCTCGGCAGCCACATTTGCAATTTCTGCAAATGACGAAGGTGCTGTTCATCACAGCTGTGTGCCCCTGGGTCACTCATTCCAACCTGCAGCTTCGCACCGAGCTTCCGCACACCTCCCGTTTCCACCTTTCTGAACTGGGCTGCCTCCCGCCGGAGAGCCTCCCCCTTCGGGCGGTGGGCCTCTTGGAGGCAAACTCCCCAGAGGAGCCCCAGTTTGCGTCGGGCCCTAAGCTGCAGCCTGTTGAGCGCTGTGCGGGTGCGTAGCAAACAGCACCCTTGGTTCCTACAGCAACCACCGCTCATCAGCGGAGCCGGCCCAGCCGCGGGGCCGAGTGGCCGCCGGGCCGGCAGGGGGCGCGCTGCGCGGCGGGCGAGCGGGCGGCGCGTCTAGGCCGCAGCCGCGCCGGCGTTGCGCTCGGTGCCCACAAAGCGCCAGCTGAGGGGCCGCCGCGGGCCGAGCGCCGCCGAGCCTGCCCGCCACCCGAGCTCCTCCGGCCGGCCGCCCGCGCCTCCGCCGCGTCTCCGCGCCCCGAGCAGCCGGGCCCGACGGCCGCGCGAGCCCGGGCGGGGAAGCCAGGCCGGGCGGGTGCCACCTGCGGCCAGGCCGGGGGCTGGCCTGTGTGGGACCGCGCGGCGGCGACAGCGACGGCGACGACTGCGGGCCGGGCCGGACAGCGCAGGGCCATGGCCGAGGCGGCCCCGGCTCCGGTAAACGCAGCCCGCGCGCCGAGCGCTGCGCGCCGGGGGTTTCTGGGCGCCCCGGGCGCCGACCCCCGACCCGCGGAGAGGGAGGCGGGCGGGAAGCCCGGCCTGTCAGGCGCGGCGCGCAGACGGAACGGCCGAGCACCGGCGCCTCGGGGCCCGCCGGCCGGGGTGCGCCTGCGTGTTGGGTGGGACCCCGACGCGGGGCTTGAAAGGCTCGCCCCCCGCGGCCTCGGGGTGCGGCCGGGGGCTCCCAGCCCGTCAGGTTTCCAGTGAGTGCGGGGGACCCTCCCGCTTGCTGTCACCGCTCCCCCGCCCCCCGCAGCCGGCCAGAAGCAGGGCGCTGGGCTTGCTGTGTTTTCTTCGGCCACTGTCCAGCTGCGGGCGCCGTCCCTGTCACCCTCGGTGCGGTGCACCCGAGCCTCAAACAGCCCCAGATGCGCGGTGACGGTGACGGTGACGGTGACGGTGACGGTGACGGTAACGCCTGGCCGTGCTGAAGGACTGGGTGAGGACAGGGCTCTCCAGTGCCCAGCACATGGCAACGCCGGCCGCACCGGAGGCCCTTCGTCACTGCCGCCGAATGAAACGAATGACGGGGGCCGGGGGCCGAGGGTGGGGTCACCTGACATGTGTTTGTTCATTCAGGGGATGTTTGCCGCCGGCCCGCGGGCGCCAGGCCCTCTGCCAGTTGCTAGGGCTGCAGATGACCGAGACAGCCCCTGCACACAAGACCCATGTAGAGCGAGCAGGGACTAGGCAAGGAACATAGGACGGAAAAGCATGCCTCGGATTTCCAGCAGAAGCCTTCGGTGCCCCCAAGGAGAGCCACTTTAGTGGATCAGGAGTCAGACCAGGCTGCTGAGGAGTGACTGGAAAGTGAGGGAAAAAAGAGGAGAAAGAGGGAGCAGTCACCGCGGGGTGGGGAATAGAGCAGAGGGGAATGCCAGCCCTACCCTTGCACCTTTTTCGTTTTCCAAGTAAAAAAAAAAATAAGTGGCGATCGCGTGTCTATGCCAGCCCTGTCTAATAGAAATATAATGGAAGACATAAACATGTAACTTTCCATTTTCTACTAGTCACGTTTAAAAAGTAAAAAGAAATAGGTGAAATTAATTTTAATGATGTATTTTATTTAACCCAGTGCATTCGAAATACTTCAATGTGTAGTAAAAATTAAGAAATTAACGAAGTCTTACATTTTTCCCCACACTAAGTATTCAAAATCTGGTATTTTATACTCACAGCGTATTTCAGTCAAAACAACCACATTTCAAGTGCTCAGTAGCCACAGGTGGCTACCACATTGAACAGTGCAGAAGAATCAGGAGAGACAAATGTTGACCATAAGAAAGAGAAAAGAACAATGTACCCAAAATTGTAGAAGGAGTTGGCATTCAGAGCATGAGTGGAAAGATTAGTTTTAGACAGGAGGAACCTTTTTCCTGTGGGACAGAAATGAGAAAGCGTAGATTAAGCTACTCATGAGTTCAAAGTGGTAAGGAATGTCAAGAAAAAGAAGAGAAAGGTGAGGGAGTTTTGGTCTAATTGATTTAATTTTCTTCGTGTCATCTGCGAGTGAAGGGGCCTGCAGTGACCAAGGGTCTTCCTTCTCAATGTGTGCTCCCTGTGCCAACAGCATCAGCATCCCCCAGGAGCTTGTTAAAAATACAGTATCTCAATTTTCCTCCCATACCTGCTGAGTAGAAGCCTGCATTTTAACAAGATTACCGGATGATTCTTATGCAAATTATTCATTTGAGAAGCATCATAAGAAAAGTTTAAGGGGAAGGCTGGGAGTTTGTAGCGGCCACTATATGGAATAGGAAAAGAAGCATGGGGGCATCAGGCAGTGTCGAGTCCCCGCTAAGCTTAGAGACTATTGGTGTGTGGTGACACCAGTTTACCCAATTATGAGACTTACCAGCCCGCTTACAGAAACAGAATGGGAACAATTAGACTGATTCAAACCTGGAACTTAGTTGAGCAGAAAGACAGGGATGAGTGAAAGAGTTAAAGGTGTTAGAAGTGATCTGCGGAGGAAGAAAGCAAAGCCTGGAGCAGGGTGATAAACCAGGAGCAAATGGAATGCTCAAGGGTTTAGTAGGATTGCAGAACAGGTGAAATGAGCATAGGAGTGGGTGAGCTGGAGAGGTGGGAGGCTGTATCAGAGAGCCAGTTACAAAATCCACAGAGGTCATGCTTGTCCAGCCTCCTATTTGTTGTAGCAATTTCTTTATACACCGTTTCAATGTACCTTCAGTGATGGGGCAGCCTGTTGTTTCCTTGGAAGCTCTAGTTCAAATGCTACTTATATAGGCCAAAGTTTACCAGCCCGAAAATTCCATGTTGATTCTAGTTCTGCCTTCTGGAGTAACATAGTATAAGATTAAACAAGTCTGTTCTGCCTCCTGTTTTATAACCCTCAAATATTTGAAAATAGCCATCATGCTTTCTCCAGACTCAACCTTCAAAGCTTCCTCAGCTATTACTGAATTGGTATGGTTGTGGTTTGTAAGCAGGCTGGTGGACAGGGCCAGAACTTAATAAGGGGTTTTTCAGAGGGCACTGAGCTCAGTGAAACCTGAGAAGATGCTGGGGCACGTAGGCCTTTCCCACAGATGGAAGATGCAGCAGCAGCTTGAGTCTGTGGATGACTGGCCTCTAGGGCCTTGCATCCCAGGGAATATGCCAGGCTGGCTCTTGATCCAGTTTCACTCACTCACTGTCTTACTTAATCCATCCCTGACCCACCAAAGCAGTTCTCTTGGCTTTTGATGCTGATGAGCTCCATAAAGATGAGGCTTATCCAGACAGTATGAAAACTATATTTAGTTAATCTCAGCTGGCCAGTTAAGCAGTCCTCATGTGATCTGAGTTTGGATTAGGGCTCCTAACACTCAATGTCTTGTCTCTCCACTGCACACAGACTTCTGAGTGGGACTCTGAATGCCTTACATCCCTGCAGCCCCTACCTCTTCCCACGCCCCCAGCAACAAACGAGGCACACCTACAGACTGCAGCCATCTCCTTGTGGACAGTGGTGGCAGCCGTGCAGGCTATAGAGAGGAAGGTGGAAGTCCACAGCCGACGACTCCTGCACCTAGAAGGACGGGCAGGGACAGCAGAGAAGAAGCTGGCCAGCTGTGAAAAGACAGTGGCAGATCTTGGGCACCAGCTAGATGGCAAGTGGGGCGTGCTGGGGACACTGCTGCAGGAGTACGGGCTGCTGCAGAGGCGGCTGGAGAACTTGGAGAACCTGCTGAGGAACAGGAACTTCTGGATCCTGCGGCTGCCCCCGGGCATTAAAGGAGATATCCCAAAGGTAGTCCTTCAGTTCTAGATGTAAGGGGTAGTCTTGGTCAGTCAGTTAGGCCGAAGGACCACAAAGTCATCTTGTGTTTATCTATTTGGGAAGCATTCCATGTTCAATTCAGAGATCATTCGAAGTGTCAGATTTCAGGTTAGGAAGCTCTCCAGCACAAAGTTGGCGATCTGGCAGATGGATTTTTTCCTCTTGCTTTCTCCTACTCATTACCCGCAAGGCACTGTTTTCTTTGTTAACCTGTCTGCCACCATCTCGGTGCGGAAACTAAATTAAATATCATTTAAACCAGTCAATTGGAATTTGTTGGCAATTCTGATGAAAAGGTTAGAGGGAGGACAGGGGAACGATATAGAGTAAATGGTTAATAGGGGCGATCTGTAAGTGTAGGACTGACATGGACCCTGTCCTTCAGCATCCTTTATAGAAGTGTGCTGCAATGCTAGGGCCCAGCCTTTCCGGAGGGACTAGCCCATATAACAAAAGAAATAAACTTCATTTTTAAGCTATGGAAAACAGTCTTGAGGCAGCTAGTTCCCAAGCATACCCATTTATTCCTTCATTCAACAAATATTTCTTGAACACTAACTGTTTTGCTTGATATCTGCATCCTAAAGGCACAACAGTGAACAATTCACATAAGCTCCTTTGGGGCTTAAACTTTAGTGGAAAAAGAAAGATGATATAGACAAACAAGGAAATGAATTCATTTAAGTGCTTTGATAAAAATGAAAGTGCTATCTGGCGATTTATTTTAGATAGGATGTCAGAGAAGGGCTCATAAAGGAGCTGGTATTTAGGCTGAGACTGAATGACAGGGAGGACCCAACTGTGAGATCTGCAGAAAAGCTTTCTAGTAGAAAGAATACCTCATGCAAAGTTTCGAAGGCACAAACTGGGAGCACCAAGGAAGAGGAAGAAGGCCAGTTAGCGGGTGTGCAGTGAGTAAACAGGAGCACGCTGGAGGGGTGGGTAGGGGTCAGGTCATTTAGGGCAGCGTTTTTCAGCCCTGGCTGTATGTAGGAATCACAGGTGAGCTTTTAATTTTGATGGACATCATACCTACAGATTCTGGTCCAGGATGGGGCCTAAACATTAGTAATCCTTAAAGCCATAGATGATTCTAAAATGTACGAGAGATGTTAAGTGGCCTCTGAAGCTCGAAGGTGAGAAATATTTGTGAATCGTGGCTGTATAGATTGTATTGTAAGTCATGAGACTGGAAATGGTTACCGTGGGAGGTAAAGTGGAGAAGCCAGAGAAAGGGTCCAGGGACCAAGCTCCAAGGAATGGTCAGGAGGTGGGAAAAGGAAGAAAACAGGAAAGTATGTGGGGGCAACAGGGACAGGGAGAAAAGGCGTTTCTAGTAGGAGTTATCATTTGGGTTGAGTATGTTACTGGGGAGTCTAGAAGGTGAGGATGGTGACTATGATAGGACGACATAGACCTCGCTCGTGACCTTAACAAGACTCATTTCAGTGCAGTGCTGGGAACGGAAGACTGAATGGAGCAGGTCAAAGGGAGAGAGTGGGGAGAGAAAAAATGGGGAGAATGACAACTGACTCAAGGAGGAGGTGGCTGGGGGCTGTCAGAGTCAGTACGGAAGAGGGCCTTCCCCACAATGTGATCGTTTGTGTCTGGAGCCCCTCCAGAAGTTCTCTGGGATAATTTAAACTTACTCTTTACCATAAGAATAGCAGGAAAGGTAAATTAAAGTTACTTATTGTCTTACCTGGATAAATGGCTAACAAAATCATACATTAAATCATGTCGTGATTTAAAGATTTCTTAGTGAAATTAGAATATTTTGAAGATTTGCTAGATTGATAATATAGAAAATAAACTTTTGTGTCCTTGCTTTGTTGAAAATACTCTTATTCTGCCCTTACTTTTGAATTTCAAGTTCAAAATAAGTTTCCCTCGGAATTTTTTTCTTAATTTTAATTTTTAAAATTGTGGTAAAATATACATAGAATGTGCCACTTTAACTATGCTTAAGTGCACAGTTCAGTGGTATTAAGTACCTTCACATTGCTGTGCAACCACCACCACCACTCAAACCGAAACTGTCCCCCTTAAACAAACTCCCCACTCCCCTTCCCCCAGCCCCTGGCAGCCACCATTCTACTTTGTCTCTGTGAATTTGACAGGTGTTATATAAGTGAAATTATACAATATTTGTCCTTTTGCGAATGATGTATTTCACTAACATACCATCTCCAGGTTTGTTCATGTCAGATTTTCCTTCCTTTTTAAGGCTGAATAATCCATTTCTCTCAGAATTTTAAAGGCACTGGTCCTTTGTCTCACAACATCTAATGGCATCAATGAAAAGTTTATTGCCAAATCAATTATTTGTTTGTAAGAAACCTATTTTTCTCTCTCTGGAAGCTTTTATCTTCTATTTCTAGTTTTTTTCTAAACTTTATTGAAGACGTACATGTCTAGGTGTAGGTCTTTAAATTTGTGTTGAGCTCTTGATGTGGCTTTTCAGTCAAAAGACTGGGATCTTTTTGGCTCTGGGAAATTTTCTCCTGTGAATCTATTTTTATTATATTTTGTCCCCCTTTCCATTTCTATTTTTATAATATTTTTGTCCCCCTTTCCATTATTTTTTGTTCTCTTTCTGGAACTATGGTTTGACAGATAGATTACTGTCTTTCTCAACTTTTCTTTCCTACTTTTTATCTTTTTAACTGGAGCTCTGTGACTTTTCCTTCCAGCCTTTCTAATTTTTATTTTAACAATTATATATTTAATTTTCAAGAATATTTATTTTCTGCTCCTTTTTAAAAAGCAGCCTGGATTTTTAAAAAATGGTTACAATACCTATTCAAATTTCTCTGGGAATGTGTATTAGAGGTTCGTTTAATTTTTAGTTTATTATTTTTCCCTTTAGGATCACTTATAAGGTTTGTTCATCTTACACTAAATGGTTTGACTTATACTTAGTAGTTAGCTCACATTTAAGATTAAAACTGTAGAAAGCTGTCAGGCGGGAGGAGGAAGAGCAAGCCGTATGACGAAGAACAGCTAAACACCAGCAGGAGGAAAGCTTTACACGAGGCGACAGGGTCCATACTGGGAACTTTAAATTCCCCAGGCAACTCTTGAATTTTTTTTACAGATGAACCTTCCAGTTTTTGCCTAGTGATGGATACCTAGCTTTAGACGAAACTATTCTGGAAGGTGGAGGGATTCTCTTCCGTATATGACATTTCCCTACGCGAAACCAGTGAAGCAGTATTCATAGTTGTCCTCCGAAAGCAGTCTCCATTTTTCCATGCTTAAATGTTTTTCCTGTTCCCATTAGGCCTGTTTATAACCTACTTGTCCTTTAGGACTAGCCAAAGTCCCATCTCTTCTAGACTCACTTCAGCCCCAGTATAGTTCTATTTCTAAAATTTTTGTCCATGTCACTAATTTGAATATAGTCATATGCCCCTTTTAGGTAGAAACTTTATTTTTATAGTCCAGGTGCTTAGAATAAGCCTTGTACTTAGCAGATATTTAGAATATGTTATCTTATGTGAATTCAATACTGCTTCACATTTGTACCTATCTCTGAATGATTGCTTATAAGTAATGTTCCCCAAATTATAAGTAATCTTCTCCCAGATTTATAGCTCTAAAGCTTACCACCTTTCTCCTTGAAAACATCATCAACTCCTGGAAGTTGGATCTGTGTCTTGTTTCCCTGTATCCTTTCAGCATCTTTTATAACTAGTAGGCACTTAGTAAAGAGTTATTGAATGATTGAATTGCATTGGGAGGGACTAACCCCAGTGATTGTAATTTCAGGTGCCTGTGACATTTGATGACATCTCCATCTACTTTTCCACTCCAGAGTGGGAAAAATTAGAAGAATGGCAAAAGGAACTTTACAAGAATATCATGAAGGGCAACTACGAGTCTCTCATCTCCATGGGTGAGGCTAAGTTGGCACCTTTTGAATGAGGTGACAGTTGCTCTAAGAGGGCTCAGAACAGTCCCTTTTCCTCCAGTGGTCCTCATTTTCACTTTGTCCTCACACACTTCAGACTCTGATTCCTAGCCAAAGATTTCCGGTTCACCTTGCTAAATAGGAAACATAATCTCTCCTTGTACCAATCGTAGGACAGAGAATGAAGTTCAGGGTTATGGGTGTGCCAGCTGCAGTGGTTTCCATGGGTATCCTTCACTTTGAAAGGGCCTCGATCTCTCCCGTTGAGGCACACTGTCCTCTTACTCAGTGAACGTAGCAGGGCCGTGCTAAAGTAGCACAAACGCCTTCCCCACACACTACTCTCCTCTTACCTGCTTTCCCACGAGATTTCATCCATAGTTGGAGGTGAATGGGGAGAAGTGATCTAAAATCTAAAAGAAATTCCCTTGGACCGTGGACCTCAAAACCTTTAGCTCAGCCTTAACGGCAATTAGTTGTCACTCATTTATCTCTTTGTCATTTCCCTTCTTCCTCTTCTAGATTATGCCATGAATCAACCTGATGTCTTATCTCAGATTCAGCCAGAAGGAGAACATAATACAGAAGACCAGACAGGGCCACAGGAAAGTGAGATTCCTACCGACCCCAGTGAAGGTGAGTGGGAGAAGAGATTATCCACTCCTTGTTTCCCTTTCAGGTCACAGATGATGGCTCAGAACTCAGTAAGCAGGGCTAGGGGCTTCCAGAGCTGCATGGTGCTAAAGCAACTAGACCGTGACTGGATCTCAGGCATTTACATAGGAGAGAGCTGAGAGACCACCTTGACCCGTGCCTTCACCCATCAGTACCAGACTTCTGAGGGCTGTTAATTGCATTCCATGACAAAGGTTCTGAGACCTAATTATTTAGTAAAATAAGCATGTCTTTAGATGGCCGAGGAAGCAGTGGTACCTGTCTGGAGGGAAGTGACTTCTGGGGAATGTGTGCCTGGTCGTTTAGAAGTGCTGGAGGGGCAGGGGGTCAGCCTGGCCCCTCAGCGATGCACTTAACCAGCAGACCCCAAAGTAGACTTTGCCTCGTATGGGAGCCAGCTGTCATTAATTAGCCCTCTCTAATATTTTTGGCTGGCAGTTGCTTGATAGTGTGTGGGAAATTGCTAGCAAAGTCCAGTTGAAGAGTTTCTCTCAAGTCCTACCTCTGCTATCAGAAAAATCTCATTACATTTTTGTTCTTTGGTGGATAGAAAGCTCACAGAAAGTTCATCCTCTAGACATCTCTGCTAGCTGAACTTCTCTTACAACCCCACCCCCGTCCCATATACTGTTATTTTTTTCTAACGTTTTATTACAAAAATTTTCAAACAATCAGAAAAGTCTTAGTAATTTTACACTGAACAGCTAGATACCTATCACCTAGATTCTACCACTAACATTTTACTCTGCTTCCTTGTCACATATATATCCACCTCCACATCCCCCTATTCATCCATTAATCCATCCATCCCAAAATCAGTACAGTCATCAGTACAGTCATCAGTACATTTCCCCCTAAATAGTTAAGCATGAATATCATTGACCTAAAGTTCAATATTTGTTTATTTCTTTTCTTTTGAGGTAAATTTTGCACACAATGAAATGCTCAAATTTTAACTGAACATTCTAAAGTATGCTTATAACTGCTACACATTATTATTTTTTAAAGAACGTGTGGGTGATTTTAGGCAATGTTATAAGTTGAATTTGATTAATATCTTTGTCATGGATATATGTAATGAATCTAAAATCATTACAAATAAAGATGAGTGTGTTGATTACAGAAAGATTCACTATTGGAAATAACTCCTTGGTCTATTATTACATGATATAACCATCAGCAAGAATAAATCAGTGTGTCATTTTATTTTAGGGGACAAATGGAAAAGAGATAAGTTATTTAGTTTCGTAAATAATATATGAAAGTTTCATATAGCTGCCATCTTGTCAATTTACTTTTATCTTGGTTTTTAAGATTCTATTTGTGGGTAATCAACCTATATATGTTAATACATTTTTACTTAAACAGTGTAAGAATTGAATTTACTTAGTACTGTGGTTTGATTCTTTACTGTTTTAGCTTTCATTGGCGATTAGCAACCTAGATATTTAGCAGAACTAAGGATGAGAATCATTCGACTGGGACTGATCAATATATAGCATTTTTTAAAAACCCTCAAATGTGTCTATCTTTAGGACCATTTATTTTTTCCCCCTTTTATGTTTAACTATATATTCAAGACTTTTCATTCAATTATTTCCTTTGTGTTGCTTAAACTGTCAACTTGGCAGGTAAGAGGACTTTAAATTGTTTCCTGTGTCCTCCCAGCACTATCTCAGTACTTACTTTCTTTAAAAATAAGTGTTCCAGGTTGTGTTGGGGGTCCCCAAGACCACCTCTGGGTTCAGTAATTTGCTAGAAGGAGACACACAGGACTCAGCATGTAGTCATGCTCAGGGCTGAGATTTATTGCAGCAAAAGGATACAAAGCAAAATCAGCGAAGATAAAAGGCTCACAGGGCAAAGTCTGAGGGAAACCAGGCAAGGCTTCCAGAGTGTTCTTGCGCTAGTCTCTCAAGATACGTTAATTCCTGCAGCAAGGAGTTGTGACAACACATGCAGAGTGTTGGCTCCCAGAGAAGTTCAGTAGAGACTCAGTGGCCAAGGTTTTCCTGGGAGCTGGTCACGTAGTCGCCCTCTGCCGAAGAAGTCCTTAAACTTCAGACTCCCAGAAGGAAAGCAGATATTGAACAGACACCACACTACCAGTAGTTTAGGCCCCCAGAGGCACTCTTGACATTTAGGGAAAATTTTATATCAGTGCAGGGAACTGTTTCCAGCCAAGGGCCAACCTTGCAAGCAGCCTTTGTAAGGATAGGCAGTCTCAGGCCTGCTGTGTTAACACAGACCGAGTTTAGATTTTCCTTCTAACACATTAAGTCCTGGTTCCTTTCAGTGGAGAAGAGTATCAGACTGGTCACTGAGGCAGGTAACAGATTGTTTCACAGGCATACTGGGTGGAGGATGCTAACTCTAGGCCACTTTAGTTACAGAACTAATAAAATATCTTTTTGATAGATACTCTCCACTTAACTGTAACCATTTAAATCATTTTTTTATCTTGTTCTAATAGAAGAAAACTAAATGTTTTTTATTTTTGATCAAGCAGCTTCTCTCTTTAACATCATCTTAATTTTCATATACCATGTAATTTGTTGTTAGACCAAGTGATTTATATTAGAATATTGACATACTTAATTTTCTAAAATATATTTGGATTTTATTCATTTTCCTTATAAAATAAAACCCATAATTTATTATCGTATTCTATTTTAGATCTTTGGGAAGAACTGTGTTATAATCAAATAAAAATGTATAGATAGAATAGATTTAGAGTAGGTAATGGTACCATTTGGCACCCTCTCCTTTTTATTTAATTCCAGAATTTTTCTCGGAATTAATTTTATACTCTCCATCACCAATTGAATGTAATAAAAGAGAAATTATCATATCCTTGTATGGAATAGTCACTGATGCTTAGTATCCCAGATGAAGTCGCATACAATTATTAGAGAATAGTTGTGAAGGGGAGAATAAAGAAAAGTATAATCCTGAGATTTTCTGAAATTCTTCTTTAACTCTCTTACTAGCACGAAACTGCAGACCAGCCGTGTGTATGTGTCCATTATTTGGTCATTAATAGTTTTAATATTGAACTCCAGATTTTTAGAATTCTTTGGAGAAAAATTTTACCCAAGATATTCAGGTGGAATAATTACTGAAAGTCCATTATTTAGCCCTTCTTCTAGTTTGGAAGCCATAGACTCAAGCCAAGATTCTAGAATGACCCAAAAGTAAAATAAATTCATTTCTAAATCTTATAGTCCTGGGGAGACTTCTTTGATCATTTTCACTTCAGATGCATCGCCATTATTCCATGTTTATCCCTGTTCCCTATGGCTCAGCAAGGTCATCTTTTCCTAAATAAATCAGTGATTAAGGCACATCCCAATATGATAACCCTTTTATTTTCATTTATCTTATTTGAGAACAAGAATCATCCTAGAAATGATAAAACTTAGAAGTTTTAAACTATTGCAGAAATACTCAACACATTCACCTGGCTATATTACAGTCCCACACCTGTTTAACAGAAAGTTTTAAAAAAAGCTTTTATATTTTTACCAATGGTAGTTTTTTATGTCAAGTATTTTTTATTGTCTGCTTAAGAAGTCAGATCTCAGCACCACTTTCAACTCAGTTTATAGCACCTCTGGATACCCAGAACCCTGAAAAGGTTCCAGCTCCTTTTCAGACAGCACAGGCCCTTACGTATTTGAAACACACAAACATACACACACACACACACACACACACACACAAATTAGAGTTCCTTCTAGTTAAAATCATTTTCAGCCAGTGTAAATATTACAATTTTATATTTCCTTGTGATCAGCCTATTAACCACCTCCTAAATATAAAACTTCAACATTTATTGACTTCCTCTTACCTGATCAGTATTCAGTTTTTCTCTGTTCTCTGGCTTTCTCCAAAGCCTACTGCTTACATGAACCAATGATTTTACTTTTATTACGTGTTTCTTTAAGTATCCACTGTTGGGATTCCTCGGGCCTGTGAGGAATGTGCTTTGAGTGCCACTGTGGTGACCTGGCCAGCAGCTGCTATACTGTCACCGCACAGGTATCTGTTTGTATCAGGCCATCTTAGAATTGAAGCTCTCGGGCTCCTTTTATTTTACTTCCTAGGTCCTCAGGTTACACCCTCCCACCAAACCCTGGTAGATATAACCACATTCTGTGCAGTCTGTGACTGTAGTGCTAAGACCCAATTAATTAATAAAATATTTATTTAATTGTACTGATCTAGTTAGTTAAGTGACCAGAGGAACTTTTAGCATCATTATTCAGAAGGAATGGTTAGCTTCCTGGGGTTTCCCAAGTTTAGTAAAAACATACTTAGCTAGTAAGCCAGTAATAGCAACAGCCACTTACATTTCTGGAGAACTAGCTTGTTTTTTGTTTTATTTTGTTTTGCTTTTAGCCCTCCATAGCTTTTATGGGTGGCTGCTGACTAATACTGTAACAAAAGACTGGAAAGAATCCAAGTGCCCATCAGTAGGGGACCCTCGAATAAACCGTGGTGCAGCTACAGGGCACAGCTGGGAAAGGGTGTGAGAAAGATCTCTGCTCTGGACAGATATCCAGAATACACTGTCCAGTAGAAAATCAGAGTACAAATGTAGAAAATCAGAGTACTTGTGTAGTATGCCACATAAAGAGGGAAAATATTAAGATGTATACATACTTGCTTATATTTTCACAAAGAAACAATGGAAGATTAAAAAAACCCAGTGAGAACGGCTACCTATTCAGGGAGAGAGAGAGACTAGAAATGGAAGCTGGACCTCTCCGAATGTACTGTATTTTATAGTTTTGATTTTGGAATCTTGTAAATATTTTATATAATTAAAAAATTTTTTAAATCAAACATGCTGAAATAACTATCATGTTGGTGACAAATACATAGATTTCTTTCAAATGACTTTAAATCATAGTATTTTAACTATATATCCCTAGAAGGATATACCCCAAAGACCAAAAGAACCAAAAAATTTTTAATTGAGTTCATAGTTTTGTTAATAATATTGGTATTTTGAAACATATATTCAGAAAAGCAAAGATTATGTTAATGTCATTAGAAATCAAATTTTCAGGGTAAGAGAGAAAAGATTTAAGTATAAAATCAAGTAATTTAATGAAAACTCTGTTATCTTAAATACGAATATAAACTCGCAATACTTTTTGTTTATAGCTTCATTCGTTGAAAAGATCTAGAAGCAATGACAGCCTGTTAACAGTTAGCGTCCTTACCATCCAGATTGTGGTCTCTAAATTTCATTTCTCAGATCATTAATTGTATGCTTGGAGGAGGAAATGTCCAGGATGGACCTGGGATAGTCTGTCATATCAGAAATGAAGAAACTAGATGTTCGATAATGTGAAATGATACAAAGCTGATCTGAGGGCTTCCCACTGGCCAAAGAAGAGACAATGTGAGCATTAAAAAGAGTGACTGCAATGGACTGAAACTTAGCAAATGTATAACATTCTACGAGTTTCTAATGATAAACCAAAAAAAAAAAAAAGTCAAAACTACTTGAATCACATTTTTGGAGGTTTCTAGACCACTAACTCATTATTCAGAAACTGAGGCAGAGAAACAATTGAACATTTAAAAAGTCTAATTTTCGATGAATAGAAGTTCATTCTCTGGATGACTGTTAAAAGATCCTCTTCCTTATACCTAGCATCTCCCCTCCTGCTTCTTGATATATGTGTATGTAAAATCTGGAAGAAAAAAAAAAGATAAGGTTGGAATGTGTTTAATACATTTCAGCCTTGCAGCTCAAAGTAGGAAGTTGGGAAGGCAACCTGCCGCATGTGCTAAAACCTGTATTTTCCCTGTTCTCTGCATCAGCTGACAGTCTTTGGGGCCTGCGTCTTACCCACCCTCTTATTTCTGCTTTGGGTACACTTTTAGACTACAGTGGTCTCTAACTAACTTAAAAGGCATTACGTAAACCAGCAAGTTTTCACTTGCTAGCAATAAAGCCATAACCTGCCTACAAAGCTTTTCTGAGAAATAATATAGAGAGCTTGAATTTACTCTCTGGACTTTGTCAGCTTGCCAGCTTGTCCTCTTAGGCCAAAAAAGGTTATATAGGCCTCGGCTAGAATAGCAAGCACAGCTGTTTCTGCACTGATCACATGAGGGATGTTATGTGCAAAGCCTTCGGAGGCTGTTTTTTTCTTTCTAAAAGACTCCTCAGGATCTGAGGGACTTGCAAATACTGTTCTCCCCATCCCAACGTTCAGGGAACAATGACTTTTATCATTTAATAAGCAAAAGTAACATGATCTCTTAGAGCCTACAATTGGGAACTTGAAAAGTATGTTTCTGAGGAGTCAAGTCTGTGTTTAAACTTTGTAATTCTAGAAATGTATTTGTTTTTTAATTAACATTTAAGAAAAAAATGTTTGGTCAGTCTTGTTTCTTTGCTTTTCTCCTGCTGTATTTTAAAGCAACTTTTGATAATATGGCATTTCGCCGTAAATACTTCTTTATTGTCAATTTATTTAACCCCCGTGGTCCCTCTCTACTTAAATGGAGAAAATATTCCCCGCTTCATTATTTATTTAAAAATTTGTGAGACAAAAAGTGAGAACATTTTGAAAGTAAGTACGCTAATGAAATTAAAGGGACTGTCGATTCTAGATTATTTCAGGGTGTCATCTCCAAAATAAAAATTGTGATCTGTTTTGAAATCTGTTTTGAAAATTTGTTGTGAATCAAGCTGAGTATATCATCTAAAAATATATAAATTTGGTTTAATTTTGAACTGGTTCTCTAGATGTTATATGCTTTTTTTTTTTTTTTTAAACGTTGATTCAGTTTTGTTATGGTTAGAGATAAACATTGGGACAAAATGTAGTGTTCAATAAACCAACATGATTCTTTTCACTTTCTGATTCAAGTCCCTGAAGGCCGTTCTTTTTTCCCTCCATAAACAGAGCCTGGCATTTCAACATCAGATATCCTGTCTTGGATTAAACAAGAGGAAGAGCCCCAGGTTGGGGCCCCACAGGAGTCCAAGGAGAGTGACATATACAAAGGTACCTATGCCGGTGAGTAATGAATCAAAGAGACTTTCGTGCCCAGGTCCAGCTTGTGCGGGGACTGAGGGAGGAGAGCAGGCAAGATGGGGATGAGGCAAGGACGTGGGAGAAGAATGGGAAAAGGAAAAAAAAGACATTCTCGAGTAAGTGAGAGAGGAAACCAAAATCAAACTAAGATCAATTTTAAGTGAGAGAACACACTCTTAAGTGTAAAGAAAAATTAGAATTGTCAGAGGAAGAAGAATAAGTGCATACAGATGGCCCACAAGTATGAGGATGGGGAAAGACAAAAGAACATCTAAAGATCATGTAGAAAGGACAGAACAAAGAGGGGGCGGGGAGGAGACAAGCAGCGGAGACAAAAATGTTATTGGGGAGGCTCGACGGGAGCTCTCAAGAAAGACAATGATGGGAAGAGAAAGAGATGTCTTCCTTGTGAGATATTCAGTGCCATCTATATTTTGCCATCTGAATTATAGAAGAGAATCTCAAGGTCAGAAGGGACCCAGTTGTTTATAAAATTAATGCAACCTGTTTTTAAATATCTTCTATGCCTATTTTTTTTTTAGACTCTAGGAAATAAAAATAGACAGTTTCTGTTCTTCAAGACATTATATTGGGGACACATAGCAATACTAGGCCTGCCTGTTGTTGAGTGTTGAGGGTGAGTGCTACGGATGACTATAAGAAATGAGAGGCTTGGAGAACACAGATCAGTTTTAGTTTAGGTATTTAGGTTTTTAGATAAGGCCTAAAGAAGGATGTGAAGCCAGAATCGGACCTGAGAAGATTGCTGTGATATGGCTGGCTCTAATTTGGGAAGACAGGGGATGCATTCTACAAATGGGAGGATAGAATGAGCAAAGATGCGAAGTGGAAATGTGTATTTTATTTTCAGGGTAAGTAGAGACAGCCAACAATTGCACAGGATTTATCTGACAGAATAAAAAGGAATAGTAGATAAATACATGCTTTTAGTCCTTGTCACAATAGGCAACAGAGACTCTTTCAAAGTGTATGCAGAGGCAGACGGTAGGAAAGTGCTGGGAAGTTTGATGGCCAAGGTTGTTCCTTTCCAAACGGGGAACATTGAAGGGGCTGGTAGTAAATTCTCTGCTGATCTGCGGGAGGGAGGACAGAGGCTTTGACGATGATCTCAGCCCTCGCCTGCCTTTCTTATCTGAGCCAAGTAAGAGCTCAGGGCAGTGAGAGCTGGGGAGGAACAGGAGAGGCATCATGAGGCAGTTGTTGACAGGGGTGACTCTGAGTCCTTTCTTTCAGATGAAGAGCTTGTCATCAAAGCCGAAGGCCTTGCCAGAGCCTCCTTGTGCCCCGAGGTTCCGGTCACCTTCTCTTCTCCACCACCAGCAGTAACAAAGGATACTTTTTCAGATGTGGCTTTCAAAAGCCAGCAGTCTGCACCCATGACACCTTTTGGACGTCCAGCCACTGACCTGGCAGAAGCCTCTGAGGGACAAGTGACTTTTACTCAGTTGGGTAGCTACCCCCTGCCGCCTCCAGCGGGAGAGCAGGTGTTCTCATGCCACCATTGTGGCAAGAGCCTCAGCCAAGACATGTTGCTGACCCACCAGTGCGGCCACACTGGTGAGCACCCCGTATCCTGCGCCCAGTGCCCCAAGCACTTTGCCCCGCCGGCCGAGCTTGGCAGCAACTCCCAGGCCCACACCGCTGAGACACCCCCGACCTGCCCGCACTGCGCCAGAACTTTCACGCACCCGTCGAGACTCACCTACCACCTCCGGGTCCATAACAGCACCGAGCGCCCTTTCCCCTGTCCTGATTGTCCCAAGCGCTTTGCCGACCAGGCCCGCCTCACTAGCCACCGGCGCGCTCACGCCAGCGAGAGGCCTTTCCGCTGCGCGCAGTGTGGCCGGAGCTTCAGCCTGAAAATCAGCCTCCTGCTCCACCAGCGCGGGCATGCGCAGGAGAGGCCTTTCTCCTGCCCCCAGTGCGGCATTGACTTCAATGGCCACTCGGCCCTGATCCGCCATCAGATGATCCACACGGGCGAGCGTCCTTACCCGTGCACTGACTGCAGTAAGAGCTTTATGCGCAAGGAGCACCTGCTGAACCACCGGCGGCTGCACACGGGCGAGCGGCCCTTCAGCTGCGCGCACTGCGGCAAGAGCTTCATCCGCAAGCACCACCTCATGAAGCACCAGCGCATCCACACGGGCGAGCGGCCCTACCCCTGCGCCTACTGCGGCCGGAGCTTCCGCTACAAACAGACCCTCAAGGACCACCTGCGCTCAGGCCACAGCGGAGGCTGTGGGGGCGAGAGTGACCCATCTGGACAGCCGCCTGACCCCCCGGGGCCCCTCCTAACAGGGCTCGAAACCTCTGGCCTAGGCGTTAACACCGAAGGTCTAGAGGCCAGTCAGTGGTATGGGGAGGGAAATGGAGGGGGAGTTCTGTGAACCTCCTTTCCTGGTTATCCCTGCCCACCTCAGGGCAAGAGAAAGGCCCGCGAGCCCCTCCACCCCCACAGTCATCACTGTTGGCACTTCGATGAGTTTGGGGTCCCATGCACTTGACTGGAGACATGCTTGAGTTTTGGAACTTCACGGCATTACAAGAACACCACATTTTGAAATCCAGAAAGACCTGGAAAGGAGCCCAGCATCCCCATCTTTTCAAAAATATGACCTAAGCAGAAGTTGCAGAGAGATAGGAAAGCAAGGTTGAGCCTCATGGTAATGAGTGAGAATGATTACAGCCCTGGGTAGGGACCGGTGTGCGGGAAGGGCCTCCAAAGCTCGAAGCTGGTCCTGAGGCAGGGAGCCTTTCGTCAGCCTTTCCCCCCGATGGTAAGACAAGGAAGCGCGCAAGCTCCCACACCAGCCTAGGTCTGCGCCTGTGCTAAGCACTGCCTCTCCCGAGAGGAGAGCTCTAAACGCCTTCCTAGGTTTCCTAGACTAACTCTTCTAAATACATTTGGTTTAATACTGGGTGAGCGAGAAATCTGACTCTAAAAGCGTTTTAAGAACAGTTCTTAACTTTAGCTTGATTGAAGCATTCAGCCTCTTATTGGCATCTAAAACTGCTACACACCTCTGAGATCCTGGTTAAAAAGTTAGAGCAGTGTGCTCAGCCCCAGTTTTAAAAGCTGGAGGTCCCAGAGAAATGGCAGAACAGTCTAAAATTTGTGCCTGCATCTTGTTTCTGAGAGTCATTGCATCAAATTTTTCCTTATCATTTACAAGCCAAGAAGATGGCTTTTTTATTTCTGGTGTCTGATATTCTTGACAGCAGAAAAGACCACAGCACTTTCCAGAAGCGTCGTGGTGTTTTACAAAGCACCCATGGACGACGTTCGGCTTTCATTTCCTTAGTAGTGAGGTGATAGTGTTATTACAGCTTTCTTGAGCCATCAGAGAGTGTTTGTTGACCATCTGGCTGTCCCCCCATTGGCGGTGGACTGATTGAGGGACTTTACAGGTCACTGAGAGCTGCGCACCGCCCAGACAAGGACAGCCTCTTCCTGCCCGTCTCCCTGTTAGGGAGCTTGGCTAGAATGTGCTCTTTTGTCAGGGTCATTCAGTGACCTGCGAGCGTCTGAGCCTTGTCCTATTCCTAAGTGGCTTTGCAATTGGACATAAATCTCTTTTCCTTTATAGATCTCAAATTTTCATCACCAAAATGAGGTTGGTGAGAGGAAAAATGTGGGCCTCTAAATTTTTTTTAAAAAAATCTTTTGATACATTCCTTCTGCCAGAATCCTCTCTATCTCTGGCTTCTATCCAGGCAAAGCCAAATAAGACAGCAAAATCAAAGCAGAGACATTCTTGCTGAAACTTGACTGAAATCAATTTGATTTGTTATTTTACTCTTGCTTAGAGCCTGAGGTAGAAAGAAAATGCAGAAGCCTTAAGTCTTGGGCAGAAAAACTGTTTATACCTGCACTCTCTTGTTTACCCTGGCTCTTCCTAAGATGCCTGGAAATAAGGTCTGTGAGGATTTAGACAGGACACTTTCTTGATGAAATAGTCGAGGAAGGACCCATTTTTTCCATATCACCTAGCCCAGCATTTACCCTGCCTTTACCCCAGCTAGCTTTGTTCCTGGGGAGGCTCTGTCTGAACATGCTGCTTGTCTGGCTAGTCATATTTATAAAACATCTGCTCTGTGACATTCACAATACCAGGGATTGTGGGAGACCTAAGGAATGTGTGTGAGACCTGGTCTGACTCTAAAAGCGTTTTAAGGAGAACAGTCCTAACCTACAGTCTGAAGGCAGTGAAGAAACCCAAGGATATAGAACAAATCAAGACAAATGATGAACACAGCCCTGGCTTGTTGGGCTTAAGAGCTTCCTAGTTAGAATCTAGACCCATACTATGGGAAAATCAGGTGGTTCTGAGAGTTCTAGTTTCGCTGGTGACCCACTCGGAGCTTGAGTTTGAGCTTCAGCTCTGGTTTGCACCTTGATCTCTCTAATGAAATGGGAGAAGAATCAGTACTGCCTTTAGGTGGTGCACCCCCTTTTCTGAACAAATCTAAGCATTTTCCAGGGTGTGCTGGAGAAGGGATTCCTACAGTATGTTGGACTAGATAACGTGGAAAATTCTCCTTCGCTCATAGATTTACTGAGGACACAGCTTGCTAATAAAAGAGAAGCGTAGGTTAAAATACTGCATATATATGATCTCACAGTCTCTCTGTAAGGAACTAGCCAGCAGGGACCCAAACTTTGGCAAGAAGTGAACACAGTTCAGATACCAACAAAGCTGAACGAAAGGGAATGGGCAGGGCCGTGCGAGAAAGCCGGAAGTACGCCGGAAGTACGTGTTATCCTCATCTTCAGCCCTGGTGCAGACTAGGGAGTTCAGCCGTGGTACACTCTGGTCTCCTTTCCCTCCACCAGTCCTCTACTGGGTGGGACTCCAGGCCAGCTGCAGACTGGAGAGTGGATAAGTAAAGTGGATCAGTGGAAAAGATAGTCCAACAGAAAGGTTTCAGTGTGTGGAGAAACTTGATCCATCAAGGGCCCCTGAGACAAGCCATGCATTTAACTCAGCAGCTGAGGAGGTACCTGAGGACTGGTTGTCCTGAGCAGAAGTGATAGGAAAGAGGAAAACCCAGGAATGTCTCATCAGTCCGCTCTCTGGGCCAAGAAGTCTGTACTACCCCATAAATAGGCGCTGTCTCCTCGGGGTGGATCCAGATGTTGACTATAATCAAATTCGCTCTTCGCTTACTAGGTTTTCATTGTTACCATAAGATGAACCCCTGGTTCCGTTACAGATGTGAAAATAAATGGAAGTTGATCACTTGTCTAGAAGGTGAAAGCCGCTGACTGATTGATCCTTTCTGCTGGGTATCCGATATTGGCAGCACCGTGGCTGGGCTCTAGCTAGAGCAGTTCTTTGTACAACTTCCCTCGTTAATTCTTGCTGAATTCCCGACTCTGCAGGGCTCTTTTTGGAACATTTTTGAGGGATTTGAGTGTCCACGCCTGTCTCAACCAGGACCAGACCCTGTGGCTTACTGGCAAGTAACAAATGTTCTCTGTCTCAGTCTGCAGAAGCCTTGTTAACAAAACAGGACTGATTTCCTTTATCTGTTCATTCCAAATGGGATGGAGAACCCAAATTTCTGCTCAGATTTTCCCTTGAAGAAGGTCAGGACACCTTATCCCTTTTCCCCATATCGTAGCATCTTGGACAAAAATCGTCCTCAGCAGCTGCCCAAGTAGCGATGAGTAAAACAGCCTTTCCCCAAAAGAAACTCTGTTATCGTCACGTGTTTTGTCTGTGTGCTTGCTGGATACCTTTGACCCAGTTCTCTTCACTCTGCAGAGGAATCAGTCACTTCTCACAGGGTTTGTACACGGGACATTCTTTGACTAGGGACGTGTCGGGCTCTTACAAGCTAAAGGTAACTCAAGTTAGCTGTAGGGGGATGGGACGGGCAGGGCACAGGGCCTTACCATGAGGACATGTGGGTCAGTACAGCTTAAAGCCATAGAGCATGGACTCTGAGTCAGACCTGGATTGAAGTCCTGGTGTCATCAGAGGTAACAACAGATTATTTAACCATCATAATTCTGGTTTCCTTATCTGTGAAATAGGGAGAATGATACCTCTGTCTCAGGGGTGTTTGGTTAGGAGAAATCTGTGGAGGTGCTGAGCACAGAGAGCCTGACTTGTAGGTGTCAAGAGGCAGCCATCAGGAGAGGTGTACAGGACCAACCAGAGAGGGCCACAAAGCCGGCTGAGCCTTCAGCGGAGAGGAGCAGGAACTGAGGCTGCTCCGTGCAAGCACGTGAGTGCTTCGTGTCTCAGCTTTTTGCTTCCCTGTTCTTGTGCCCTGTCTTTTCTGTACCTCGTGGCTCCCACAAGTTCCTGTGTGCCATGACACCATGTGGCTCTGACTCCCTTGGTTTCTCTTAGTTTCTAAGGTGTGGGATCTGGCCCAGCTCCTCTTTCTATACCAGGCCACAGAAGTTTCCAGCCAGCCATTGGACTGGCTGCCCTTGGGGTATGTGCTCATCTTGGTTCAGGCAGCTGTAGTCAGGAGGGGAGGTCATGTGGTCCCTGCACCAGCATCTGTGACTTGGGAATGGATACACAGTGGCACAGTATGGCATCTCTAGGACTACTAGGATTGGAGACAATCTGCTTCTCCTATATCATTTTCTTAAAAGACTCCTACTTCATTAGCACTATTGGGGCAGAGCTTGGTGTCCCTTGCATAAAGGACCTGGAAGGTGCTATTTACCTTACGAAAGGAGTGATTTGTCACTTTCTGGCCCTGCTTCAGTTTTTTTAAGTGTGTAACTCTGGTCTAATTTTATATATGTGTATATGTATGGCTCCATCATAAATAGGCGTGCATGCATGCACACACACACACACACACACACACACAAAATGGCTTATGTCCAGTTCATCAAATTGCCTCTTCAAAACAAATTATTTTACCCCTAAGACCAGCAGAAGGATACAGTCCAATGAGAGAAGCATCAAAAGCAGTGTGTTGCCATGCTCTAAAAATTGGCAGGTTACATGTCAAAGACAATATTTGATAAACCTCATTGGCTGATGTGGCTTTTGTGTTTGTTTATTAGCAAAGGCAGTATTTGTTATAAAATCTTGAAACTGGTCTAAAATTTAAGCTACCCAAGGGATATTAAGGCCATGTCTTTATATCCCTCATGGTGCCACATGCTATCAGGGACATGGATCCTCAATGAGTAATTGTACAGTGGTAAGACCACCTGAGTGGAGGTGAGAAACTGGATTCTGATCCTGGTCCTAGCTTAGCATTCTCTACCTTCTTGATATGGAGCAAGCCACTTAATTTGTGGAAATCTGTTTCCTAATTCTAATGTGCACATTGAACTATAATGTCCCTTCCAACTCTAAAACAGACTTTAAGATTTTACTTCCTAGTCCTGTTTTCCTTGTCTGGTTTCTCTCCAGATTCTGCCCTGCTGAGCGATTGTTTCGACACAGCAGAATAAAGCATCATTATAGAATAGAGTCTCATTCTAACCATATTATAATTACTCTAAAGGCACACGAACTAATAAAATTCTAGTGAAACTATAAAATTTTGTTTTAAACACATAGAATGCAGTTGATTGCATTTTTTAAGCATAGGAAAACACACCAAAATGCCAATGGTGGTTCTAGGGTGCTGGGATCATTCAGTGGTTGTTCTTCCCTGTAAATTCTGTGTAATGTAAAACATTTTGTGTATAGTATTTTAAATACTTTTATAAAAATAAGGATTATTATAATGAGACTGATACTAGAAAGGAAGTCGAGAGGCCAGAATTTTGATCTCGCTTTGGTTTCTCGTTTGTAGTGTGAGGATAACTCACACTTTACCAAGTTTACATAGGTGTTATGAGGCTCAAATGAGGGAAGGTCTTAAAAAGTGCTTTGAAACATGTTGCAGGCCTAAGAAGATGTCGATATAGCAGGTGCAGGAGAATTACTTGTTGACCAGGTAAACAATTTCCTATGTTGTTGGTGCTCCTCTTCATTCAAGACTGGGCAATGGTCGTTTCTTCCAGTTTGCTTTCCTGTGCTGGAGAGAAGCTGCCCGAGATCGAAGTTTGGGGAGCTGTGGGGGAACAGAAGTATGTGTGGGCAGAGGTTGAAAATAGAATTGGTTGCAGAAAATAGAATTGGTTGCAGAAAATCTCTCATTATCTCTCTCAAGGTACCCAGGTTGACCTATATAATGTGTTGACTTCTACCAGAAACTTACTCGAGGTACCCGGTTTTGTGCATATGAGGAATTATAACAAATTAGGAACGCAGGCACATTACTGAAGAGATTGAGTTAAACAAGCAGAATTCAAAATTAAGGATGTACATAAAGCTATGTGCATCAAGCCATTTCTTGGTTTTGAGTTTATAGTTTTTACAAATTATATAAGAAAAACAATATCTACAAGCCAACCTCAGTGAGTAAACAGCAGGATAAAAACAATGAACAAGAATAATTAAATCAATCATATTTTATTTTTAGCCAATAAAAATTAGCGATAATTTAGTATGTTCATTTCCCCCTGGGGCTGAGACACGGATGTGAGGAATAGCAGGGCAGCTTTGTTACGCTAGTTTGTTCTAGGCTGAATATTAGAATGTCCTGGGGAGCTTAAACAGATGTGTATGCCAGGGCCCACCAAGGCATGATTTAATTTATTCTGGGTTGGGGCTGGGATGTTTTGTTAAATGTTTTTTTCAAGTTCCACCACGCGATTCTAATGTGCCTGTGAGTTCAGAAGATCGTAGAAAGAGAAAGTGAATTATCGGACTGGAAATGACCAGTTAGCCTGCTTTACTGGAGCGAGGGAGCTGTGGCCTGGAGATTAATAAAGAGTCTTTGAATCTACAATAGGAAGTCATCATTTGATTCTAGAAGCAGGACTCAGAAGGAAATAAGGCTATGGGAATGGTTGCTGAAAAAGTTCTGTCAGCTCTCAATAGTTAGGTGAAGGCGCGGGAGAGGCAGCATTCACTTCAGCTGTGCCCACTGCACGCTCTGTCCAGAGGCCTGGTATGTAGAACACTGACAGGATGCTGGATGAGCACAGATGGACGTGGTCTCAGTGCCTGTGCCCCAGATCTCCCTAACCTGTATGGCGGTGAGGCCAGCACCTCCTTGTAAGATCAGTTTGCTGAAGAACAAAAAGGGACCTTGGTGACATCATTACTAACTCGCATTTAATAAGAATGTGTGGTTTCAGGACCGTATTTGTTGCATTTTTTTAAAAAAAAAAAACAGTATTCTGCATGAACACTAGACTTTATTTTGAATGAATTTTGACCATTTTTAGTAATTGAATCCACATTTAAAAGTGGAAGGGTTGCCCACTGAGAAGATTCCAGAGAACGTACTGAATCATTACCAACATAAAACATGTCTTCTGCACCAAGGGTTGCTAAGCCCTACGTGCCTGCTGCGTTAGGACTGTTAGGAAGTAGTGTACTCACTTTGTCACCCAAGCAATTACATGTCCATTAAGACTGGGAAAGTACCATAGCGTCATTAAGAACTGAAGAGAAGCCAATGAACTTGACTTATCTACTGTCAAGACTTGTAAAGGTGATGAAATGCCTGTTCGAAGTAAGCTGAAAATAAACTGAAAAGGGGAAAATAATATTTTCTCCAGACTTTACATAGGTAGAAAGCAGAAATTTTCAGAAATTAGTAAGAAAGTGAGGGAGAGGGAGTGTGAAAGTATGTGTGGGTGTTTGAGCATTTAAGTTTTAATAAAAATGGTGGCAAAAGGTAGAACTGAAAAAGACAAGGATGTTGGAACTCATTAGCAAGGGCAAAATGACCTTAAAACTGTATAATACAGAACATTTGACTGTGGTCCCACATTAATATTTTGTGCCTCTTCTGAGTAGTCTTGGAGCTGTGTCACCTTACCCCCAGTGCCCCTCCCCTCCAGAAAGCCCTGCCTCTGGTCTTCAGTCACACTTAGGATGCCGGTGGCTGTGAAACCTAAGGAGTCACCCTTCCTTGGAGGTTGGCCTGACTAGGCACAGTGTCCTGAAGTGAAGATAGGTCATAACCACAGACATGCCAGTGGCTGAGGGGAGCCTGAGGACACGAGGCTCTGTCCCACCCCATCGGTTACATTGCAGTCCTTAAGCTGGCTTGCAAATTTAGGTGTGGGAGACACCGAGACAGACATGTAAATCCAGGTACCCTCTTCACTCGGCCAAGAGTAAATCTAGAGGTTTTCTTCAACTAAAGCTGTGATCGTTGAAGGGCGTAGAATGCACAGGGAGCCCCAGGGATCCTTAGGAAATGGTGGAGACATGTATTAGGATGCTCCAGAGGAACAGAACCAAAAGGGTACAAAGAGATAATGAGAGATTTTATTGTAGGAATTAGCTCATGCAATTATGGAGGCCAAGAAGTCCCATGAACTGCCATCTGCCAGCTAGGAAACCAGGAAAGCCAGTGGTGTAATTCATTCTGAGTCCAAAGGCTCAAGACCGGGGCGCGCGATGTCCAGGGGTGGGAGGGATGAGAGGGATGGATGTCTGAGCTCAAGGAAAGAGCAAGTTGGCCCTGCCTCTGCCTTTCTGTTCTGCCCTGGCCCTCAGTGGATTGGATGATGCCCATCGCTGGTGAGGGCCATCTTCTTTACTCAGCCTACCAATTCAAATGCTAATTTCTTCTGGAAATATCCTCACAGAAACACCCAGAAATGTTTTAGCAGCTGCCTGGGCATCCATTGGCCCAGTCAAGTTGATGCATAAAATGAACCATCACAACACATAAAAGTTCTGGCATTTACGAAATTCTTCTCCTTTGGCCTCCCCTACATCCTGTAGCTCAGCATCTATCACGTCAAATGCCCTATCCAGAGCAGCAGCCAAATTCCTAAGTGAAGAGATAAAAAGCAGTCAATTCCCACCCAAGAGAGTGAGGGGCCAGCCTGGGTCCTTCTCTCACAAGAAATGTGTATTAACATTGACACTTGAATTTTTAATCCACTTTGTCCAGTTGCTCATTCTGCTCAACAATGTTAGTTAATGGCCTCAGTTACCCAGTGATTCATAGAAACAAGTCTAGTGACTGGACATCTGTCCCAGCACAGGATCTCTCCCACCCTGGCATATCTCAGCCCAGGTCACTGAACTACCCATCAGAAGGCCCATGGCCTGTGCCGTGACAGCAGCCCCCTCCTCATGCCCTTGCCTTCCTTCTGGGAGTGCCCCCTAAACCCCCCCACCCCACCCCATTTCCTACCCTCCTGCTATATCCTCTACTGTTTTATTTTTGTGGTTTTGCTAAGCTCGGTGGTTATAAAATAATGCTAGTACAACGAAGCCTGTGCATTTACATTCTTTTTAAGTCGAGTAGCTTTGTTCATACAGCTGTGACCTGAACCTCCGGCCCTGGGTAGCTACTCCCTGGCAGCCAGGGGTGAAAGTGTGGCTGGCTGTGTGGACATCCACCCTCTGTGAAGGAGAAACAGGAGGTGGATGTACTACAGTGGTGTCTTATTGTGTGAAAACAGAAGTAGTTATTAATGCTTAGGAAGGGAAGTAGTTAATTAACTGCTTTGTACTGAAAAGATAGCTTAAAACCTTGAGACTAACCCAGACTCTCTTTTCTACCTCTAGGAGAGAGCGAAATGGCTGAGGATCCTTAGGTCAGAATGTGTGCTCTGACATGCGTCTCACTGGTGGAATAAATTTACCTGGAGCTTTTCAGGCTCTACTTGCCTGGGTACCCTAATATCAGTAGACATGATGTTTACAATCAGAAGGCAGCCTGTGGCCAGGGAACGGAGGGAAGGACATCACTCACTTCTGAGGACATAACCTTCGCTAGTCTATGAACACCTTGGGACAGTACTAAGTCCATGAGGTACTCATTCTGTATCCGGAAGCCTACCTAATAGAGGAAGTACTTAATAATTGTCTTTCTGAATGTGAGGCTCTAAGCTCATGTCTCACTTGGGCTGACAATGCCATTTACTAAGTGCAGTGGAACAAGAGGGTGCCAGTCGATGTGGTCTGCAGCAGACCCGCCTCCACACAGGGCATAAGGGGTCTTGGAGATCTCTTGCTTAGCAAGACGAGGACTAGTCATTTAGGAAGACAAAGTGGACACTATTTTGAGGTTATTTACTAGGACTTACCTTCTGGGGGTAACTACCTTTGTTGAGTACCTACTGTGTGCTAAGCACTGTTCTCATTTGGTTTTACAACTGTAGAATACACAGTATTTTCTTCATTTGTATATGAAGAGACCAAGTGAAGCTCGGAGAAATTAAATAACTTGCTCACAGTCACAGCTAGTGAGTGGTGATTTTGGAATTTAAACTCATTTGCATCTAGGTGCAAAGCCCACCCTCTGCCTCAGCAGTACCTCGCACATAGAAGGCACTCAGCAAATATTCTTGGAATGAATGAATGAATTTCCCTTTCTGCTATCTTCATCCTTCTCTCTGGCCTCTCCCTGGTTCTTCCTCTGCCCTGGCCTGAGGTTTCAAAGTGACGTCGACTTATGTTTAAAGATTTTAGAAGAGGCTGCTGTTAAAATGCGATGTGCCTTTCCTGGAGGAGTTTGGCCCTTGTCTGACACATTTTTAGCCCAGATCCCTTCTCCATCATCCAGACGAGTGCAAAGAGGCCTGGAAGTGGTCCAGGTAAATTTGATTGGCAAGAAGGAGAGCGGGTAGGTGAAGCCAGCAAAGCAGTGAGGGAAGGAGAAAGGCCGGAAGAAAGAATCTGGAGACACAATTATCCTTGCAAAATTTTCAAAAGGGTCAGACACCATTTTCCTTGGGATGCCCAACATATTTGCCGAATTAACAGAAATCGGTACCCTGCATTGTTTGGGACGTTAGGGCAGGCCATCGCTGACTGAGGCTCTAAGGAGAATACCCGCCCAGAGCCACCTCAGGGGTGGCGGTGGCCCCGGCCAGGGTGTGGCGCCGCGGGTCTCCGCAGGCGGCAGGAGCTCGGAGGCCATTGGCTGGCGCACTGGCGGCGGAGGGGCGGGGAGCGCCGCCGAAGGGGACTGTTTGCTCCTACGGGCTGTAGATGGAGCTGTCCGGCCCCGGCGAGGGGAAAGGCGCCTGGAAAACGTTCTTCTTCTCCCTGGCCGGTCCGAGCGGGGAACAGCACTCCCAGGATGCAGTTTGTGTCAACACGGCCGCAGCCTCAGCAGCTGGGCATCCAGGGCCTGGGGCTGGACGGCGGGAGCTGGAGCTGGGCCCAGGCTCTGCCTCCAGAGGAGGTTTGCCACCAGGAGCCGGCGCTGCGCGGGGAAATGGCCGAGGGAATGCCGCCCATGCAGGTGGGTGCAGCCCCAGCCCAACGCCATGGCCGCGCCGCCTGGCCGTGGGGGCGGGGCGCGGGGCTGCGGGGCGCCGGAGGGGCCCTGGCGTGCGGCGCGGCGGCGGAGGCCGCGCTGGGCCGGGGCGCGGGCGGGCTCGCGCCGCAGGCGGGTCGCCGCGGGCCCCGAGCAGGCCCGGCCCCGGCCCCGAGTCCGGGTCCGGAGCCCCGCGTCCCGGCCCCGCGCGCCGCCGAGCCGCAGGCCCCCCCGAGGCCGCGTGCCCGCCGGGCCCGGCGCTGGCGGCCCGAGGGGCTCCGTGGGGGCGAGGGGCCCGGAACGTGCGGTTCGCGGGACCTGGCGGGGTCGTGACCGCGTCACCTCGCGCGGGGCAGGAGGGGTTTGGCCGCCGCTCGCGGGCCCGCGGGGGATGTGCGCACAGGAGTTCTCCGCAGGTTACGCCGTAGCCGCTTTGACGGCGATTTTTAAATGCATTCACCAGGCATAACGAGTGACTCACTTTTCCCTTGCACCGAGTGTGACGGAGGGACGGGGGCCACTGAGAGGTGACTTTGCCTTCTCTCCAGCGATTGGCACACTCGGCTGCACGTTAGAATCACCTGAGCAGCTCTTAAGACTCCTGACGCCCAGGCCTTGTCCCAAACTAGTGAAATCAGCGTCTCTGGGGTTGCGAGTGGCAGCGGTCATTTCTTGGGGCGCCCAGGCTCTCAGTGTGCGGACGAGCTGGGAGCCAGTGCTCCGGAATCGTATATAAAGTGGAGGCGGCGGTGTTGAGAGAGGCCTGGAGGACAGTGTGGGAGCTGACCCTGGGTGGGACCCCCAGAGGCTCCTCTGCTGGGGGCCTGGTTCTCAGCGGGTTCTGACAGGAGTTCAGCCGAGAGTTGTCCCCTTGTGTTACATCATTCTTCAGCTTTAGGTCTCCACAAATCTGTGACACATAAGCTGGGCTGGGTGACTTTATAAACTTCCACTGTCAGTCCCTGTCCCCTTCTGTGGCCAGGCAAGTGTCTATCCTAAGTAGGCCCAGGTGGAAGAACAGCCGCCTCTTACTTAGCAGGTCCGGGGCCCAGGGCACTGATCCCCTTTCTCCCATGTCACGGAGTGATTCCCTGGAAGGTGTGAGATGTCCTTCTGTGGCTGTGACTGCTGATCCAAGTTAGAGAAGACAGTTGGCATGCTTGCCCAGGTCCCCTCTGAGCAGCAGGGGTCCATTTTGCCCAGCCCGGGGGCCTCTTCAGCAGCAACAGGAAGAACAGAAAATGGTCCCCCATAGTGAGGAGCCATTATTAGCCCCTCCGTCATGCAGTAAGCCTCATCCAGTAAGCCAAGTGCTGTTACAGGGTGGGGCCAGTTCCCTGGTCACCAGTGAACACATGATCACTCTCTCTTGGTCGTAGGGCCCAGCTCCCAATGTGCACCCATGGGGACTCGCCTTCCAGGGTGAAGGCCCGGAACTGGGAGAGGGGGGTGGGCCCTGGGCCATGGGGTACCCCACTCAGTGAATGACATCTTTTTGGCAAATCTATTTTCATTTTGGAAATGTGAATGAATAGTTGTATATTGGAAAAAAGGCTGCTCGTCTACTTCCTTGCTGGGCTGCCTGGTGTCCCCCTGGCCGCGGCCTGCTGGGAAGTGGGCAGCAGCACTGACCTGAACCGTATTTTTTTGTTACCTGCAGCACCTAGAGCCGCTCCAGTTGGCAGTGAAGCAAGGTGATGTAGAGTGGCCGCTTCTCGGTGCCTCGATTTCATCATCTTTAAAGCAGAGATAATCATGCCCTAACCTGCTTAGAGGTTCTGGGAAGATTAGGGTCAGATGACTTACATGAAAATTCTCACTTTGAAACAGAAAACACTAAGCAACTCTGAAGAGTTCATCATGAAATCTAGCCCTTGAGGAAAGTAACTGTTTTGTTCAAAGAAAGTGCTATGTGACAGTTTAGGCCAAGGGTCAAGATGCGTAAACTAATGACCAGGATGACTCCTGCAGGCAAGAAATAGAAAGGCTGGGTAGGCGGCTGCTCGGTCCATTGCTGGGGACATGAATGAACACCATAGCACGGGAGGCGGGGGCTTGGCAGAAGAGCGAGAATCTGTGGCATTTTACTAGCCGTGTTCTCAGGCAGGATCTCATCCCAGGCTGTCGCTTCCGCCCTCTGCACTCAGGCTCAAGAATGGGACATGGACGCCCGGCGACCGATGCCTTTTCAGTTCCCACCCTTCCCGGATAGGGCACCCGTCTTCCCTGACCGAATGATGAGAGAGCCCCAGCTGCCCCCGGCGGAGATCTCACTCTGGACCGTGGTGGCCGCCATTCAGGCCGTGGAGAGGAAGGTGGATGCCCAGGCCAGCCAGCTGCTAAATCTGGAGGGCCGGACGGGGACGGCCGAGAAGAAGCTGGCCGACTGCGAGAAGACGGCCGTGGAGTTCGGGAACCACATGGAGAGCAAGTGGGCCGTGCTGGGGACGCTGCTGCAGGAGTACGGGCTGCTGCAGAGGCGGCTGGAGAACATGGAGAACCTGCTGAGGAACAGGAACTTCTGGGTCCTGCGGCTGCCCCCGGGCAGCAAGGGGGAGGTCCCCAAGGTACGTGGTGATCCCTATAGGCAGGGATGGAGGTGAGGACCAGCACAGGTGAACAAATTCTCGATTTTATTTTGTTCTCACAAACTTCTCTGGCTCCCTGTTGTCTAACTTCCTTTAAAGCGTCTCTCCGCTTTAACAGCCCGGTCTTGGGTGTTCTCCGTCAGGGAAGTTGGCCTCCCCCTGTTCCCCAGCACGTTTCTGTCTTTGAGCCTTCACTGTCACCGCTCCCAGCCCCTCCCCGAGGTGTCTGGGTGTCGGCAGATTCCTGAAGCTCTTCATGCTTGGGTTTTCCACTTAGCACCTACAAGTGATCGTTTGTCATCGGTTGTCTTCGTATATGTTTGTCTGAACGTGGCTGGAGGCAGACCCCAAACCACGCTGATGGGAGTCCCTTGAAAGTCATGACCGCTACCCGCTGGCGGGCCCTTCTCGCCCTCCAGAATCCGCGCTCCATTTCCCGTGCCGCTCGCTCTCTCACTCTCCCTCCAGCTCATCAACACTGGCTGTCGGCCCAGGACCCGGCTTCTGGTCCACCCAGGGAACAGGCACTTGACGGGGACGTCCCCGTGCAGCCGCCGCATGCATTCACCTGCCCGCCTGTGCCTTTTCTGTTCCCGCGGGCTCGCTGTCTCACGCTGTCTCACGCTGTCCCACGCTGTCCCACGCTGGAGGTCGCTCCAGCATGTCTCCCCTTTCTCTGTGCATCACCAACTCTTCCCCCCCGGACCGTCCCCACCAGCACGCAGACGTTCGGTGACACTGCCCTGTGGTTAGCACCTCTGTTCTCTGCTCGTTAGAGCCGAAAATTCCTTCAGGGAGAGGCTGTCTGTGCTGTCTCCAATTCTTGCTTCCCCATTTTTCCTCTCCCTCCCCTTTTATCCTTTTTTATTATAGAAAATTCAAACACGTACTAAAGTAGACAGAAGAGTATAAGGAACCTTCCTGAACCCATCATCCAGCTTCAACAGCGAATAACTCTTGGCCGATCTCGTTTCATCTGAATCCCAACCCATGTCCTGCTCTCATGTGATTTAGAAGCCAGTCTCAGACGTCAATCAATCATTATATTTATAAATATTTCAGTATGTAGCTTTGAAAGGTAAAGACTCTTTTTTTAAAACCAATCATCTTAGTGGTATTAACCACCACAACAAAAGCCTCAACCTCCTCGAATGTTCAGTCCTCAAATGTTCAGTCCTCTCCCCAGTATCAGTTTTTTCCCGTTCGTGTATTTGCATCAGAACTGAAGCGAGGGCGCCCATCGCTACTGCTGAGCCCCTCCCCCGTCACTTTCATTGTTCCTTGCAGTTCCCCGTGGAAGAAACCGGGCCATCGGTCCCGTCGAGCTCCTCACTGTCTGGGTTCTGCCCCTGCATCCTCCCAGGTCTCGCTCACCATGTTCCTCTGTCCTCAGTGCTCCAGTAAATGGGTCACTGGCTCACGCTCCCCGGCACCCACCCCAGTGGCTGCTGGGCCATCTCCCTGCCTCGCTCCTCACACCTTGGCCGGTTCCTTTCCCCGACTTCTCCTGTCTGGAGCGGGCCAGGGCTTGGGCCTTTGCTCGTTCTCTCCACCGCCCCTCAGGATTTCTGCCGGTCTCGGGGTTTTGGGCGCAGTCTGTGCGCTGTCAGCTCCCGAATGCCATCTCCCCCCGCCCCGCCCTCCTCAGGGTCTTGCCTGGACTTCCTTCCTGAACGCCAGGTGGACACTCCTCCCTGTTAAGTCAGCCTCTCCAGCTGGGTGTCGGTAACTTTCTCCGATTTAAGGGGACCTGCCTGAACCTATCCTCTGCCTGGAACCCAAAGGCGTCCTCAGCTCACTGAAGACAACTTTATCCTTCCAATTGCTCGGGATGAAAGCCTTGGGGTCACACTGTCCTCCTCATTTTCTCACACCCTACTTCCAACATCTAGGAAATACTGTATGCTTTTTCTTCAAAATAACGTCCACAGCCCGACCACTCGCACCCACCTCCACTGCTCCCCATACCGTGTGCTCAGGGCTGCCGTCACCTCTCATCTGGATTATGGCCATGGCCTTCTGCCTGGTCTCCTTGCCTCTGTCCTTGTCCCCTGCCCCAAACCATCTATGCTCAGCCAAGCAGCCAGAGCGATCCTTTTAAACTATCAACCAATCATATGACGCCTCTGCTTAAAACCCCCGAGTGGCTTCCTGCCTTACTCGTGTAGCCCCCATTTTGGCAGCGGCCCCCTCTCTAGCCCCACCTTGCGGTACTCACCGCCCCTCCGCCCCCTTCGCCCACTGCCGCCTGGCGCGCCGGCCTCTGGCCATTCCGCCAGCACACCTCCCATCCCCCCTCAGGGACTTGCCTTCCCTGGGGACAGGCGTGGTTCGCTCCCTGTCGCTTCCAGCAAGGTCTGCTCGGTTGTCACGTCAGCATGGCCTTCTGTGAACACCAAAAGACCATGTGCCCCCGACCGCGGCACACGCTCTTCTCGGTCCCCGCTCTCATTTATGCCATCAGGCATCTTAAATATTTACTTATGTTTTGTCTTCTCTCATATTTACTTATGTTTTGATTTTCTCTGACCAGAATCTAAATTCTGCTTGGTTCATTGCTGTGTCTCTGTGCCTATGACAGCACCTTGCTCACAGCCGGTATGCAAAAAATATTTGCCAAGTGACTCCAGCTGGAGAGTTCACACTTCTATCTGTCTTTGTATCTGCAGAGGCTACAACCCAGTGACTTTGCCAGAGGAGTCGTTTGACAGCGGTTTATTGAGGCCTCACAGAAACGAGTTGTCATAGTGGCCTGGTTCGCCCCTAAAACACTTCCTGCCACCGCAGCCCATAGACACTGGTTTTCATGTGGTTTGGCACGTGGTGCTTCTCTGGCATCTCACACACGGCCCTTCCTCTTGCCTGTGCTGTGCATTTTACCTCGGTGCTCCGACCTCGTGCGGCACACTCGTGTGTTCTGTGCGTTGGATCAGGCGTTAGGACCCTTGAGTTGACATGTACCCTCACAGAATAATGGCATAGTTAAGGGGCCCGGAATCAGATGATGAGAGTTTGAATCTGGGCTTGGCACGTGCTGGTTTTCCTGCCGCTGGTCAAGTATGGTTTTTGCTATTCTCAAGCCTCGATTCCCCGTTTGAAAGAATTGAAGTATAAATGAATCATAAATTAGTAAATTCCCAGCTGGTCCCTTTGAGCTTTAGTGTTTCCGTCTGGAAAATGAAGCTGACAGCATGCTTACTTTGTGGAGTCATGAGGATTCATTGATTTTGTTGATGGGACAACACTGTATCAGCCACCTATTTCTGTGTAACAGATTACCCCCAAACTTAGCAACCGAAAAAAAATATATCATCTTGCAGTTTTCTGAGGGTTAGAAATTCAGGAGCAGCTTAGCTTAGCTGAGTGGTTGTGGCTCAGAGTCTCGTGAAGTTGTCTACGGGCTGGACTTCCAGTCATCTGGAGGCCTGATGACCTGCGTCCTGTTGTGGTCCACCCATGTGGCTGTTGGCAGGAAGCTCGAGTTCCTCACCCTGTAGCCCTCCTCACAGGGCTGCTCGGGTGTCCTCACGACATGGCAGCTGGCTTCCCCTAGAGCGAGTGAATCACGAGAGAGAGCCCAGGACGGAAGCTACGATGTCTTTTGTGACCTGGTCTCGGAAGTTGTCCACCATCACTTCTTTAGTTCTAAGAAGCAAGTCACTAAATCCTGCTCATGCTCAAGGGGAGGAGAATTAAACTGTACTTTTTAAAGGGGGCTGTCACAGAATTTGTGGACGTATTTTAAAACCCCACACAACTGTAAAGCACCACGAGAATAAATTCGTGTTGCCAGCAGTAGTTAGCATTGCTTGTGGACGCTTGGCTACGCTCGTTGCATTCTCTTTGTCAAATTCAGATCCTTCGTGCCTCTTGGATCCTGTTGTGTCTGTCAACTGCCTTATAGATTATTCATGGATAGTTTTGTCTGCCCGTCTAGACTGTAGGCCCCCTGCGGTCTCCGGCTACGTCTCAGATTTCTGCTATGCCCCGGCACGGTGAAGCTTTTACAAAGCGATGTCTGTTTCCAGCCGTGGACTATGGTTCCAGAGAGTTGCCTCTGCACAGAAATGGTGAAGCGAGGCAGAGGAGTTGGGATGTCAGAACAGATAATGAACTTGGTTTTGGATACATTTACTTAAAAGGCGATTAAATGGAGCCACTCAGGAGGCTGTCGAAATGTGAACTCTGAAGCGGGCAAGGGAAGTTGAAGGGTGTCATCTGCAAAGCGGTGACCACTAAAGCTGTGAAAAAGGGTGACATTACCAAGGGCAGAGAGAACAGGGAAGGGCAAGGGCAGAACCTTGGGTCTTGGGGGAGGAAGAGGGAGCCGCAGAGACGTGCCTGAGCCGGGCGGGCGGGGAGCAGCACGACGCAGAAACCACGCGGGGGAGAATTCCACAGAGGTGGCGTGACCTTGCAGAGAGGCGTGAAAGGGCGAGGGCTGACGAGGGGACCACGGGTGACCTTCCAGGTGTGGCTTCAGAGAGCGGGGTTCACCTTGGAAGGCGTTCAAATCGTGGATTGTGAAGAAGGAAGGAAGCAAGCGTGTCCCTCGGGATTTTCCTGTGAAGAGGGAGCGGGTGGAGCCGTTTGGCGTGGCGGAGTCGAGGGGGGCTCTGGAAGACCCTGGCAGGAAAGCCAGCGGAGAGGGGAGACCGAAGCTGTCCGAGAAAAGATCGTTTTGGGTGGAGTTTCACGGGCAGGAGGTGGGACAGGAATCCAGGTAGCACGTCGTGGGATTTGCTTGGCCAGAAGAAGGGCAAGGAGGGGACGTGCCCACAGCCACCTGCGTTCAGGATAGACTGGAGCGACAGGGGCGAGTTTGAGAGAAGCCTCCAGGGAACAGGGCCATGGGTCAGCGAGAGGCTTCCAGGGCGGCCTGAGACAGGTGGGCGTCACCTGCAGAATTTCATGACTTTTGTCTCACAGCAGGAAACTAAAATGAAAAGAGCGGTCTCGATCGCTTTTCCCAGGGAGGAGATCCGCCCAGGTCTGTTGGGGGCGTCCAGGGAATTAGAAGGTCTGGTTCTGTTTCTAAAGATGGCTGGTGAGTTGTCTGTCACTAGGTAGCATACAGGTGTGCACATGGCACCTGCCCAGGACGCTTTCATGGCTATGAGCGCCTGGCGTTTCTGGTTTAAGTGAGGGTGCTGCCCGCCCACCAAAGTGCACATCAGTGGGTCTGACACACGGAGGGCTGTTTTTCTCCTTCTCCGAAAGGCGCCATGTAGGTGAGTTGTACGTGCAGGTACAAAGACCGACGGGCTCGCCCTAGGGCAGGGGGCAGCATCGAGGGGCTGGATTTCACAGTGAGGGCGAAAGGCTGGGCTGGTAGAGGCGTGGAGGCGGTGAGAGGTAAGGCTGCGTGGGCCAGAGAGGAAAGCCCAGTTATTAAAGTCACGGAGGTGAAACCGAATGATTCGGTCCAAGGCGAGGCCATCTGGTGAGGGACAGACAAGGATCCTGTCAAACCGCAGTACCAGCCGTGCATAGCGGATGAGACGGCCTCCGGTTACAGCGGCCGACGCGGGGCGCTAGACGGCTTAGGCTACAGCAGGGCTGGCGGCCTCTGTCCAACACGTTGAACAGATCCGTGTTGACTCCAGACCGTGCGCTTCTACAGGCCTGGGGTGCAGCGGTGAACGAAAGCCATCGGGGTCCCGGAGCGTTAGCACGTGCCTTTAGATTTTACACGTCTTAGTGACAAAAATGTCTCTTTGTATGTAGAGGTGACCTGACCAGAAATACAGGTTTTATAACAGGGTTTTAGTGTACTTGGCTCACCGATGCCCTCTCTGAGAACCTCCCACACCCCGTCACCCTGAGCGCCACAAGCACCGGCTTCAGCTTTACCTTCAGGTGCCCAGTTACCTAAAAGCGAATTTATGGAGGATGTAATTAAATGCTTTAAAAATAAAGGCAGCCATCATTGTTCGGGAGCAGCGGGAGATCGGGGGACAGAGTGGCCCAATCCCGCTGAGATGGACTGGGCTGGGCCGAGGAGGACGAGTCGCCGTGGAGAGCGAAGGCCGGGCCGCGGGCCGGGGCGGCCCGTGGCCCTTGAAGGGGATGTGGTGGCAGAAGCAGGCGGGGCGCCAGACTCACGCTCTCGTTGGCCCAGGTTCCGGTGACTTTCGTGGACATTGCTGTTTACTTCTCCGAGGACGAGTGGAAGAACTTGGACGAATGGCAGAAGGAGCTTTACAACAACCTCGTCAAGGAGAACTACAAAACCCTGACGTCCCTGGGTAAGGACACCCTCCTGCCTGTGGCCAGTGGTCCCGCAGTGGGCGGTGACATGCTTTCAACCCCTGGTCACACCACCTGGGCAGAGTGTTGCGTGTTTATGCCTAATGTAAACACAAGAAACGATTGGCTTATAATGCAAGGAAGATAGAATGATTCATAATAGGATGAAAATTAAACACCCAATAACAGGGCCGATCATTGTGGAATTGAGTGCTATGTGACGCCACCACTATTTGAGGAGGGGGCTCGGGGAGGGAAGTGTCTGCCAATGCCCTTGGTGAGAACCCCTCGGTCACTTTCCCTGGGGTCTTCCTTCTCTTCCTACTCATTCCAGATGCGGAGGGGACAGCGCCCAAGCCAGACGCTCCGTCCCAGGCTGAGCCCAGGGAAGAGCCTTGCGTGTGGGAGCAGCGTGAACCGGGAGACAGAGAAATCCTGATGGATCCGGACACAGGTGATGGCAGCTGAAAAGACCCTCGTCCGGGGCAGGGCAGGAGAGAAGCCCCTCCATCCTGGCCTGAATCCAACAGGGCTTCTCTTGAGTTGCTCATGGGGCCAGTTCTGCCGCCATTGAAATGGGGCGGTCACTTACAGGACGAGCTTTCAGGGCCTGGATGCACACTGGGGATGTTCGTCCTCAGAGCCACGCAGCTCTGGACGCCCAGGAAAGCTGGGCGGAGAGAAGAGGACGGGGCGGTCTCCAGCCTGCCGAGGCCTGGTAGTGACCTGTAGTGCGAGGCCGTAGACCTGGGAGCGGCCCCAGGCCCGGCCCCGGGCAGGTGGCTCGGGACGGGGAAGGGGCGCGGACATGGACATGTAGCTATGCTGTGGCCCGCTGTAAGACTGGCCGTAAGGCAATTTTGCTATAAAAGATAAAATAACAGGTTACTCGTGCTTACGCCAGTTGTCAGTTTGGTTTCATTTGTCCGTTGAGGAGGCTCTTGTAGTTACTCCCATCTTTACGTTACATAATCTTAGCCCTCATAGTGGTCTACGCGGTGACAAGTAGATGTGGTGATCTTAAAACTGGGGATGGTAACACCTGCACGTGAAGCCAGGTCGCATCCCGTGCTAGAGACTGATCACGTGTCAGTTTCCTCAAGTCCCCTGGGAAGCGGCCATCCCTCCCCCGCCCATCGGCACCAAGAGTTTACCAAGTATAAAAGAGGTGGCTACTGATTCGCAAGTCTTCAAGAGCATCAGTTATCGATTCTTTGGTTGGAAACTGATAACTTCCCCTAACGAGGGAAGAAAACGTAGTGGGAAAGAAAAAGGGTGATGCCAAACGAGCAGACGAATCAACGAGCAAAAATTTAAAACAGTATAACGCTGCGAAGGAAAGACTTTGAAGACAATGTATTTTCATTTTTCATAACAAAGTCTTTTTCATTTGGTTATTAATTTTTCACATTTCATCACATCCTTTTTAACGTCCCTCTTATTTTTCGTTATTTTATCTTTTACGGCAAAAATTGCCTCATGGCCAGTTAGTTGTGCAGTGAGATGCTTATGGCAGAAATGTTTGTGGCAAACATGCGTGCGGCAAAAATATGTAGAACCTGCAAACGTCTGAGGTCAGCGGCTGTGGTAACCTTTCACCCTGAAAACACCGTAACCTCTCGGTTTTACTGAGTTTCATCCATCACTGTGCACGAGATCGGACAGGGAGCGCTATGCCCGTTTTAAGGATGGGACTAGCAGACTGAGAGCCAGAGGGGTCAAGCGACTCATCGGCTGGGCTGGGGCGGCACAGTTGACACTAGGACCTACGTCTTCTGATTCCTCATCTAACTTCTTTCCTGCTGCCTGAGCCGTCTGCTTCCAGGGCTAGGACAGTGTGCCCTAGGTCATTACAGGAGGAAAATGCCCTGTTTGTCACGTCTTGGGGTTACATAGAAGATATCTCACTGTCTTTTATGCATAAGGTTGCTGCGCGTTATCCATCCAGGAATGGGGCTGGGTTGCATCTCTTTGCCCATCTAACGTCCTGCTGATCATGTATGCGTATGCGAGTGTGTGTCTGTGTTGTGTCTGGCCAACTCTTTCTAACTGGGGTGAAAATCAAGGAAGAATGACTCCTCCACAAAGGTCAAACTTATGGCCTGCTCCTGATTCGCACCCAGCCTGGCGTGAGGCTGTTTCTGGAACTCTGTTCCAGCTTTCGCACCTCATTTTGTCCTTGGCCTGCCCCTTTGTCCTGGATGTTGATCGCCTCTCTGCTCCCAGGACCTTCTGCTCCTCGGGGTTCCCCAGAGTCACCCCCAGGAACCCGAGACTCCTGTGCTCTTCCCCAACGAGTGCTATCAGCCGTGCTCCCGACCCCAAGAGCGTTTGGGTGACGATCATTCAGGGAAAAAAAGACCCTGAATGATGTGATTCCGTGTCCCCAGGAGCGGAGCCCCTGGTGCCTGCGCAGGAAGCCCCCTCTCAGGTGAAGCGGGAGGAAGCACTGTGTCAGGCCCGGGGTCAGCGGGGCCTTGAGGAACGAGCCATCCCCACGGAACCCGTCACCGGTGAGTGAGCAGAATAGCCGCCAAGCGGGATGCGGGGGGAGGTCCCGCAGGGTCCCGCAAGGTGCCCAGCGCTATGCGCGCCGTGCCTGCAAGACCGGGGGCCTGAGCTGGAAATGGGAGAGCTGTGCATCCGGGATGGGCGCAAACGTGGCCCGGGGCATTGACAATGTGCAGGCTCATCTGGGCTTAGTTCCGTTTCCTCTCTTTGTAATATCAGTTTTTAACTACCCCTTCCTTCCCCACGACAGGCACTGTCAGGGCAGCAGTGCTGTGTGAAGGCACCTTAGGGGGCTCTGTGGGCGGGGGGTGTACCGGTCTGTAACACCTGCCTCGGACCCAGAAGAGCCTTCATTGTTTTATACAAGCCTTTACAGACTGTGGCCTCTGCACCAGGCATGGGCTCGGCTGCAGTCCTGTGGGGCAGTCTGGAAGGTTCCTCTTGGATGGCATCCAGCTGGACTCTGGGTGTGAGAACAGATGTTAGAGCAGATGTGTATTGGCATTCTCCAGAGACCCAATGGGGGCGGGAGGGGGTGTGTGCTTGTGTGTAGAGAGAGAGAAACAGATCAGTCGATTGATTGATTGATTGGTTGATTGATTGGAAGGCATCGGCTGGCACATCCAGAACCTTCAAATGGGCCAGCAGGCTGGGAAGCCAGGGCTGTCTGCTGGCAGAAATCCTTCTTCCTCGGGGGAGGCCAGCATTTTCTTTAAGGCCTTCAAATGATTAGGTGAGGCCCACCCGCATTATGGAGGATAATCTGCTTTATTCAGAGTCTGCTGATTTCGGTGTTAAGTCCTTCTAAAAAAAATACCTTCACAGCAACATCTAGAATAATGTTTGACCAAATTTCTGGGTACTGTGGCCTAGCCAAGCGGACACATAAAATTAACCAGCACAAGATATATTAACACACTATAGCTCTTTACTTATCCGCAGGTTAGATCTCCACAAACCTCATCCCCCTTAGTCAGAGCCTCACACCCATAGGTAAGTGATAAGAGCGGCTGGGTTGAGGAAAGCCGGTTCCCTTGTCATCCAGCACAGTCCTCGAAGGCATCATGGTATTACATCTTCCAAGAGATTTCAGAGATAAGAGGGTAAAGGAGGTTTAATAGACTCTGCAGAAGAAAGAAGACACAGGGTGCATCTTAGAAAAATCCAGTTAAAATGGTTCAGATAAAAGGCTTCCTGGAAGGCATCATGCTCTTGGAATGGTGCTAAAAGGGACACCTCTTCCTGCGGCAGTGCTCAGTGCTCAGTATTCGAGCATGAACCTCCTCTAAGCTCCTAAAGCACAAGACTCTCTCTCGAAGTCACTGTTATGTCGCTCCCTGATAGTAGCCAGTTATTCACAGCAAAAGCTCCGTTAAGTCCAAGCTGACTCAAACCTTTAACTAATTAGCAAAATTTAATTATACCCGACTTGTAGGGAAAAGACGTAATTGCATGAAATGAGAGATTTACTCAAAGCACAGACTCGTGGGCATTTTCATGTTCCCCAACACTTTTGCCACTCTGTCCCCATGTGCAGACTCGCCAGCCTCTGCCCAGGACCTCTTGTCCCGGATCAAACAGGAGGAGCCCCCGTGTGTGTGGGATCAGCAGGACTTGGCGGAGAGAGACATACCAACCGACCCCAATTCAGGTGAGCAGGGTGCCAGAATGAAGATCGGGGGGACAGTCGCCTCTCAGCTGACTTTTCTAACTTTTGGCAAATCCACCAGCGATTGAGTCACTTTTGGTCAAAGACCAATGAAGGCTCAGGGAAAAAAAAACAAAAAAGTGACTTTGTACAGACTTCACAACTATTAGTAAAGTGAAGAGGATTTTTCTAACGGAATCATTAAATCGATAGTTTACTGTGTCACTGTAAATAATACTGAAATGACTTCACTGACTTTTGAACAATACATATGACCAAAAAGGCTTCTGTGACAAAAAGAAAGTAATTTACAGTTTTTGGAATTTTTGAGTGAATACTAGTTAGATGTCTCCCAGCAAACTTCTGAGCAGGGGCCAGACCTAAAGGAAAGCATAAAAGAACCGTAGGGAAGCCCAGGGCCTGTGTGTGGGCACGTGCGTGCGTGCACGCGCACGCGTGTGTGTGTTCACATATGCTTGCAGACCTGGAGTAATCCAGTGGCATCTTGTTCGGTGGCCACCTCCCGTACCAGGACGTAAAATCTAGCATAGCTTGTAGTTTTTCAACTCTACAGCCTTACGCTGGGGAGGTGGAGACGGTTCCAGGGCGGAAGGGCCGCTGACCCCTCCCTCATAAGGAGCCAGTCTCCACTGCAGTTCTTACAATGACCTTTGGTCACCATTTCTCCCATCGCTGATTTTTAAGCCCTGCCTCTCCTCCCTTGGTCCCGTGGGTGTCAGAGACCAGGCTGCTCTCTGGCCTGTCCGGGACCCATAGGCTGCTCTGGGGCTCAGTGGACAGAGTCAGAAGACCTGGGTTCTGATCCTGGCTCTGCCGCCGCATAGACCCGAGACAAACCTCCTCATCCCTGGCCACCTGGGGTCCCATTTAGGAGGGCATGAGCTCGGGGAGGACAGCCAGTAAATGAAACAGGTACCAAAACTGCCACGTGCCCTGTGAGCCGGAGCCACAGCCTTCGCATGTGCTGGTTTTCAAAGCCTGGGTGGGCGGCTCGGCAGAAATGAACCGACACTAAGTCTGCCTTCTCTCCTCGAACAGAGTCCCTGATCTCAGCACATGACATTTTGTCATGGATCAAGCAGGAGGAGCAGCCGTACGCATGGGGCCCGCGTGACCCCATAGAAGGAGAGCCCAGCTTAGACTCTGGCCCTGGTGAGTACTGTGCCCCGGGTCCCCTGGGAGCGTCGTCCAGAGGGAGGGCTGCTTGCCCCAGGCCACCCCCGATAGGGCGATGCTCGGTCGCGGTGGCCTTTCAGTGGTCTCTACCAAAGCACTGTACCCTTCCCTTTTGGAGGTGTGGTCATTTCCTAGGGCTGTCTTAACAAAGTCTCATGAACTGGGTGGCTTTAGACAACAGAAAGGTGTTGTCTCACAGTTTTGGGGACCAGGAGTGCCCTCTCTGAGAGCCGTAGGGAACCCTTCCCCACCTCTTCCTAGCTCCGGCGTTTGCTGGCAGTCTTCGGCGTTCCGGGGCTTGTAGCTGTGTCACCCCAGTTCTCTGTCTTCACATGGTGTTCTCCCTTTGTGTCTGTGTCTGTGTCTTCACCAGGCCATCTTCTTATAAGGACAGTTATATAGGGTCAGGCCCCACCCCCAATCCCAGTATGACCTCATCTTCACTAATTACATCTGCAAAGACCCTATGTCCAAATAAGAGCACATTTTGAGGTCCTGGGGGGTTCAGATTTCAACATATCTTTTTGGGAGATACAGTTCAGCCCACAGTAGCAGGGGAAGGTGAATGGGCTGGGAGTGAGCTGAGCCGGTGGGGCCTGAGCAGGTATTGTTGGCAGCAGGTGGCTCACATACTGGGAAACACTGGCCACAGTACTCAAGCCAGTTCTGAGCTGACACCCCAGTGTCACTGGTGAAGATCCTCAAGCTCAAGTAGGGAGAGGGGCTATTTTTCCCCCAACAAGTTTCCAACCAAACATCTCACCCGACTTGGGTCTCGGGTGAAACTCCGCTCATTGGCCCGGGGCTGTAGGGCTGTGCTTGTGGATTATCTAACACTCTTAGCGCATGGCCAGCGTTCCTTGCCAGACCCAGTGCCATCGCCCTGAGAACAGCTGAGTTAGTGTCTTCTGGTCGGTTGGAGTGTTGAAGGGACAGCTAAACATATGTTCCTTGTCCATACTCCTGACGCCCTCTAAGAGCTTAAAATCCACGTAAGAGCTGAGGACACAGGTCATTTCTGGTCCGAAAGGCTATTTCAAACCCAGGTAAGCGGATCCCCATTGTCAGTGAGACAAACTTAGTTCAGTCTGGAGAGCGGGGAGGGGCTGGGGGACTGAGCAGGGGACAAGAGAGGAACAGTATGTGTCCTTGTTTAACACAGAATTCAAAGTAGTCTTCTTTCTAACCTGTCGGTGGGGTGAGATGAGACAGGGAAAGCCAGAGACTCTGAGGCCAGGGAGAAGTGACAACAGCTCTACAGCTCCCAGGCCACCATTTCTAGCTTTGGCCTTGAAGGCATAGATACCAGTTTATCACACATCGTGCCAGGAGATTCTACTCAAACCTTTGTCCCTCAAGACTATTTTTTGATTTTCGCGAGTCAGCTAGGACCACGTGGGCCTGGAGGAGCCTTTTCCTCCTGTGCAGTTGTGGGGACAGATCTAGGGAAGCCTGTGTGGAAATTGCAAGACTCTGCAAATTACTGGACCATTTTACTTCTTCAGTTGGACGTGCTAAGCCATAGAACAATTTGCCTTGTGTTGTTTTATCTCTGGGAGGCCTTGGAACCTTAGCATTTAGCAGGACACGCCCAGAGTTTGGGAGACGGGGGTATCTGGAGATGCTTCTCCTGCCTGCCCGGTCCCAAAGCCTCTTATCAGAGCCCCTTGTTTTTCTTCCAAAATGAGCCTGCCTTCCAGTGTTAATTTTGGAATGTGAAATTAGCACCTCACCCGTGATTTTTTTGAACACCAAAACACATCCAGTGTTGGGGTTGCCAAGGACAACCGGATGGACTTTTGGTATCCCGTGGCACAGCCATCCGGGTAGGGGTTGGAAGGGGAGAGGGTGGTGAGGATAGAGTAAAACTCAGAAATACTTGATACCAGTCCGTCCCTGCCATCCTCCTTCAGACTTCAGCCTAACTGGACTCCAGACTTTAGTAAAAGGAATGCCCGACCTCATAGATTAATGAGTGTGCATTCGTCCCTGCTCTCTGACAGCTCGTGTAAGACAGGAACACAATCTGGTTCACCCAGAGGTAGACTGCGTGAGGCTCCAGGGAGTCAGAAGTAGGAGGAGGACTCTGGAGTCCCCTGATACCAGGCGCTTCCCCTTCCAGAGTGAGTGCTGGTCAGGAGCAGGAGCCAGAGCCGGGTTCCGCCCCGCTCCAGATGCCGGCCCCCAGAGAATGTGATTGGAGAGCACCCTCCTGAAATTCTTACATTATGCACTGCCTTAGGTGAAAACAGTGGTTCCAGCCTCCTTTGGTTTCTGTTATGTGACAAATATCTACTTAGTGCCTTCTCTGTGCCAAGCAGCCCCCTTGCATCCTGGAGGCATGTTCTGTCCTAAACGCTGCTGCTTACTTGACTCGCTTCTGGTGCTCTCTAGGTGGCTTTGGGCAGGTCAGAGGGTCAAGGAGCCCTCGAGCCATGGGGGACGTGACCGTGACCGCTTGCCTCATTCAGCCTCATTTTGTAGAGAACCTGAGGCCCAGATCACCTGTGACTCACGCCAAGCCACAGAGGAAATTGGGGACGCTGTGGGGTCCTGGGCAGAGCGCTGGCAGCCTGTCACCTCTCTGTGTCTCCCCCCTCCAGGTGACAGCCTGCTGCTGGTGAAGAACCCGGCCCCGCAGCCCCAGCCCGCTCCGCCGAGCCAGCCCCCGGCCGCGGCGGCCGAGAACGCGGGCGGCCCCCCGAGCCGGGGCGCGGCGGGGCTGCTGGACGACGGCTTCCCGGCGCTGGCGGGGGAGTGCGGCGCGGCGGCCGGGGCGCTGGCGGGCGGCGGGGGCGCGGGCGGGGGCCCGGGGGGCGGCGGGGGCTGCGGCAGCTGCTGCCCGGGGGGCGGGCTCCGGCGCGGCCTCCTGCACGGAGCGCGCAGCAAGCCCTACTCGTGCCCCGAGTGCGGCAAGAGCTTCGGGGTGCGCAAGAGCCTCATCATCCACCACCGCAGCCACACCAAGGAGCGGCCCTACGAGTGCGCCGAGTGCGAGAAGAGCTTCAACTGCCACTCGGGCCTCATCCGCCACCAGATGACGCACCGCGGCGAGCGGCCCTACAAGTGCTCGGAGTGCGAGAAGACGTACAGCCGCAAGGAGCACCTGCAGAACCACCAGCGGCTGCACACGGGCGAGCGGCCCTTCCAGTGCGCGCTCTGCGGCAAGAGCTTCATCCGCAAGCAGAACCTGCTCAAGCACCAGCGCATCCACACGGGCGAGCGGCCCTACGCGTGCGGCGAGTGCGGCAAGAGCTTCCGCTACAAGGAGTCGCTCAAGGACCACCTGCGCGTGCACGGCGGGGGCCCGGGCCTCGGCGCCCCGCGGCCCATCCAGGCGCCACCCGAGCGAGACTAGGGCTGGGCTGGGGGAGGGGAGGGCCCAGTGGCAGGAGCAGGGGTGGGGCAGGCCTGGGGGCGGCCTGAGGACCCACCATCTCGGCTCGCCTTCCCTCCCTCCACCCGCCACCTGCTGGAAGTCGGGAGCAGGAATTGCACTCCAAACAAGGCCCCCCGGGGCTTGGGCAGGGGCGCCCTGGACCTGTCCGCCGGAATGGACGCCCCAGCTCATCTCGTAGGGTGGCCCGAGGGGCCGGCTCAGTGGCTTCCCGCAGGAAAGGTGCCAGCGGGACAGGAATGAAGCAAGAGCGTCGGGCACTCCCCTGGGACACCTAGAGTGCCCGGTTTGGCCACTGGGGTCACAGACTGATCAGCGGAAGCAAGCAGCTGATTCAGCAGCATCTTGTCACTGCCCAGGGGATCTCCGAAGCCTTCCGAGGTCAGGAAATCAGGTCCTGAGGGTGAGACGCCAAAAAAGGAAGTGACGGTGTGACTGCGCTGAGGACGTGCCGAGGGATACCATCTCTATGACGACAACACTGCCTCGCGCTTGAATAGCGCTTTTTACTTTTTTAAACGTGTTTTCTATCCGTTATCTATTTTCACCCTTAGCCTATCCCTCTGAGGTAAGTGGGGTAGGATTTGCCTGACTTGGTAACGGGAAAGGAGACGCAGGTGAGATGGTGTAGCGAAATTCACACAAGAGAGTGGCAGAACTGGGACCAGGGCTCCTGACCCCAGCGCAGTGTCCCCACCACACACTGCCTACCTCCGATGTTGGAGAGACCTCTCTGGTCTGGCCTCTCCTGGTCTCTCTCTCCTCCCTTTCCCCTGACCTACCCAAAATAACCAGAAGCGGCACGGGGCCAACTCCTGGGGTTCCTGGGAATGGGAACAGATTGGCTGCAAAATGCCCCTGCTTGGGCTTCCGAAAGGGCCCCCTTTGTGGGCCCTCAGCCTGCCCTTCCACCTCCCGGCCCCCGATCCGGTGCAGCAGCATCTTCTCACTGCGCAGTCGTGACCCGGCCCTCCAGAGCAGCAGGTGCCCTGGGTCAGACCTCACTCCGATTCCAGTTTCCCCAGGGCAGAGGGAGAGCCTCGTGCTGCAGGAGCAGCCCTCAAGGAAGTGAGCCTCTTCCCAGGAGGGCCGGGCAAGTGGGTGCTAGAGGCTGAGAGCCTCAGCCTCTCTCCTGCCCTGAGCCTCCCAACTGGTGCTATCTGTCAACTGACGTGCTCGTGGACATGGACACAGACCTCCGCTGCTCCAGACCCTGCAGGTGCCTCAGGAGGCACCCAAAGGACTCCTCGTGTTGGTGCAAATGCTCTGTGGTCCTGAGGCCACAGTCTCCATTTCTGCATCTTGCATGGCCAGGCCCTGGGCTGGGGCGGCATGCCCCAGGACCCTGGTTTGTGTCGAGAATGACTTTCCTTGCTCCTTCCGTCGATCCCGCTTCTCTCTCGGCCGGGGGCCCAGGTGGCATCCAGCTCCCGGCACCACGTTTGTGAGCGCTCTGCTTCCGCCTCCCCCTCATCTGTCCCGCTCTGTTTTCCTCAAACCCATTTTTGCCACATGCAAAGGGAATTCTTAAAACTAAATAAAAGGTGTCCAGAGTGCAGACTGCACGTTTGCAAGGCCGAGGGCTCCCCAGCGCGGCTTTGTACAGGAAAGCCTCGTTGGACTGGAATCCAACTCACGGATGTTTTTTTCTTCATACTGCTTTTTGAAGGCGGCAAGTCTTAAGAAAACGAGCTGCAATGAGAAATGAAACGCAGTCATGTTCAACGGAGTTTTGTTAGTGCAGAAGAGGCCCTTCAGTTTGGTGTTTTGGTTGGGAGGGGGCAGTATTCAGCTTTCCAAAAGCATATGCAGAAAATGAGTATTTTCATAACTTAAATCATGGAAAATAAGACCAACAACAAAAAATTTTTTTTTGGCTGTTCAGAGGATGGAGAAGGAGAAATCAATACTATTGAGACATGGGCCTGAATCATTTGAGCATGTAGTTGGAGTGTATCCCTTTATTTTACCCTCAAGGAGCTGATTCCCAAAGAGGTTTAGTGACTGAGCAAGTAAGAGGGCCGATACTTAGTATCTGGTTTCCTGGGTCCCAGTCTGGTGGATCCCTGGTCCCCAAGAGCCCCTTGGCTCCACTAGGAGTCGAGTCACCCCAGCCTCCATCACTGGCCCTGGGAGAGTTCTAGAGTGAGCTCTGCCCCCCGAGCTGATCAAAGGTAGTGGCACTCAATGTGAACCTCTCGCAGGTGGCAAGGATCCTCAGTCTAGACTCTGTAGTCCACTTTCTGAAGCAGAACAGGGTCTGCTTGGGGCAGGTTTTTATTCTGATAATCTGTCAATTAGCTTTTAATTTAAAATGCACATAGTAAAAATTTAAATGAGGGGGAAAAAAAGACAACGAAGAGTAAAACTCTTTCCTACCAGACTCCCTGTTAAGAAGCATCCACTGCTAGGAGCTGTTTATGTGTCCTTCCAGAACTGGAGAAGTCCCCAGAGAGAACGAGGAGATATGCCCAGAGGAAGTGCTAGGCTGATGAAGTCATCAGATGCCCACTGCACACGTACATCCAGCAGGGTGGGACACAGATTGAGCCAAGGTGTGTTCATTCAAGGATTCTTACTGACCTGCAAGCCGAATGGAGCATGTTCCCCAAGGTGTTATTTTTTTTTTCGAGGAAAGAAATACAAAAGGCGTGGTCCCTGCCATCTAGAGACTCATGGAATAGTAAGGGGAACGGAATAGAAAGGGCCTCTTCTAAATGGAATAAAGCCGTGGCCTATAAATTTTCTTGAATAAAAAATGTTTGGGCATACATGTATGTACATATATAAGCTAAGGTTATGTATGCTATAAATCATACACTAGAAAATTTAAAGAACAAGATAAATATTTTTAAAGCATTATTTTAAACTTAATTTATACCATTTGTGATTCAGAGAATACTTTGTCACTAAAAGTGAGGGTGTGGGTGAGATAATGTCTAAGGTCATGTTCAGCTCTGCATGTTGCGATCATTCTGCAGATATAAAGATGACAGGATACAGGTACTAAATATATTTTCTTGATTCCTCTGATACCACTGCCACTGATGGGAATAATTGTGAACCTCATTTAAAAGTTTATTTAAAAGCATGTGTCGAGATCCGAGTGTCATTGGGGAAGGACAAATGGGTGGCTTCTGAGAGACAAACAAGGTGACATCACGGTGAATTCATTGCAGTTCAGGGCTTGGACCTTGCCAAAGCAAAAACAAACCAAATGGGAAATTGCCTGTTGTTGAGTGCTGGCTATCTGCCAGGCTTTAAGCTACATACGCACTTTACTTAACACGTGTCATTTCTTCTAATTCCATCAACAATCCTTGGAGGTGGTGTTTCTATTCTCAGGGGGAAGACACCGAGGCGGAGTGAGCACGAACCACACCACTTAGTAAGTGAAGGAGCTGGGAAGCAAAGAATACTAGCAGCCTGAGCAGCTCTTACCCAGTGACCGGCACTGTTCTAAGCACTTGACTCGAACTAATTTATTTCATCTGCACAACTCTCTGGGATACATGCTATTATTATTTCGCACTGACAATGAGGAAACGGAGATGCCAAGATGTTAATGTCTTGCCCAAGGTCCGCAGCTAGTAAGTGGCCGCTCTGGGCTAGGGACCCACTCTTTAACAGTGTGCTCTACCATCTCCCAAAGCCCACAAGACTTCAAACCAGTACCTGGTGCTGCCTCTCTTGCACACTGGAAATGTGATCTAAATATTCTTCCAGGGTTCCAGATTCAGGGATGCTGGATCAGGCTGACTCTAGAGACTGACTGATGGGTAATCCAGAGTATCGGTTTCATGATTTCCAGGGGTGGGCTGGACATTTGCATCAGCCTGACCTGCATGTGGTCTCCTAGCAGCTGCGCGAGAGCCTGCATCATCAGAAGGTTGCCTGGTGAACATAGAAACGGCAGAGGGCATGAGTTCCATAACTGAAGTGTTTAATGACCTCAGTATCCTATGTCCTGATAGTGTCTGTCTCCACAGTTGTGATACGTTCTTTTCTGTATCCGCAGTATGTTTTTGTTGGCCTGAGAGAGTAGGTCAGACCTTGGACACATGTCCATGGCTGACTAGTATCCTCCACCTGGCCCATTCTTTCTTCAGATATTAATGATTCAATCAGCCTCGTGTTGATCTGCTTGTCATGGACATCATGCCTTCTCTGGGAAAGTGACTTTTCCTAGCTCACCCTCTGATTCACCATTCAAGCACCTAAAAATATTTATTAGGGCACTTCTAAAGTTAAAGAAATGGAGGGTCCTATGGAGGGACATTTTAGTGAAAGAGGCACATAATTACTAACGGGGACATGAGGTTATTTCAGATAGCAATAAATGCTATGACAGATTTCAAGGCAGGTACTTAGGTTGAGGGTTGGGATGGAGGAGGCTGTTGGGTTGTAAACTGGGTGGGCAGGGAGTGTCTCTGAGGAGATAAAGTCTGACAAGCTCCACAGGCTAAGAAGGACCCAGTCCTGTGAACATTGAGAGTTTAGCTCTCAGAGGGATCCAGAGCATGTGATCACCATAATTAATAGGCCGCAGTGGGTTGGCCGGGGCACCTGACCCCGCGCTGTTGAGATGGGAACTGTGTTTCTAGTTTCTAAAAAGCAAAATAACAATTTGGAATAAGACACCTGCCATTTGGGACCATAGGTGTTTTCCCCAACTAGATTACGTCTTCCCTCAGAGCAAAGTCTAAGTTTAAACATTTTGGAATCCTTCAAAGTGCCTATCAGAGTGCTAGGCTCATAGATGGCACACAACGGCCCATGGGTTTGCCTGAAATTCTGAACTTGAGCTTGAGGGACTGAGAGCCCTTCCGCTGTCAACCCACTGGCCCGGAATGCCGAGCCGCCGTTCACCCTCCTGCCGCACGGGGGCGCAATGGGAATGCCGCGCTCGGAGGAAGAGCGGCTGGAGCCCGTCTTGGCTTCGGAGGGCCGCACTCCCACAATGCACCTTGTGTCAACACGGCGCTGGTGGTCGCTTCGAGGAGGGGCCCAAGGTGCCCAGGGGACCCGCACGCAGCCCGAGGGGTATCAAGTGGGGTCCGGCTGTTGAGGGGCGACTGGCAGCCATGGCGGAGTCGGCGCCTACTCGGGTAAGAGTCCTCCTGGCACGACTCGGGGGCGCGTTCGGGATGGCGGAGCCCCTGGCCGGGGCGGGGCTCTGTGTCCCCCGGGTTGCCGCCCGCGCGGGTGAAGACCGCCCTCCCCCTGCGACCCCGGGGCTCTGCCCTCCCCCTGGCCGGTTTCTTCCGCGTCGGGCCAGAGCCCCAGCGTCACGCGCCTTGGCTGGGAAACTTCTCAGGCTTGTTGCATGTTCTTAGATTTCTGAGTGTCCCCACACGTTTTCTCCGTCGTGCCAATAGAGAGCCCGTTTCCAGGCTGAGGAGGTGGCGCGGATTGGAAACTCTGGGTCCCCATCACTGGCAGTGAGCTCGTCCGGTGCTCCGAGGAACCCTGGACTCATTGTCTCTCCGCGACCAGCTCGTTCTCGGCCTGATGTGTCTCGCTTGTTCCTCTGCCACATTCTCCCACTACAGACTCTGTCCTGGGGTTGCAGCCACGGGTTAAAGTCAGGCTGGGCATCCTCTCCTTGGGGACGGGCGTTACCTCACGGTGTAGTTGCAGGGGGTTTTGTTTTTGTTTTTGTTTTTGTGATAAGCTGTCCGATCTCTTTCCCCCGCCCCTCCCCCAACCATCCCCATTCTGGGATGTCAGAACACAGAGCTTGGGGTGAGCAAAGTCCTGGGCACGGAGTCGGGAAACGACTTCAGCTGTAACTCAGCTCTCAGCCGTCCAGTTCTGGGCCTCTGTTTCCTTAGCTGTAAATTGTTGGACTAGTTGCTAGATGATCTGGGAGGCTTCTGCCAGCTCTGACATTCTCATTTTATTCCAGAGTAGTGGTTAATTTGATAATAGAAGAAGATGTGCTATGGAAAAGGCAGATGGAATTTAACTGGTTTTTAATGCAGCATTTTTTGGTCTAGAAACACTTTCAGAATCATATGAGATCTTGTGAGAATTGAGAGCCAAGGAGATCCTGTGGTGAAAACTTTACCATGAGCAAGATGCACTGTATTTGATTCTTGTAGGAAGTGGGTAAGAACTAAGAGGGGGAAGGGTTGGAAGACTTAGAGAACATAGTGTTTGCTGTCAAGGGAGTTACAATTGAATTGCAAAGACAAGACACAAATATTTACAGTATTTACCTCATCTGACCTCGCTAAATTAAGGTGATCCACTCAAAGACTTGGTTTTTCCTCAAGACCAAATTAATAGTAAAGTGGGGCAGGCGGACAAGTTCCCAGCTTCCAGAATACTTCTTCCTGACTTGTCAGTGCCGTTTCCTACCTACCTGTCATCAACAGATCTTGTTAAAAGAAAGCCTTAAAGAACTGCCAAAATCTCAGACTACACTTTAAGTAACTTATGGATCTGTCGTTATAGAATGTATTTAAGTTGTTCTTGAGCATATTTCCACTCTCAGACATAATCTCTTCAGATGAGGATTCTGTACCTCTCATTCGATAGTATGGCTAGGTAGGTACCCTGATGAAAATGACCGAAAATACTGGGGGAAAAAACACAAATATATTTGATGTGTATGTTAGTAAAGACTGCTTGAAGCCCAAAAACTCAATGAAAGAAGGAGCTCTTAAGAGGTAAGCAGGGTTCCAAAGCCCACTTTGAGGGCTTTTGCTGAACATTCATCTGTGGTGTTTATGACCTTAAGGGGCCCAGAAGATAGGAAACGAAACTCAGAGCCTAAGGTGGGGAATCTAAGAAGCTCCATCCTCAACCCCATAAAGCTGAGACTTCGAAGCGCAACATTCAGGGTGATACGAAAGTAAGCTCTTACACCCAGGTGATTGTAGAGAAAATTACATGTGTCAGACCTTGGTGCTGAGAGACGATGCAAGGTGCCCCTTGAGAATTCATGGTGACCCTCAAGTGGCCTTATTGCCTGAATTCATATGACCTGGATGGTCCAAGAATCCTCAAGCCCAGAATTAGTTCTTTATCAAAAATAAACACGAGTCTCTCTGGAGGAGTCTCCATTTAACTCAGACTTCAAATTTTATAGATAAAATTATAAGAAAAATTAATTCAGAATTTGAAAATTACCAAACAAGCAATGAAAAACTATGAGGAAAAGCCAGTAAAAAATAATGGATAATGAAATTAGACCTTCAGAGATTTCAGATACTGAAATTGCAGATGAAAAACATTGGTATTTCAGAAGGAAAACACACTCAAACACTCTAGGCACAAACACTCTAAACACAAATGTGGCACTGTAGGCCATATTTGATAAATAGCTAATGGCTGAGAACATTGTAGAACTGATGCAGATACTAATATGTAGAAACTCAGTAGATCCCATCAGGATAAACAAAAAGAAATCTCCCTAGACACGATAGTGAAAGTGCCGAATACAAGGCAGAGAGAATTCTTAAAAGCAGCCAGACAGATTACCTTCAAATGAACTACTATAAGACTAGGGCCCAGGTTCACAACAGCAACAGTGGAAGCTACACAGCGCTAGAATGATATCATCAATGGACTGAAAGAAAATAACTGTGATCCCAAATTTTTATAGTCAGCAAAAGTATCTCTCAAAAACATGGGTAAAATAAAGATATTTTCAGACAAATTAACACTGACAGTTTGCTACCAATGTGCTGTCATTAAAGGAAGTTCTAAAGGATATATTTCAGGTAAAAGGAAAATTATCCCAAATGCAGAGAAGGCAAAAAAAAAAAAAAAAAACAAAAACCCAACTAAATGGAAAGTCTGACAGTGTAAGAAAGTGTCATCCATGAAAATGGATAAATCTAAACAAATATTGACCAAATAAAACAATAATAATCTCTTGGGTTAATTAAAAACAAAAGCAGAATGAAAATATATGGCAGCGCTGATGTAAAAGTTAGGAAAAGATGATCAGAATTCATTGTTTAAAGGTCTTTGTAATTGTGCTTCCTGTGATTTCTAGGATAGTTGCTGAAAGACTAGAAATTGGCTGTGTAACTTACAAATTAAAAGGGTAATTATAGAATAAGAAAAAATCATCTAAAGGCAAGAGAAGATAAAGATGAGATATGTAGCAGAAAAGATAAAAATAGGTAAACATACATCAATTACAATAAATGTAAGTAGACTAAATGTTCTAATTAAAAGGCAGAGATTGCAAGATGGGATGAATCCAACTATATGGTTTATAAGAAATACAACTAAAAGATAAAGCTGTAGAAATGGTTGACTATAAAAGGATATGAAAATATATGCTAGGTTAATACTGATTAAAAGAAAATTGGCTTAACTATATTAAAATTGCTAGAGATAGACAGCTGCTACTACTTTTATAATGGTAAAAGACTCAATTTACCAGCTTGATATGACGTTTCTAATCTTAAATGCACCTAATTATAGAGCCTCAAAATATATAAAATAAAAATTGATAGAACCACAAGGAAATTCACTCTCATAATAGAAGATTTTAACATAGCGTTAGTGTTTTATCAAGCAGAGAAAATTAGTAAGGGTGTAGTACATCCAATAGATCTTTCTGAGATGATGGAAATATTATCTCAAATATGCACTACTCAGTATAGGGGCCACAGTTATACGTGGCTATTGAGCACTTGAAATGTAGTTAGTATGACTGAGGAACTGAATTTTTTAATTTAATTTTAATTTAAATAGCCACGTTTCTAGTCGCTGTAATATTGGACAACACATATATAGGATATGATTTTTTCCCCATACATCTTATCCCATATATATAATTTTTATGTATAGAGAGATTAATGAAGAAAAAAGAAGGCCAAAAAAACCATTAGAAACGAGTGTGTTCTGGCGGTCGATGCTGGCTGTGGACGGGGACCTTACATAGGGCTATTGGACAGAGCATCTCTGTTTGCCTTTCCCGTGTGGCTTGGAGCCTCGGGAGATTCCAGTGTCTGTCTGCCCATGGTACACTCCGTTTGATGTGGACTGGCCAGAGGCAAACTGTCCCATCCCTGCTAGACTTTCATTTAATTGCATGTTCACAAGCAACATAGATGGTATTGTCTGCCAAATTTGGGGATCATTTATTATACAGCAACTGATGATTGGAACAGATACCTTGGGAATATGGTTAAATATTGAAAGATATTAAAGATGCCTTTAAAAAGGAGGGTGAACTATGTGTATGGATTGAAACAGCTTATCCTAAAGATATTGCTTCTCAAATTTATCTGTGGATTTGATGCAGTTCCAGAGAAAATCTTTAAAGATATTTTTGTGAAAACTTTCAAGTTTGTAGAGAATATAAACAGTCCCCAAACAGTCAGTATATTCCTGTGAAACAAGGAAGTGGGACTTGTCTCACCAGTTATCAGTAATCATCAAAAAGCTGTGGTCATCAAGACTGTAATATTGGTAAAGCGATGGAAAAATTGACCCATAGAACAGAATAGAGATGCCAGAAACTGACTGATAGGTAAGAAAACTTGATTTATGATAGAGATAGCATCGCAAGTCAGTGGGCAAATGATGGATTTTTCATTATATAGTATTAGATCTTTTGATTTCCTGTATGAAAATTGAGCCTTGCACCATACACAGAGATCAGTTCTGGGTCGAGGTAAATATGTAAATGTGAAAGCCAAAACTGTAAAGTATTTAGAAGACAATATTGTGGGATATAAATTTTTTTTTACACCAGACATGAAAATTCAAACCATAAAAGCATTAATACTGATAAAACACAACAACATTAAAGTTAAGGACTTTTTATCAAATGATAATAAAGAGTAAAAAAGTGAGGTACAAAGGAGGAGAAGATTCTTGTAGCACATCCGATAAAGATTAGTATCCAGAATTTACAGAGAAATCTTTTGAGACAGTGAGGAAAAGTCAGATAATCTAAAAGATAAATGGATGAGACTTCAGCAGGTTGTTCACTGGAGGGGAACTTTGAATGACCAGTAGCCATGTTCCTTCTCAGTGTCTTGGTCTCTGTATCCTCACTGTGGTGAGAGAAGCAGCCCTGATTGAAGTGCACCATTTAAAAGGATACGAAGCCTTGGGTGTTAGGACTGAATTGTGAACACGCAGTGGGACAGTGGGGGCAAGGGGACAGCTTCGGGAACACATCCCAAGCATTGGTTTTAGTCCTTTTGAGCTTTAGCCACTGTCAGGGACAGACCATAAAAATGAGAAGTATAAGAGAAACTTCAGAGGACTTAGATCATTTCGGTGAATGTTTATTAAGAATTTAGTAGGTGTTATTCACTTATACTGGCTACAATGCAAAGACGAATGAGTTGAGTCTTGTAGGGCCTGCTGAGGAATTTGGTCTTTATTGTAAGGAGCCGCTGAAAGGTTTTCGGCAAGAGTGACAAGATCAACTATGAGGTCTGGCAGGAATGTGGAGTCAAGAGTGGATATAAATTATATCGTTTATCATAGCAAAATGTTACAAATAGCCCAGCATATCAAATAGAAAGAAATTGTTTTAAAAAATGAACACTGACACAGGAAGGTCTTAGAGAATATGCTGTGTGTGAAATGCAAGTAACCAAGCATATGTACAATATGATTTCAATTTTGTTGAAAAAGAAGTTAAAAGATGAGAAAAACTTATAGGAAATTCACCAAGATTCTTACTGCTTATTTCTAGATGGTGGTACTTTACATAACCCTTCTTTCCTCCTTTCTTTTTTTCAGTATTTTTTTATTACAACATATGTGTATAATTTGCAGCATCAGAATACAAAAGAACATACTTTTTAAATTAAAAAAAAGTAGAGACCAGGGATCAGCTCTCAGTACTCTCGGCCCCACCAGATCTATTGTTTTCTTTACTCGATGTCTGGACATGACACTGACCGACTGACCCTGTGTCTGGTTCTTCAGCACAGGAGGAAGCGCCGCTCCACACCTCTGGCTGCTTCCACACTGCCCCCCCAAGCGACAGAGAAAAGCTCCTATTTGCAGACTACAGAGATCTCACTCTGGACCGTGGTGGCCGCCATTCAGGCCGTGGAGAAGAAGATGGAGTCCCAGGCCGCTCGGCTGCAGAGCCTGGAGGGGCGGACGGGGACGGCCGAGAAGAAGCTGGCCGACTGCGAGAAGACGACCCTGGAGTTCGGGAACCAGCTGGAGGGCAAGTGGGCCGTGCTGGGGACGCTGCTGCAGGAGTACGGGCTGCTGCAGAGGCGGCTGGAGAACATGGAGAACCTGCTGAGGAACAGGAACTTCTGGGTCCTGCGGCTGCCCCCGGGCAGCACGGCGGAGGCCCCCAAGGTAGGCCTTTTACTTCAGTTTCTAACGTGCCGGCTTATCCTTCAGGGCTGCTGGAGGACTCACTGTGTGACATTTGTGATTTCAGGCGTCCCGGTCACTTGAAAATGATGGAGTCTGTTTTTCAGAGCAGGAGTGGGAGAATCTGGAGGACTGGCAGAAGGAGCTCTACAGGAACGTGATGAAGAGCAACTACGAGACTCTGGTCTCTCTGAGTGAGTGCCGGCCGCCTCCCTGGAGCTCTTGTGGACACCTGCCGTTCAGGACCACGCCTGGGTCTGCTTGGCTTTGGGCCCTCGGTCGGCCTGTGGCAGGTGGAGAAGTGGGGGTCTCCAGGTCCCAGCTGCAGAGGCTTTTGGAAAGGTCACAGTGTTGTGCCTTTCTTCTCTGTGGTCACGTATTTATTGACTGATGCCGCCCATGCATTAGACTGTAACTTGGCTAGAGGGCCTCGCGCTGTTTCTGATGCTTATGGCCACCATTGGATGAGAAATCTCTTGTTCCCTGGGCTGAGACCGGCAGCACAGGCTAGCCAAGGATTTTCCTGGGCATTTGGCTGGAATTACAGCCAGCGGTGGTCTCAACACTGTTTATGTTTCGTGGTTAGAAATGCTGCTTAATAGATACACATTTTTTATGCAAAATATTAGCTATTACATTATAAATATATTTTGTTTGGTAAGGAAAATCTTTTATGACCTAGGTCTGTGTAGGATTGTCAACAAGGCCAGTGCCACTGGAGCAGAGTGGAGGGGGAGGAAAGTAGCAAACGGGTCACGGAGGTGACTGCATGACTTTGGCTGCGTCACGTGTTCTGCTAGTGGCTCTTTCCTTGTCTGTCATGGCGGGGATGGTGATGCCTGCATTAGCTCGCAGGGCTTTAGCACAGATGAACTTAGAAAGAAAGTAATACTTGAAACCACGTACGTGCGAGGAAGTGGTGGTGCCAGGGGACATGTGGTGCGCCCCGCGCTGGACGGCCCGAGCCACAGTGATTCAGGGCACCGAAGGCAGCAGTCAGCCGAGTGGATCGTTCGAAATAGCCGTAATTCTCTCATCTTCCCAGACTGCTGGCGGAAAGTAACAAGAATAGTACTTTGAATATTTTGAAGTTTAATATCAACTCCTTGACATTGGCCACCTCGTCCATCAACAAATGACTAGTGCACGGTGAGGTTTTACTCTCCCCTGGGCTCACACTGTGCCATTTCCAACCTAGAGGTCCTCGGCCAGCCAGAAGGAGAGGCAGAGCTGGGTACGGAGATGCTGGGCGACTTGGAGGAGGAAGGCCCCGGTGGTGTCCACCCAGGTGAGTGGCTTCAGAATATTCCAACCCCTCTCCACTCCCTGCAGCCTAGAGCGAGCTTTTCCACTGCCAAACAGCGATTATCACTGACCTCATGTGGCACTTACTTATTCTAGATGCCTTTGTGATTATCAGTAGTTCACCTGTTACCTGTGTGTCTTCACTCATTTCCGCTGTGTGGAGTCCTTATGATTCATGGCACGTCAGACTTCTTCATGCCCTACAGGCTAGAGGACACAATAGGCTTTAGTCAAAACCCACTGGGGATTGAGAACGGGGTCGGTCACAGCTTCAGGAGTGAAGCTGACTGGGTGAGAGGCAGAAAAAGCATTTGTAAGCGAGCTAATTTGAAAAGAATACACATGAAGGAGAGAGCTGGGTACATAAGCTGTAAGTTTTGTTTTTTTAATCTTCGACTTTTGTTAACACTCTACTAACTAAATTAGTATAGTTACATTACATCTAACCATTTTTTTTACAGAGATTGAATACAAATTTGTGGACAAGCTTGGAAAACTGTCATATATAAAATTGTTCTATAAGATAATATATTCAGCTTTCCAGCCAACATGTCTGACTATAGGTTTAGTTGTTCAGGTCTTCAAACCCAGTCAGTCTCATCCTTCAGCTTGCCCTAAGTCCCTCGATTCCTGGGATACTTTGATTTGAGCCCTTCTGAAATTCAGAGATGCTTGTTTAGCTCTGAAGAAAGCAGAGGTGTTAGAATGTGATCTTTGTCGGTGTGTTTGTTTTGGCAGCAGAAGGGGTTATGATCAAGCAGGAGACGCAGCACCCGCAGCAAGGCCCTGTGGGTCTCCCTGGAGCGTTCTCGAGCATGGCCGAAGGGCAGGCTTTCCTGAGCCCAGAGCAGGCTGAGCTCTGGGACAGTCAGGGCAGCTCTATCCTCTTGGAACCAGGTCCTGGGGACACTAACCTAGAGGAGCCCATTGAAGGCAGTGGAGACCCTGGCAGCGGCAGAACTCTGGGCTGCCCCCCAAAGCAGAAACCTAACAGGCAGGTGCACCCAGCTCAGGAATGCGGGCAGGGCCTGAAGCTGAAAAGGGACACTTCTGACCCCTATGAGTGTGCTGAGTGCGAGATCAGCTTCCGCTATAAGCAGCAGCTGGCCACACACCTGCGGAGCCACTCGGCATGGGAGCCTGCCGCAGCCTCGGAGCCAGAGGAGAGCCTTCGGCCCAGGCCGCGGCTGAAGCCCCAGAACAAAAAGGCAAAGCTGCATCAGTGTGAGGTGTGCATGAGGAGCTTCAGCTGCAGGCTGAGCCTGGTCACCCACCAGCGCTGTCACTTGCAGGAGGGGCCCAGTGGTGGCCACCGTGTCCAGGAGAGGTTCTCACCCAACAGCCTGGTCGCCCTGCCCGGCCACATCCCCTGGAGGAAAAGCCGGAGTTCCCTCATCTGCGGTTACTGTGGCAAGAGCTTCAGCCACCCATCTGACCTGGTGCGACACCAGCGCATCCACACGGGCGAGCGGCCCTACAGCTGCACTGAGTGTGAGAAGAGCTTCGTCCAGAAGCAGCACCTCCTGCAGCACCAGAAGATCCACCAGCGGGAGCGGGGCGGGCTGGCCCTGGAGCCCGGAAGGCCCAATGGCTTGCTTTAAGGGTGCCAGCCCCTCGCCTGTCCGGGGGGGGAAGGGGGCTGGCAGTAGTCCCCCAAGGAGACACTGTGCAGAGTCAGGGGCCGACTGCTTCCTGGGGGGAGTCATGGAGTCCCTTCCCTTGCCCAGGCAGCAGGTGGACCCCGGAGGCCATCCTTAGAACCACGTGCGCCCAGGCAGCCGGCGGCTCTGGGCCAGGCCTCCCCTGCTGTCTGCCCTGCTGCTGCCTTCCCGTGGCCTCAGCACCTTCAGTTCTCTGTGTTTCCCAGCTGCACTGATGCCCAGGGTCCGCGGTTGGCTCTCGGACCCCGCAGGGCCGGTGGCTGGCTCGAGGGCCTGACCCGGCGTTTCAGGGCTTCCCACGGGCTGGAGCCAGGCCAAAGGAGTGAGCAGGCGTGTGGAAGAGGCTCGGAAACATGACCCTCTGTTTCCCCCTCTTCTGTAGTCTCTGTTCATAACAAATAGAAGAAATAATTTAAATGAACTGCTCACCCCGAAGAACCTTTTTTGGAATTAGGTTTTAGTTGATTTTCTAAAAATACAATCTGACACTTGTTTTTTAAATTCCCAGAGCTGCAGAAGTCGTTCCTAACATGGGGCCCGGGCCTGCCCTCCAGGAGGGAGTCGTTCCAGGGCACTTCTGCCCACCCATGCTTTGTTAGGCCAGTGGTCGGGGCGTAGGGCGGCCCCCTCTTGTGAGAGTCCTTGGCACTCAGATGGGGCTCCCTGAGACAGAAGGACCCGGTGGAAGCGAGCAGTAGGGGCGGACCCCAAAGCCCGTGCTGAGAATGGAGAATCCGGTGTAGGAGCTGAGCGTCCAGATCTGCTAACACGGGGTGTCCAGAGCCTGGGCTTCCCCACAGCCGGGCTCCGCCCTCCCAGCCGGTTCCACGGCCCCACAGGGTGGACACTGCCTTCGTTACTAAGCTCGCCCAGCTTGTCCTAGCGGTCCTTTGAGTTTGCTCCTCTCGTACCAGTTGTTCTTGATGACACACCTTCTAATTTAGTTCTGGGGTTGGCTGTTCCAGAGACGATGGAGGAAAAGGCACAGAGGCGCTTGTCTCAGGAGTGTCAAATACCTGTCCCACTGTGGTTCAGGGAGATGGGAGTGGGCTCCTGGTCCCCTTTGATGACTTGCAGTTGCCTAGAATAAAATTTGCTACTAGCAAAAGAAAGCGCTCATGTTGGATGTTTTTCTCCATTTGTTAAGAATACTTTCCTGGGGCCAAGGTGGAGGAGGTGCCTCACCTGGAGCAATAACAGAGGCCCGACTTAAACCTTGGACGATGAGGAAGGGGCGTGTGTGGGACCCTATTTGTGGTGGTCTAGAGCTGCGGACCTTCTGGGCGCCGGTTGTGGGAAGGTGGGAGGCAGAGAAGGCAGGTGAAATATGGTGGGTGCTGGGACACTGCGCAGCAGTTAGGGACACTGGCCAAGATATTCGTGTACCACATGGGTTGGTCTTGTACAATGCTGAGTGGAAAGTAAGAAGTCGAGATCTGTAATGTTACCGTTTATGTAAATTAAAATGCACATACACAAAACCAGAGGAACGAGAAGTTACACATTCAAGGTGTCACAGTTGCCCGTGGGAGGAGTGAGTGGGATATGGGGAGAAAAAGGTGCGGGATTATCTTGGCGTAGAAACAGCGCGGAGGGAAGCTGTCACGGCAGGCTCGCGCGAGGTGCCCACCATGTGTAGGAAAGCTAGACCGTCTCCTTAGACCCCAGCTGTTGCATTACAGATACCCCCGTGCCCCATCCTCGATTACTCTCCCCTCCCAGGTCTTTGCTGAGGGTTTTAACGGGACCAGCCTTTGCGTTGCATTGTTAAGTTCTCCCTGAGGCAGGGAAATAATTGTATTAAGCAGTTGGACTGGTGTAATTGTGGCTAATATTTACTGAGCACTCGTGTGCTTGTTATTGTTTTATGTTCTTCACATAGAAACAGACGTAATCCTCACACGACCCTGTGGGGTGAGTATGATTATGACCCCATTTTACACATGCGATATGGGAAGAGATGTAAGAGGTGAAGTAGCAGGCAGAGGTGGACACGAACCAGGCCGTATTGCTTCAGAGCTCACAAACTTGACCACGGGCTCTGTTGCTTCTGGGTGCCCGTAATTAAGTACCTGGTGCACGGGTTAAAGTCTAAGTCCTTGTTACCCAAAGTGTGGTCTCTGCCCCAGCAGCACTGACGTTCCCTGGGAGCTTGGTAGCAATGCAGACCCAGACCCACTGACTCAGGGTCTGCATTTTAACAAGATCTCCAGGTCATTCTCTGCACACGGAGGCACTATCTTGAGTGGTACAAAAACTCAGCCTCTTGCCTGTTTCACCTGTTCATTGAAAGCTTGCTCTGCTAGGCGTTGAGAAGAAAACAGGAAGTGGAACCAGGAAGTGGAACCAAAGAACAGCGCTGATCACATTCGACAGATTTAAATCAACACCCAGGGAAGAATAAATGTCATACATCAGTGACTAACCTGTCTTATCTTCTCTATTCCTACAGGTAAGGTCCTAACTGTCACCCACCTGAACCCAATAACCTAACCTAACCACATCTTTACACTATTGTCACAGAAACACAAATTGGACAGGCTTGCCTCAAAGCCTTGCAGTGCATTTGACCGGCTACTGACAAACAACAAGCTTTTTAGTGTAGAACTCGAGAGATCCACAACCAGACCTGCTCCGAGTGTCTGCACCTTTCACTCCGTCTAAATGATCTAAGCTGCTGCCTCGCTGGGCTTCCTGTGACTAGGCGCTTACACCACGCTTCCCGACCTGCACAGGCAGCTCCTGCGTTCTGTCCCCCTACCGCCCTCAGTGAGCCACGTCCTGTTTATTTTTTTCGCTGTTTATAACCCCCTTCTGTGAAGGAGTCCCTCATCCATTTCTTTTATTAAATAAATCCATAGGGAGCACCTATTAGCCGGGCATTGTTTTAAGTACTCGGGATACATGAGCGGTGTAGAAAACAAAGCTCTCTGCCCTCGCTGAATTTATGTTCTATCAAAATTCATGCTCTTCCTGGACTGCACGTTTGCACAGCCCTTCCCTAGACCAGCACGGTTCTAGCACAGTCTCAGAGTTTGCTGGCTCACTAGTATGAGTGGCCTCTGTGACAAGTCTACAGAGGGACACGAGGTGAAATCAGAGATCTCGCTCTTGGGCTTACAGACTGCGGGAATCTAATGAAAGGTAGAAAACTATTTGTGTTAAGAGGTTGAAGGTCTACGAATTGAGAGAACAATTAACATTTAGTTGTGGGATGGTGGGGAAGGCTTTACGAGAGGTGACTTTTGAACTGCATCTTTAAGCTTGGGAAGAGGACAATCTAAATGGAGTGACAGGGCCAAAGTAGGAGTCGCTGGGGCATATACAGATAAACGCTAATCGATTCAATCTGGCTGGAGGGTGGATGTGAGAAGGGGAGGAATGGACGTGCTATGAAATGGTTGGAGTCAGGCTAAAGGGTTTGGGTTTTACTGAGTTAGTGATGGGGAGCCGAGAGTTTTGAGCAAAAGGGTGACCTGGTTCTAGCTATGATTTGACAGTATTAACCTAATAAGAGTTACTTTTTGGGGGTGGGGTGGGGGATATGTTAGGAGGTTTTTGAATGAGACCAAGATCCAATGAAGACCTGACTGGGCACAGCTGCAGTGGGAAGTGAGTGACAGACAAGGAGAGATGGACAAGACAGCCCACAGGATGTGATGCTTTTTGAAGGCAGGGCCTTTGCACAGAGGTGATCACCACATTTAGAAGGAACAGGACACAGACTAGGGAGCTCAGTATTGTCTGAATTAGGGATGGCTTCACGGAGGAAAGGGGACTTGGTTATATTTCTGGTCTCCCTCTGCTAATACTTTCCCTCCTAAGCTTTATAAATCTGGGTGGGTCCACTTTCAAAACTGATACCTTCTCCAAGTGAGGTACCCCCTAGAGTTTGGGGCAAGGTTAAGAAGTGTCACTTTAAGGTAACAGATCACATCAATACTTGGCATTGTTCACTGCGGAAACCCTTGTGGAATTAACCCAACCCAGCACAATTTGCAAATGAGTGCTGAAGGCATTAACAGGATCCCTGGTGTGGATCTCTAGAAGAAAGATTCTTCTGATGTGAACCCTGAGAAGGAATATAAAGGCTGCGATGGACTCCCCATGGCCAACGGAGGGCCCACATTTTATAAAGAGTCTAGTGGCCATTTGCTGACAGGCCCCTGAATACTCCGTGTACTTGGAAGAACCCCACCCTGAATTCTCCCCAAACTATGCCCCCTAGTTTACGCTGTCTGGGGACACCCTGGTTTTGCTTTCCACCAGCAGATTGAGACCTGCCCTGTCCAATCAGAACAGCACAATTTTGATACCTCACTTACATGAAACAGACCTAATTGAGAGCCTGGGTGGAAATTTTCACTATTGGTGGAATACGATTTGGGGTGCTGCCTGAGTCTGTCTCCAGGGCTGCAGCTACTTTTTGCTCAAATAAATGCCTTTTATTCTTTATTACAGTCTAAAATTAATTTTGGTTTACACTAGGAGCTCATCGGGGTCTGTCAGACCGTTATATTTAGGATTATAAAATACTGGTAAGTCGTGATCTTATAAATAGCTAATGGCCAATGCAAACGGAAGAGTCAGGGGGCTTGTGGGGCAAAGACTGTAAGACGAATGACAAATGCAGAAAGGGTAGAAAATAAAACTTAAACCGCACAGACACATTTTACTTTACATTCAGTTATTAACTGTGGTTCCAGAGTAAGCCTCTTGGATTACAAATGAGGAAATGGGTCCTAGATTCAGTGGTTTCTTCAGAATGTCCTGGGGCTGAATTAGGGATGGATTTACTCTTGTGCAAGCCCAGGTGGGAGCCAAAGCAACGGGATCCCAGTTGGTGGCTGCTATGGAAACGAAGACAGGGCGTGGCACAGCGGGCTTCCGAAGGCTCCCCAAAGGGCGCCTGAGCAGGCTGCTTGTATGGAGTAGGCCCCAGGGCAGGAGGCGGAGACCCAGGGTTCCCAAAGAGGTTTGGGGGCGAACGGAGGGATTTTTCCCTCCTTTTTTTTAAATGAAATAAAATTTTTCTCGAGTCTATTTGTTCTTTATCTATCATCCCCCCTCCCCAACACACACCGCGTTTTCCCCGGGTTTAAGGTACTAAAAGTAACAGTCACTGGGTCCAGTAGAGGTGTAAAAACGGTAAATCTACATACGCTTGCGATTCCCCTGCAATGCTGGCTCTTCTCCGCCCATACAGGGGGAAGCTCCCAAAGTTTCGAAATGCCTGCGCGTTTCCCTATTAGTTCCTGGCGTGATTCCCCGGTGCGGGAAGCTGGGGTCCCTCAGCCCCAGCATCCTGGAGAGGGTTAGGGGCCAGGGCTAGGCCCGCCGGGCTGCTCCTGCGTGTGGCCCGCGCCCACCAGCGCCAGGCCCGGCGGTCGCCTGCGGCCGACGGCAACCAGGTCGGTCCCCGGCGTCGACCCCCGGCGCCCAGGTGAGGGTGCGCGGCCGGGCGCCTCCGGGTGGCCCCCGCGGCCCGCGCGCGGGGCGGCAGGCCGCGGCCGCGGGCGTGCGGTCCTTCGGGCTGCAGGGGGCGCTGCGCGCGCCCTCGGGCCCGGCCGCGAGCGCAGCTCTTGTTTAAAGGGCCGGTGGGGCACGTGGCTCGGACGCAGCTCGCGGCCGCCGGGCAGGAGCTCCGAGGCTGGGCGGCTCCGCTCCGCCTCCGCCGCCGCCCGCGCGCCGCGCCAGGCCCGACCGGCCGGCCCGAGCTGAGCAGACGAGACAGGGACGCGCGCAGCCATGGCCGAGGCGGCGCCCGCGCGGGTAAGCGCCCCAGCGCGGACGCCCAGACGGGCCGGGCCGGGCCGGGCCGGGCCGCCGCCGCCGCCGCCGCCGCCGCGTGCGCCCGCGAGGGTGTGGGGCGGGCGGCGCGCAGCGGCCCCTCGGCGCGGCCTCCTCGCCGCCGCCGGCGCCCCCGGCCCCTGCCCGCCGCCGCCGGCCCCCTCGCTCCGCCGGGCCGCCTGCGTCCGGCGTCTGCGCCCGCGTTCAGGCCGAGCGACCGGGCGGCCCAAACGCCAGGCCCGGCGGCGGCGCGCGGCGGGCGGCGGGCGGCGGGCGGCCCCGACGTCAGGGGACAGGCCGGGCTTTCCAGCAACACTGAAGATGACAGGCCTCGCATTTGAACCGAGTGGCCGGTACCCCCTAGCCATTGTCTCATTGCAGGGCCAGCGGCCGCAGAGGCAGGCAGGGAGGGCCCGGTCGCCAGCCTCATTGGGTTCTGACAACCAAAGTCCAAAGCTCGGGGAGGGGACTGGCCCAAGGTCGGTCACCCGGTCGAGGCCAGGCCGGGACTTGGAATTCCACCCACTTTAACATACCCAGCATTCTACTTTAACCTAAGAGGAAGGTATTGAATGTCGTGTACAGGAGAGATCGTACGTGGGTTTTTATTTTATTTTATTTTATTTTATTTATTTATTTATTTATTTATTTATTTATTTATTTATTTATTTATTTTTAAGATTAGTTCGGTGCATTTTAGAATGTGGGCTGATAATATGCAAGTGTGTACAATTCGGAGAAAGTCATTTGGCTGTTTTGGTCACAGTAGAAAAACACTTGTAAAAAGCTTTATAAATTGTATTATTATCAATACGTCTCAATGAAGTTTTTGGAACCTTGATTTTTCTGGATGTTTCTTATGGAGGAGCTTTCTCTCTCTCTCCCCTTTAATTAGCAGTTCGGCGATGCTTCCTTTAGGGTTCTCTGAGTGCAAAGGAGCGAAGGGGCGGAGGCATTGCTGCAGGTTGATGGCCCTGTTTGCTGGAGGGAGACCCCGGGGAAGGCCTTTCTGTGACTGTCCAGGTGACATCTTCAGCTCCCAGCCAGCCCAGGACCCCTCCCTCCGCACCCTTTCCACGGTTTCTACCCGCCGGCCCCTTCCCTCTGCCATCTTGCAGCACCTGAGATTGCAAGAAAAGCTCCCCAAACAGGACCGATTTGCCCTCTACTTTTGAGAGCCCGTGGTTATTACACTCTTGTTTATCGTGACTGTTTCTATGCAGTATCTTTCTCCTGGAGGACGAAAGAACCATGTAATGTTTCTGCATCTCCATTGTACCTTCGCTATGATGGGAGTTTAGAACTGGATGGATGTGTTGTTGAATTGTTTAGTCATTCATTCATTCAGTAAGTGTTGGTTGAGCATCTGTTCTTTTAAAAGCTGGGACTACTGCAGCAAATACACATACCTTCATGGAGCTTATGTTCTTGTGGGGAACCATGACACGGGCAGGCGCACAGAGTCATCATAGGTTATTAGTGCTGTGAAGGAAAAGACTAACAGACCTATTTTAGATGTGCCGGTCAGAGAAGGTCTCTGAGGTGATGTTTAAGCTGGAGGTTTGTATGAGAGGAAGCCAGGAGTGCCGAAGGTGCAGCAGGAGCTAAAGCAAGGGTAGGGGAGAGCTGGGTGTCCTAGGAGTGTGAGGAGGCCAGAGTGGCCATAGTGTAGTAAATGCCTAGGAGGATATGTGGTCAGGCAGGTAGGCTGCAGTCTGGAAGAAGTTTAGATTTTATTCCATGTCCACTGGGAACCTGTTGAAGAGTTTGAAGCAGGCGACTGAAATGAACTGGTCAGTATTTATAAAAGGTTGCTGACCACCCGGTGGCAGGTGTATCGCGGGGCAAAAAGGTGAAGCAGGGAAATGAGTTCAGTGGAATTGCTGTGGCTCCGGTGCAAGGTGGTTAGGACTGGGGTTAGGTGATGGTGGAGGAGAGAAGGAGAAAAGAGGATGGATTTGAGACGATGTCAGAATTTGCCCTTGAAGGATGAGTGAAATGGAGGGGTGAGGTGTCCATTCATCTTTCCAACAAGGCTTTCAGCAGGGTGACCCGGGACTTAGGCTGGCGTACATGCTCAGGGAAGGCTCGTCCAAGTTACGCTGAGGCACTTCAGAAGCCGTTTCTAGAGCACTGAAGGACAGTGGCATGAAAGAGGTCATGCAGAAAGGCCTGGGAACTTTCATACTGCGTCCCTGCGCCAGACCCGTGGCCACCATCATCCTCATCACTCTCATCTCAGCTGATCGACAGAGGGCTCACATTTATTGAGTATTTGCCACAGGCTAGACGTTGTGCTAAGTTGTGTCATTAATTCTTACAGTCATGTCACATAGGTACTGTTATTAGCTCCATTATCTAGATGTGGAAGTGAGATTGTAAGATGTTTAAGAAGCCTGGCTCAGAGTCAGTCAGCTTCTGAGTGGCGGAGTCGCTAGCTGCACCCAGGCCGTCTGCAGACCTCACATTCTCTGTTCTTCATTCAAAACTTGTACCTTCGTTTTGAACAGAGACTAAAACCAGGAGGGGAATCTCCTGTCTGAGAAAGCAGATATCTTCTCTCTTCAGCCATGTTTTTCCTCCTGTTTCCGACTTGTGATACCTCTGCCCAGCCAGTGTCTCCTGTCTCTGAAACTGGACTTCTCATGTCTCCACCGCCCCATCCCCTGCACAGCTGACTGCCTGCCCCTCAGGATCCCGGATGGGGCTTTACCTGGGCGGGTGCCAGTCCGAGGTTTCTTTTTGAGATGGACATTTTGATTGTATAATTCTTGTAACATCTTTCCTTTCTCTTGTGGACAGGCTCCAGAGATGGACAAGCAAATGGGGGATGAAAAGCCTTCAACACCTTCTGCATCGCCCCAGCCGCCTGCTGAGAAGAATTCATATCTCTACTCCACGGAGATCACCCTGTGGACAGTGGTGGCCGCCATCCAGGCCTTGGAAAAGAAAGTGGATTCCTGTCTGGCCCGCTTGTTGACTCTGGAGGGGCGGACGGGGACAGCCGAGAAGAAGCTGGCCGACTGCGAGAAGACGACCCTGGAGTTCGGGAACCAGCTGGAGGGCAAGTGGGCCGTGCTGGGGACGCTGCTGCAGGAGTACGGGCTGCTGCAGAGGCGGCTGGAGAACATGGAGAACCTGCTGAGGAACAGGAACTTCTGGGTCCTGCGGCTGCCCCCGGGCAGCAAGGGGGAGGTCCCCAAGGTAACCCTGGGCCCCTGGGGTGGGACAGCCTAAGGGACCGTGCCTGTAAGTATGGGCGAGCGTGCATGAGGCTTGTGGTTCCAGGTGCCTGTGACCTTTGATGACGTGGCCGTGTATTTCTCCGAGCTGGAGTGGGGCAAGCTGGACGAGTGGCAGAAGGAGCTCTACAAGCACGTGATGAGGGGCAACTACGAGATGCTGGTCTCCCTGGGTAAGGCCGCGGAGAAGAGATCTGGGCCTTCGTTTGCAGGTCGGCCTCCTGCATTCTTGTGTCCTCGCTTTGGCTTCTGTTCCTCTGGTGTCTCTATCTCTTTTTTATTTTTTCATACTGCGTCCCTGGCAATTGCGTAGCAGGCGTCCAGCCCTGACCCAGCTCTCTGTCTCCGTTCTATACGCAGATTATGCCATCTCCAAACCGGACATCCTCACCCGCATGGAGAGGGGAGAAGAGCCTTGTCCTGAAGGCCTGTGGGGCCAGGAGGAAGGGAAAGAGAGCGAGGCAGCACGCCCAAGGAGGCTGGGCCCTGGTGAGTGGGCGCAAGACGGGGACCAGCTGGGGCAACCTGAACCATGTCCCCACTCCCCTGGGCTCCCCAGATGTGCTACACAGGCCCTTGACCCAAAGCGGGCGTGATCTGTCCCAGGCCGGTCAGTCGGGGCAGGGGCGGGGCTTTCGCTTTCGAGCTGCACAGTTTCTGCATCTGTGCGAGGGGAGGGGACGGCAGTGCTTGCCCCGCATGGCGGCTGGGAGGGCTAAGGGGATGATGGCAGGCGTAAGGCGGAGCGTTTTATGTAAGTGCGCGCTTGTCATCGGCAGTAAGGCTAGTGGCAGCAGCAGCATCGTTGCTACCGCCTCCTGCTTCCCCGTCAGCCTCTGCTCCCCAACTGTAACCTGTAGCTGTACGGCCTGCAGTGTTCTGGCTGCCCTTCGTGGAAGTGGACCCTCCTGGAGGAGGAGCCTGGGGACAACTTTGTCCCCACAGCTGCTGTGTATAGGACGGTGATTTCAAAGTTGACTGTATATCAGAATCTTCTGGGAGTTTTTTTGGTTAAATAAATAAAAAAATTTAAAAATAAATGGAAGTAAAATTCTACAGTGGACCTCCAAATCATCAGATTCAACGATGATTAAGAGTTTGCCACATTTGCTTCTTCCTTTTTTCTAAGCATAACCAAAATACCATTATCACACCCAACAGATTAATATCTAATACCTAGAACATGTTCTGTTTTCCTCGATTGTCTCTTTAGGTGTTTGGATCCTATTTCTAATAAACCAGTCTACATAATGCGTCTGGCTTACAAAAAGTCCATAAAAAGCTTATACCTTCCCCAACAACTTTATTGAGATATAATTAACATACTATGCAATTCATGGGCTAAAGTATATAATTCAGTATTTTTACTATATTTACAGAGTTTTGTGACCATCACCACAGTCTAATTTAAAAATTTTCTTGTCTCACCTAAAAGAACCTATAGATGTTAGACAACTTTTTGTTCCTCTCTCCCTATTCCCCAGCCCTAGGCAACCACCAATCTGCTTTCTATCTCTATACATTCACCTATTCTAGGCATTTTGTATAAATGGAATCATACGCCATGTGACTTTTTGGGTCTGCCTTCTTCCACTGAGCACGTTTTCTAGATTTACCCACGTTGTAGCAGGTATCAATACTTCATTCCTTTTCATGGCCAAATAATATTCCATTGTGTAGATATACCACATTTTGTTTCTCCATCAATTGACGGACTGTCCTCACCTCCCCCCTTTTAATGTCATCTATGTGTCAAAATTTTAATATTTACTTTTTAAATGCCATTATTTCCCACATTCTGGATTTAGTGTCATTTAACATGTTCTTCTATTTCTTCCATTTCCTGTAAACTGGTAGATCAATCTAGAGGCTTATTTAGATTCAGGTTCAATCTCATTGGCAAGTCTACTTTAGAGGTGGTGCTGTGTACTCCCTGCTACATCACGTCAGGAGACATAGAGGGTCCAGTTGCTGCTTTTTTGTGATCATCAGCCCCTTAATCCTCTTGTTACAAAGTTCTCCATCAACTTTTCACCTGATGATTTTAATGGTCATTGAAGATTATTGCCCATATTCGTTATTTCGTTAGGGATTGCAGAATGGTGAAACTCTGTTGTTACTTCTGCACTGAGTAGCTGAAATTCTTTTATAAAGAATAATTTCTCTAATTAACTCTTTTAGTGGCCCTGAAATACAGTCTGGACAGAAAAGGAAGGGTAATACTTAATTCTTTCCCTTCATCAGAATGAAGAGTTGCAGCCGCCAGGATATATGCCAACTCTTTGCAGCCACTTATTTTCATGCTTAATTGTCCCATCTTTAGCTCATGGAAGCCCCTTAAAGTTGGCCCTTAGGTCATTTTGCTGTGACTTCAGTGGCTTTCAGACATCATAAGATGTTCCTGAGTCATCTTGTATATTTCTTGCCCCAGACCTGGAATAAAAATTTCTCCAAGGAGTTTTGATTCCTTTCGGTGAGGAATGATATTTAGAGACTGCAGCATGAGTGCCAGTAGTAGCTAATTTTTGACAATTACTACTAATAAGTGTTTTCAGAAAACGTGAATTTTTGAAAGAAAAATCATGAGTTTACATTGATATTTCTAATTCAAATATAATGTTATTTGATTTTATACTTGTATGTTACTTTTTTTTTACATGGATATTTTCAATTTCTTACTATATTAGCATAATTACTTATATGCATTATCTATGTGCAGTCCTAATATTTTCATTCTCCTATAATATCTTATAATTTTAAAATATAAAGCCAGTATTATTAGTACTAGCAGTTAGATTTTTGATTGAAATCTGAGATTTCTTTGCAGCTCTTGTTCTCTGAATGCATTTCATTCAAGGACTTACAGACAAAATAATGCCTTTTAAAGTCACTTGAAATAATTATTTTCTCTGTGATTATGTCACCAACTCAGTATACAGTTAAGTTCATTTTTCTTCATCAGCTGAGGTGATCTTGGGGTTTTTTCTCCCTTTGTTCTGTTAATATGGTGTATTCTGTTGACCTAAGTTCATACATTGAAGCACCCTCGCATTCCAGGAATGAATCTACTCGGTTGTGTTTAATCCTTTTAATATGCTGCTGATTTTGGTTTGCTGCTGTTTTGTTGAGGATTTTTACATAAGGTCATTAGAGACATTGGTCTGTAGTTTTGGAGGATCTGTCTGGCTTGGCTAGCAGTGTGATTTTAATGGTATCTCTCTCATTATGAGTGTGGTTTAGTATCTTTTTGTTTGTTTATGGGCCATTATAACTGTTTATTAACTTCTGTGAAATACTCATCTCTTTTGCCCTAGGAAGCTTTTTAAAAAGATAAACTTCTTAGGCCCACCCATATCTACTGATGAGAATCTTGGGGTGCTCCCCAGGAGATCCTTATACACTAGCCTGGGGGAGGACTTAAGATTAGGAGTCACTGTTACAGTGTTCTGAGCCAGGAATCCGGAAAGGGCAGACCCTTGGCCCTGCTGTGTGACCTGTCTAGTACCATCAGGTGAGTTACAGTGCCGTACTGCTTCCTTCTGTCAGACATGAAGGCTTTGGCCTAGAATGTAGTCACGAGATGATCAGTGAAGTCCACTTAATTATCATATCCTGTGTTTGCCCTGATGTCCCAGGTCCCGGTGACTGAATGTAGGCTTCTGGCTTGGGGAACTTTGTATTGTCCTCAGTGTCACTGATTTGTGTTCCCCCAACCTCCCTCCATACCCAGAGCACATCGCCAGCCCAGCCAGCCCTGTCCGGAAGGAGCCACAAGAGAGGCAGCCCCCTGAGCACCAGCACCAGCAAGTCTCGGGAGCAAGAGCAGCCCCGCCCGGAGCAAGCACAGGTGAGTGAGGGCTGCAGGGCAGCGGTGTGGACGGCATCCCAGCAGTAGTGACAGACCAGCAGTACTGAGAAGATGACCGGGACCAGCTGGGCGGAGCCGGACAGACTTCCTGGAAAGGGGGCCACCGAGACAGGCCTTAGAGGAAGAGGAGATTTTGCTGGGAACATAGGGCATTTCAGCAGGAGAGAATGGTCTGAGCGAAGGTGTGGGTTCCTTGCGTATGTTGGGGACCGGGCACACCAGTCCAGCTACAGTGAGGGGACAGGCACACAGGGTGGATCTTGAGCTTCTCACATTGGTTACAGTGACAGGGAGATATGTGTCATATGCCTAGCCTGCTGTCATCTCCACGAAGGCCTGTGAGGGGCTCTGGGGCTTCCGTCACCCTTCAAATGTTCTTTGTCTGCTTCTGTTTAAAGGAAACTCCTGTCCATTTTTCACAAATATGGAGTATAATTCAGAAGGCATGAGTCTGGCGTTTGGCAGATAATCGGGGGCCTTGTTTCTGTCCCCAAACTGCCCCTTGCTGGCCTGGCTTCCACGTCTCCGCCTTGCTGCTAGCCTGACTTTCCATTCTCTGGGTACCTTCTCTCTTGTTATTTCTCTGCATCTTCCCCACTGAATATGGTCTTCCTGAGGTTGGAGGTGACGCCTCCTCCCTTCGCTGTGTCCCTCCTTCCCAGATAGTGTATAACATGGGATAAGACTCTCTTATTGTCCCTGCTGTGTTGCAGACCTGGGCTGCAGCCCAGGGGCCTCCCCAAACCCTCTGTCCTTTTGAGGCTCTGCAGGGTGACCCTCAGATGCTGAGGGACCAGTCATTGGCACTGGCTCACATGGGCCTTCACAGCTGTTCTGTCACCTTTGAAGCAGAGCCTACGGAGTGGGTACCTGTAGTCCTCCGGACAGAGCCCTGGGGCTCCCTTTTCCTGGCAAATGCTTGAGTGTATCCAGAGCCTGCTGGGGGTGGCTGTGTCACCCTGAAGGAGCCTGGTGTCAGGAAAGGCCCTTAGGGGATTCTCTCCCGCAGGGCCCCCGGCCAGCACCAGCGTTTTGTCCTCTGTTAAAGAGGAAGAGGAAGTTTCAGAGAGGGAGTCACCAGCCTCTCCCCTCAAGGACATCCAGCCCAGCATGGGGCCAGGTGAGTGAAGGGAGGCGGCCCTGTTGACACAGCAGAGCCTCAGAGAAGCCTGGGGTCCCTTTGGGAGTAGGCCGAGGGTTGGCATGATGGGACCTTGTGAGGGGTTACCTCCTGACGGGTCCCTCCGTCACCCCCCAGGAGTTATTGCCCTGGGGTTCTGGGAACCCAGACCCTCTGTGGCCTTGGTCTTCCCTCACCGTGACCAGGCCTGACTGGAAAGCTGCTGCTTGGAGATAAGCTACATGCCACCAGGTTTGTGGTCTGGTGACAGGCCTCATGGCCACCCCGCAAAGTGGTCCCGGCTCACGTCCCGCAGTGTCTCACGGTTTGTGTGTGGTGGCCTGCTATTTATATTTAGTTCCCACTTAGTCTGTGTATTTTCTGTTAACCTGGCTGACACTCTGATGAGCAGGAAAAGGAAAGCAGTTATTGCCCGTTATGGCCTTGGGGCAGGTTTTCTGTCCCAGGAGAAAGGGATCCAGCTCTCACCTGGTTCTGTCTGGTACTTGCTTCGGTGGGAGGCAAAAGTGAGATTCGAGTTCATCATGGGATCATGATGTGAGGGCCAAGCTGCAGGTGGTCTCCAGATGAGGGACCTGGGGGCCTTGGCCTTCACGAAGGATGGATCCTGAGACCTTCACTGATCCTTAAATTCAGGAATACCATGCAGCCCATTACCTGTCACAGTGTTTCACCCCAAAGTTTAGATGATTCCTATGGTCTTCAATTGCTTCTGTAGCTGTAGAACTAAATTAATAAGCATGAGTCATTTCTCACCTAGAAATAAAGTCCTGTAGTGACTCATTTGTGAGGGTATGAGTGAGCTGCAGGGAGCAGAGGACCCAAGGTCCTGCCATCAGGCACTGTCCCACTGTCCCTGGAGATTCCCCAGTGAAAGGCCGCAGCCTCCCAGCTCCTGGTTTCAGTTCAGGCTTCAGCAAGAACAGAAATTACTCTGGTCTTAGACCTTGGCAGTTGCTCATAAAAGGCTGAAGATTTTCATTTTTAGTGTGTGGAGGGCGAGGTTTGCGGTCACCCTTTCAGCAGACCTTGTGGTCTAGCAGCTGAGGCCACCGGGGGCTGGAGGCGGTCAGAGGAGAGAGTGGTAGGAGACGGGGCTGAACAGCACTCAAGGGTTTGGAACGCTTCAGTGTTCTAAGTAGGGCGTGGCCAGGACCTTCTCTTCCAGCGTTAGGGACCCCCTGGCACCTGCTGCCAAGACCACCCGTCACTGCGTCAACCTTGACTTTTCACTGCTCTGTCCTGGCAGCTCCTTTGCCTCAGTCTTGTCTCAGAGTCAAGTGTGATCCACACTGAGGCCCAGCCAGAAAGCTCAGGTCCCCGTGCCTCCTGTGTGTCACCTGAGAGCATGGTGCCAGGCAGTGGTGGATGCTCAGCGTGGATTCGTTAGTGTGGATGAGTGGCTCTGAACATGACTAAGTCACCCACAACCTCCAGGCCTGAGGCCTCTCGCCTAGTCTGGAGGCAGGCAGGGCCCACAAGGCCCATTGTCATTCATAGATCAGAACTCAAGTTGTCAACTCCTGGGAGGCCTGTGTGGCCAGTGGATCTCAGGGTCTCTGCCTCTTGTCTCCCCTTCGTTTTCCCACTTGTGTGTTTCCCACTGGTCTGACCCCTGATCTCCTGGCTCTCTGGCTCCTCGTTTTGCAGCTTTTCCTCCTCTCTCCTGATGTCCTTAGCTCAGCCTACAGGCCCTGTGACAGCAGACAGACTGGATGGAGGCAGTGCCTGTTTGGTGGGGCCAGGCAAGCAGGACCGCTGTTCCCGGCTACGGGCACTGGAGGAGAAAGGATTGAGCCGAGGCAGGAGTGGGGCGGGTGTCTGTGGAGCTGGGCCTGGAGGCAGGACTGGGGCAAGGGCCCTGGGGGTGGGTGGCTGCGGCCCACCCGAAGTCACGGGAAATTCCTCCGGCAGGCGGTGGTGGTGGTGTGGTCATCAAGACAGAAGCGCAGTCTGAGGACGAGTCGTCGCAGGAGCAGCTCCTCCTGGGGGAGTCCCCCAGCCAGACCAAGAGCAGAACCCCCAAGGGGCCCAAGAGAAGGACTGGGGGTCCCCGCCGGCTTCATGCCCAGGGAGTGGCAAGGGTACGAGCAGGGGACCCTCGGCCCGCAGGAGCGGTGGGGGAGCCGCCTCGCATCCTCCCTCGCCGGCGAGAGCGGACCTTCCCCTGCCCTGACTGCGGGCAGAGCTTCCGCCTGAAGATTAACCTGACCATCCACCAGCGGACCCACGTGGAGGAGGAGCACAGGGGCGCCCGGGGCAGCTCGCCCACCGGCTGGGGGGAGGCCCACTCCACGTTGGAGCCGGGGGAGGTGGTGGTGCCCGGCCCTGTCATCCGCTGGCTCCCAGAGGAGCCGGAGGGCCACCGCTCCCTGGCAGGCCGTTCCTTCGTCGGGCGGAGGCCAGCGGCCACCAAGGTGTACCACTGCAGCGAGTGCCTGCGCTTCTTCCAGCAGCGGAAGAGCCTGCTGCTGCACCAGCGCCTGCACACAGGCAACAGCCAGGGCTGGCCCGCCTGTCCCTACTGCGGCAAGGCCTTCCGCCGGCCCTCGGACCTCTTCCGGCACCAGCGCATCCACACTGGTGAGCGGCCCTACCAGTGCCCCCAGTGCGGCCGGACCTTCAACCGGAACCACCACCTGGCTATCCACATGCAGACTCACACCCGAGGCCAGGCGGGCCCGCACTTTCCTGCTTCCTCCGCCCGCCCGGGCAGCCCACCCGGACCCTGGCCGAGCCACACCGCGGAAGGCTGACAGGCCAGGAGCCTGTGGGGGGCGCCTCGGCAGGACCTCTCCACCTGCGGGGCCTGACGCTGGTTCCTTATTCTGGGATGGCTTTGGAGAGGTGATATTTTTTTCCCCCCCATTCAAATGGGAAGCAGCAACCTTTTTGGTGACAGAGTGTATGAGTGTGATGGATGCCTCAATTTCTTGTTTCCTCAGTTTGTCCCTCTTTGCTGCCTTTTCTACATTCCTGACTTATAAAGGATCCCTTAAGGCTTAGGGACGCTAAGTTTTTGGTGGGGGCCTTTGGCGGGTCCCAGGGACAGACATGTGGCCCAGAGACTGGTTCTCCCATTAGGTGTGATAGAAACAGGGAGACCCTAGGGCTTTGGTTTTGTAAGAGAAGTTTGGTGCTTGCTGCAACATGAGAAACAGCCTGACGAATAGGCACTGGAAATTTGAGTTTTCTACGTTATTTTGAGACCACCACCACCCCACCACCCTGGAGCTTTTGTAGTGCTTTTTTAAGTGTTGTGTGTGGTTGTAAGGGGACCAAGTGCTCCGGAGAGGCAGGAATTATTCCGCCACCTGCTTGTGTTTGGGGACAGCAGAGGGGCTGTCCAGACTTGCCTGCGTATTGATGAGGATGCCTTGGCTGCTGCTCTGGAAACCAGGTGTGTGCCTTGGCCCAGTGATTCCAGTCCTTCTCCCAGTGGGTATTCACATCCATGATTGACTTTGGTTATCAGTGGAGAAGGGGAAAGTGAACTGAAGCCCAGAGTGGATGACACTTCCGCCAAGGGCACGGTTCATGGATGTGCATGCTCCACAGAGTGGACCTCATACGTCACTGCAACAGGGGCCTCAGGAAGCGAGCCCAGGAAGCGCCTTTAGAGAGGAGGATCCTGGACAGCCAGCCTGGACTTGGGCCTCTGGGCCTGATTTGCCGTGTGAAGGGGCAGTCTCCAAGAACTTGGGGCTCTGACAGAGTTAGGCCAGGAGATGTGGGTAAATCTTTTAACCACCTCCAGCCTCACTTTCTTCATTTGTCAAAGGGGGTAATGACCCCAGCGCTTCCTACCTCATCTTAGTGTAGTCACGGTCACAATAGATTTAAGAGGCAACAGGATAAATTAGAAGCCTGGTTTTGTCCTTCCTTTCAAGTTCAGGGCTCCTTGTCTCTTCCATGTGGATCTCCAGCTCTTTTCTCCCAGTTAGAATCCCTCAGGAAGGACCTTTATTTTCTGGAGTGAGTGTAAGATCCTGGGGTGCAGAGTGAGGTAACGTTCCTATTGGGCTCCATCCCTCAGGAACCCTTTGTATTTCAGTGAAACAAATGCTTACCAAAGCAATGAGATTCAAACTGTGAAAGTCCCGGATATAGTATCAGACCTCATGGGGGAAGTCTTGACAACACCTGGCTCTTTGTTCCTCTTAAATTAAACCATTGGGTGCTGCCTATAGATCAGCCCTCGAGTAGAGTGATTTTGAAGCTGGAGTGATGGGTCCTCAGTCATTCTGATTGTCTTATTTGTCTGGCACTATGTGTTCAGGCCTGCATCCAGGTGCCTGAGCCCCTAGCTGTGTCACTTCCTGTTGCCTCCTCCGACCCACACACCTCTCCCCAAATCATGAAGAGTTGGGGACAGATGGTAACATTGCCATCATCTCTGGGGCACGAGTGAGTATACACATCAATGACAGCCAAGCTCCCCTGGGCTTGAGAAGGAGCGGTACTACCCTTTCCTGCTGTGGATTCTGCTTGTCTGCTCTGGCAGCCCCAACCCTTTCCAGGGGCCCTGCAAGTCAGGGCTGGGCTGTCAGCAAATGCTCATACAGGATGTGGTGCAAGTGTAGCTGCTCAGAGCTTAACCCTCAGTTGCAAGAGCTGGCCTCTGTTTCCTGGGGATGCCTCAGGGCGAAGAGTTCCTAGACCTGTTTTGCTGATGCTAAATGCCCTGTGTCCATACAAGTACTCCAACAGAAGCAAAACCAGGAGTAATTGCAAGGCACTGGCATCCCCCTTTTCTTCTTCCAAAGCATTAGGTGTTCAAAGAACGTTCTTTTCTCTTGAAATGAGTCAAGGGAGGCTGCGTGGTCATGAGCAGAGCGGAGCCGGGGGAACCAGGGAAGCTGGAGCCTGATATGGCCTTAGGCTCACTTCTAGCTCTGGGTCTTGGCTTTCTCATTTGTAAAACAAAGAACGGTGGGGTCCTGGTGATAAAGGCCCTTAACTGTGATGGTGACAGTTCCTTGTCCCCATGGGGACTTAATAAATATGTTGGACTCGATGAGTATGTGCACGTGACCTGGTTCCTGCTCTCCAGTTGGTAGCGAGCACACAGCACACGCTTGGCTGACTACGCGGTGGGCTGCTCCGCACTAGGCCCAGGGACCGGGGCGCATTCACGAATGAGCACTGCTGGGGCGCGGGGTGCTCATACCTGAGGGTCGCCCGCGCAGCACGCTGCAGGGGCGGGGCCTCCGGCTCGGCCAATGGGGCGCTGGCTCCGGGCCGCGGGAATTGGATGCACACGGGGTGGGGGCGGGGCTTCTAGGGCTGGCCAATGAGGAGCCGGCTCCGGGCTGCGGGGCGGGGCCCAGTTCGGGGCCGGGGTCGCCAGCTCAGGAGTTGCCAGGCCGCACTTTCACCTTCTCTGTCCGCTCCTCCCCAGCGCGCTCGGACCAGCCGGACCCCACGGCCCAGCGAGAACCTGTGAGAGTCCGGGGACCCGTCTGCGTGAGGCCGCGCGACGGCGGCGGCGACTCCGGGCCAATCAGCGCAGGACCGTGGACAAGGCAGCTATGGGTAAGGGCGACCCTCAGGGGGGGTGTTCTGGTTCCACCCATGCTGGAATTGGAGGGCTCGGTCTGGGTGGAGATTTGAGGACAGGGACGCTTGAGGCCCAAGGGTCTGAGGGGAACTGTCTGAAGTCACGAGATAAAGTCCCTTCTCTTTTCTTGGCCCCAGTGTGCTCGTCAACGGACCTAACCGAGGTGTCCGTCAGCCCTGACGTTCAGTGGACACAGCTTTGGAGGTCGGGGTGTGCGGGGGGCTGGACTGTGAATGCCCTCATTCCGGAGACACTCAAGGGCTCCCCTTCCCGGACCTGTCCTTCAGCCCGCCTCCCCCACGCAAACCGACCATCTCAGGGAGGCCATCACCCTCATTGTCACCCTCTTTTCCTGGCTGAGACCAGGGCAAGTGTCTGGGGAGGTTTTATGTTCACTCCAGTTTAGGCCTTGAGCTTCCTCCTGTTGAGCAGTCTTGCCCCTGGCTGTGAGGGTCCCTTAACCCAAGAAGACATTCAGGCGATAATGACCAAAACATTTATTTGAGCAAAAAGAGTTGCAACTCAGGAAGTAGAGATTCAGGTAGCAACCTAAATTGTGCTCGGAAGAGAACAAGGAAAGATAGGGTTTTGTAGAGGCAAAATTTACAGGTGTGATTTCTATTTTGGTCCTCCATGAAAATGACCCATTCCAGTGGCTGCTGTCTTTGACAGTCTGCCAGGTGGTGTCTGTTTGGGGGTCTGACTAGTGAGGCCTTTTGGCACCTGGAAGAAGTTTCCCCCTATTCCAGAGGATCCTGACCTTCCTGTAGCTGGGAATGGCCCTGGGCCCCTCTCCTGGTGGCTGACTTACCTCCTTGTGTCTAGTCACAGGAATGGCATATGGGGACTGACTTCCAACGAGAGGCCCAGGGCTAGTCTGTAGAGATCTACCTTCTGGCCATCTTGGCTGCCGTTCAGAGAAGATAGAGTCCCAGGATGTCCAACTTCACACTTGGAGAGGCGGACGCAGACACCTGAGAAAAGCTGGCCAGCTGTGAGAAGACGACCCTGGAGTTTGGGAACCAGCCGGAGGGCAAGTGGGCTGTGCTGGGGACGCTGCTGCAGGAGTACGGGCTGCTGCAGAGGCGGCTGGAGAACATGGGGAACCTGCTGAAAAATAAGAACTCTGGGTCTTGCGGCTGCCCCCCGGCAGCATGGTGGAGACCCTCAAGGTACATGAACTGGGTGCGGGTGGAGGATCCTGCTTGGATTCAGCAGGGGCCATAGACTCAATGGAGAGAGGGCTCCTGGCTGCCAGAGCCTGACATCTTGGCTCCTAGTGACAGTAACCAGTTGACTTTAAAGGGCTTGAAAAAGGTGGAAGAGATGTACGACAGAGCAGAGACATCTTTGTGGCAGATGGAGTAGGGTTGGTTGGGAGGGGTATGGTTGTGTCTGTTACTACAGAGCGACCTCTGAAGATGAGGACTGGCCAAAGTGGGGAAAATCACAGATGTGTGTGTACCTAGAAGAGGGGACAAGAACCCAGGCGCCCTGACCCCGAAGCCTTTTAGCCACTGGTTCCTGTACTTTATCTGAAGCAAATGTAATGGAGATGCTTTTGCATTTGCCTAGTGGTTTGATCAGCAATGCCATCTGATTTGGTGAAGGGGAGAGAAGAGACTGAGCTGGCTCCAGCTGGTCTCCGAAATGGCTGTAACTCACATTGGCATGGGTGACCTGTACTTCTAGGTGCCCATGACTGCTGAAGACGTAGCCATGTATTTCTCAGAGCCTGGAAGACTGGCAGAAGGTGCTCTGCAAGGCCATCATGGAGGGGAACCACAAGACACCAGTTCCCTGGGTAAGAGCTGGTCCCTGGGGACTTCCAATCCAGAGTCCTGGATTTTATTCCTTTATTGAATCAAATGAGCCTCCTAGATCTGAGAGCCAGAAGCAATTTGAGATCATTTGGTCAACCTTGTGTCTTCAGGCAGATAGAAGGTATCCTTAATTCTTGTCTTTAGGTGCTGTGAAATTAAATTCAGGGAGGTTAACTGGCTTTCCCAGGGTCTCATGGAGACTAAGCCGGCCTCTGTTGCTAGCCATCCTGTCCTTCCCATGGCACCAGAGGCAGTTCTTCCTCACTCATCTCTCACCTGCCAGCCTGTTTATTTCTGGTGAGCTGGGACCTTCCTTAATTTACATTCGTACCCGTAGGGCTCACTGAGCTGTACTCTGCACACTGTGAGTTCTCTAACTCCTACTGAGTGTTGCCTACTTTTAAGGGTGCCCTGGGACCAGAAAATGCAGTCCAGTCTGGCATGTGAAGTTCTTTGGACTGTGGATAAAGAGCAAGTGTATATGCGTGTGCATGCACACGTGTGTAAACAGAGTTAAATCTAGATGTTTGCACCTACCCCGCTCCCATGCTGCCCTAGCTCGCGCACCTGAATTCTCCCACTGCTTGGAGCAGATACGCAGTTGGCTTTTTGTCCACTCTTCCTTCCTTGGGTGGCCGAGGCCCAGAACAAAGTGCTTTACTTCCCTTTGCCTGGCCATGAAGTCCCCTTTCCAGCGTGCTGTGAGGCAGTGGGGTGACGGGGGGATGCCGGCCTTAGGGGAGGCAGGGGACGAGAGGCAGGAGGAGGCCTGTGTTGCAGAGTGGACGGTGAACCGACCTGAGAGCTGACTTCGACGTGTGACTGACGTGGCTGTGACTCACATTGGTGCGGTAACCTGTACTTCTGGGCTTCAGTTTCCCCATCTGTCAAATGAGGTGGCTGGGCTAGGTCACTGTGGGTTCTTCCTGTCTTTCCTGGTTTCCACGTCCTGCCCTATGAGGCCAGCAGGATGGGAGCCTTCCACCTGGCTCATCACCTGCACTGCCAGTGTGGGAGCATGGGGGCCCTGTTCCCCATATCTCAAAGGGGAATGTTCCCTGCTCGAAACCCCTGGCAGGCACCCTCTCCCTTTAAGCCCTGCAGAGGCGAGCCCCTTGGGCAGACCAGGCCTGTTCTCTCTCCGGACTGTGCCACCACCAAGCCAGAGCTCCAGACCCCTGTGCAGAAGGGAGTCAAGGGGCAGCCAAGCCTACCCAATGCAGAGTGGGCCGAGACCCCTGGGACCCTGTCCCCTCCGGCTGGGGGCAGGCCTGGCCTCTTACCTTCCCCGGGGAAGGGCCGTCTGGTGCCAGGAGTCCCCAGGTGGTAAAGCAAAAGCAGAGGAAGGTGGAGTGAGCCGCTCGACGTTGTACAGCTGACCGATAGGGCCAGACCAAGGTGTTCTGATGCCCAGGGAATGCTCCCCATGTTGAATGTCCCATTGGAGGAATCACTGTGGCCTGCGACCACTCTGGGAGCTTGGGGGAAGGGCAGAGGGCAGACAGGCGAGCTCCCGGGACCTGAGACTGAGAAAGCTGTTGTGGAGCCTATGGAATCCTGACAGCAGACATGGGCTGGAGGATGACCTCCTCCTGAGACTGTCCCTGACTCAGATCTGTCCCCACATCCCTCCACACTTGCTCTCAAATCCTCTGCACTTCAATCCCTGCTTTTCTGTCTTTTAGGCTTTAGCATCCTTGCAGGAAGGGATCGAGTCTTTCTCGAATGTCCCCAGCACCTAACACCGTGCCTGGCACAAATGCAGATAATAAATAGTGATATTAAATGAATGATGAGCCAAATAGGAGTTCTATCTTCTTTACCTTTCAAATAATAGCAAAACTGGATCAGATGCGCAGTTTTGAAACCTTTTTTTTTTTTTTTTTAAGGTAAGGAACCCTGTATGTGAATGACAGCTGGGAAGCTGGAACACAGGGCAAAGCGAGACTTCTCTGTTTGGGCAGGGGATGGGCGGGCACCTTGGAGCCCTGTTCCCTCGGAAACAAAGGATCACACCAACACTCCTTTCCCTTGCTTTCTAGACTCAGACATTTTATTTGGGGAGAAAAGCTCACCTTTGAAGCAGGTTCTTTGAGTAGGTAAATTAAGTCGCAGTGAACTCAGAGCTGGGAAGAAGGTGGGTGTTGAGCAGGGTACTGAGAGGCTGGCATGTCAGACTGATGCTAAACGTAAGGTTTTTAAGACTCCTGCAAGGGTCAGGCACAATCCAGGGACCCAAGTGTGGCAGGAAGAAGCAGCAGCAGCAAGGGCGCCTGTGGATTCTAGTGCCTTCCCTCTGTCTCTCAGAGCTGCTGCTTCAGGAGCCTGGGGAGGGGCTTCTCCGTGGTGCAGGGAGCCAGCGGCCACCAGGCCGGGCCCCTAAGACAGGGCAGCAGGACTCGGTCGTTTAGATGCTGTGGCAAGTTCCATGGTCCCAGGGCTGTAGCAGCTCCCAGGGAGATGGGGATCAGGCCAAGGTGCCCCTAGGCCTGGCGCCCCCAACCCTGGCTCAGCTGTGCCGTGGATCCGGGATTTGCCCTAGGGCGGTGCTCAAGGGAGCACTGGAGGTTGAGGAATGAGGTCTTCAGGGGACTTGGAGTCGGCCCTGTGGTCTTCGTCGTTCTCAAATAATAACTGTTAGTGACTTTCTTGCACTCCACCCTCAGGCTCCCAGCCTCATCAGAAGACCGCTCCGCCTCCCCTCTCCCCCAGGCCTCACCCTGGGAGCTGCTTCTGTACCCTCCGCTGCAGACCTGCGGCCCCCAGACATGTGGTGCAAGGCTGCCCCTTAGACTGGGTGCTCGCACGGGCGGGCTGCTTCGGTAGGCCTGGGTGGGGCCTGGGGTCGCAGTTTTAACACGTGCCTGGGGGGATTCTGATGCGGTGCCCGTTTGAGAACCAGAGCTTAAGAGGACACCGGAAGTGTGCGTTCACTTCGAGGGCTGAGTAACCCAGCCCCTGGGATCCAGGAGCCACCTCCGTGTTTCTGGACTCAGAGCTGCTCCCCAGAGCCCCGTGAGCAGATAGACTTTCGGGGGGACTGCTTCTATGGGGAGAGGAGCTGAGCTGCGGAGAGCACTGGGAAGGATGGAGAGAGCGCGCGAAGCCTCTCTTGGCTTTTCTGTCAATGCGGAGCGGGGCACTGCCAGGCTCCGTCCCACACCAGTGCCCAGGCTCTCAGATCAGAGGACAGCCCCCTTCCTGGCTGCCTCCCCAGTCTCGCTGCTCACACAGAGCGGCCCCAGGGGCTCACAAGGAAGCTGTCCTGCTGCTCCACCCCTCCCGAATCAGTTTTCTCCTTGAGAGGAATTGAGCTGGTCCACCTTATTCTTCCACAGTAGTTGTCAGGTTGAGTGGATGAAGCACGCGGTGGAAAGGGAGAAAGGGGTCATCAGTGTCCCAGAGGGTGGCATCCTGGCCAAGCTCTTTGTCCCAGACCTGCTCTTCCATCGGTGCAGAGACCTCTCTGCTCCTCAGAGGCCCGTGCGGGAGGGAGGAGGGGGCCAGGGTTCTGTTACGCTGGGAATACTAGTGACCGCCCACTGCAGGGCAGATGGAATGGGGGCGGAGGAGGTGAATGGAGCCAGAGAGAGAGGAAGAGAAAATGGAAGGAGGACAAAGGGTGAATTTGGCATCTAGAAGCTGCTCAGTAGTTGTTTGTAGGTGGCTGAGTGACTTAGTGATGACAGTGAGAGCTAGGACGTCATAGGGCTGGCTGCCTGCTCTGGGGAGCTGGGTCATTAGAGTCCAGAAACAGCAGTCAGGTGCATAGTTCAAGAGGTGTAATTAAGGCTTTACAAGTAGGTGTGGGGGTATAGCTCAGGGGTAGAGCATTTGACTGCAGATCAAGAGGTCCCCGGTTCAAATCCGGGTGCCCCCTTGCCAAAGTTCTTTTCATCTGTGTAGTATTAAGGAAGAGGCAAATGATTGCTCTCATCGCCCATATTGGTCCTTGATGCCTCACTCCACAAATTGTGCTGTGTCCTAGGACACATGCTCTGATGCTCCCTGGTGCTGGCCGGTGTTAGAATTAGACAAGAGGCATGGTCATGAGGGTTATCTGAGGTCATGGATAGTCGTTCTGTGTGTCACAGATCTTCCCCCAGTGACAATGGCTAAGACTTACCCCTTGTATTCGCAGGGGTCCGGACTTCCCAAATGTTTCCTGGATTGATGAGCACACCTATGTGACATCAGTCTGATGCCTTCCTGAGCTCCAGACACACACTTATCTTTGTCTTTATTCCTCCTTTGGCCTAAAATCGTCTCCAGCTTCTTCTGGCAAACTCCTTTGTCCACCTCCTCCAGGAAGCCCCTCCTGACTCTCCAGGCAGGGTAGCTCTTATTCGCTGCTCCAACAGTCCTCTCTGGGCTTCTGCCACTCTTGTGGAAATACTTTGGTTCATGGTTTGTCTCCTGTTTGGACTGAGACTGTTTGAGAAACAGGGACAGTGTTTTATTTGTCTGTGTGGATAGACGACAAGGCCTGGCACCTCACATGCTCCGTGTTTGTTGAGTGAATGAATGAAGGAGTGAAACAAGGCCACCCTCTTCGAGGCCTTGGACTAGGGAGGAGGCTCCGCCCGTGTTGAGTGTGAGGTTCACTAAAGACCTAGAACCAACCCCTCGGGTCCTGATGACTGTGCTGGCTCAGTAGAACCCTAGTATAGACTCTAATGGCTTTTCCGGGGTAAAGGCTGGTACCATGACCACAGCCTGAGGAAGAGGCGGGCTGGAGTGGAGACTAGTTAAGGTTAGAGAGAGGTAGAAAGGAGAGCGGATGATAATGAGAAGGCTCGCCACCTCCTGGGACACGCGGAAAAAAGAACAATGATGTATAGACCCGTAAATGTCCTGGGCACAGCGCCACAGGTGAAAGATGCTAATGAAAGATCACGTGCAAGCAGGGGTGTAGCTCAAGGGTAGAGCATTTGACTACAGATCAAGAGGTCCCTGGCTCGAATCCGGGTGCCCCTTACCTCTTTGACACTTTCTGAAGCAGATGTTGAAATTTCTGCCTCTTCCTTCCACATTTCACCATTAAATTGATGTGCTTTGTCTTGTGATAAAAATTTAGGGTTTAGAGTAGGACTAGCCCCTAGAACCCTCCTCTGACCATCGTCCAGACAGTAGCTACCTGGGTTGTGTTGAACCACAGAGGCTGATGCAGCCTGCCCCGCCCCACACCCAGCGCTGCCAGAGATTCTTGCCCTTTGTGCCCTGTGTGGGGACTTGAGTTTTTCTCTCTCTTAATGTCTCATTTCCTCAAGCTCATGGTAACTTCCAGAAAGGGGGCTGTCTCTGTTCTTGCTGCTGCCACTTGTGAAGTATGGATATACATCTTCCTGCTTCCCAGAGGTGACTAAGGATTTGAGGACCACGTCAAAAGTAGAGGCTCTGTCCTCTCCCTGGGGGTTTCTCGGGGCGGCCGCCTCTACCGCAGACTCGGACCGCTCGCATCCCCCTTCTCCCTCCCTTCTGCCACTTTTTTTCTCTGGGTCATTATTTTCCTTGGTGAAAATGCTTCGAAGTAGACCCTACTGTATATAATAACTTTTCAAAATTCAAAAAAATATATTTAAGACATATAAGTGGAAAAAGGATCCTGCAGAGGAGTCCCCACGTTCCTTAATCAGTGAGGTAATTTGAAACAATCTTTCCTGTGAGGACAAATAAAAAGGCTGGAAAATATTAAAAGCATTTCATTGGAAGGATCGAAGCGCTCGCTCGTTAGAAAGGAAATGCTGGGTGGAGGTTTGGAAAGGGTGGGAAACAAAGAGCGAAAGCATCACAGCGGAGCGTGTTTTTCAGTCCAGAAAAGGCAAATGAGAGATTAAGTGGAATTTTCTGGAGCCTCTCGGGACGGGGGCGGGGCCGGATAAACGTCAGCGATCTGGGCCCTTCTAGAGTAGGGACGCTGCTAAAACTCTCTGGCTTTGGGCTGGGATCCTGTGGAGTGAGGGTGAGTAGAGGAAAAACGGCTGCTACAGGAATTTGTGGCAGGTCTTCGTGTCATCCAAACGGCCTCCAAAACTCAAGCCTCGAAATTTCGTTGAGGCATCGTGACTGCTAAAGCCCCACAGATACTTGAAAAAACAAAGCAAAACAAATGAAGGACGATATTATCATCCCCACCCCGCCTCAAATTGATTCTACAAATAAGTTTTGAATCCAATGTTCAGCACGTAGTCAGTGATAACTACATACCCAGGGAAGCAAAAAACCATCATGAAAATCAATAAAAACAAGAGACCACAGAACTAAACACAGGGGCTTTTTATATGGCAACTGCCAGAAACGCTAAAATAACAATGCTTGCTGAGTCCAAGGAGATAAAAACCAGGCTCGAAAATTTCAGTACGGAACTGGAATTAAATATAACTAAGATATGAGGGAAAAAAGCAACACGGAAAGTTTTTATCTAAAAATAACAAAAATTAAAAACTCACTGCATATGTCTGTGTTCTACTCAGTTAATAGATTCAAAGAGAACATCAGTGAATTAGAACAGTGGAAAGAAATGGTCATTTATCCATCACGATGCACGGAGAGACAAAAGTGTGGCAAATACAGAAGATTGAGTGAAAAAATCTAATGTACATTTAAATGGAGTCCAGAAGGGAAATGAGAGAGAAGGAAGTCCACGCGGTGTCTGAGGAGACAATGGCTGAGGCTGTTTCACAACTAACGAAGGACATCGATGTTTACATTCAAGAACCCCAACGAATCTCAAACATAATAAACAAATCAAGTCCATACCTATGTAGTAATGTTGCAGAAAACCAGAGACACCGAGGAACTCTTAAAAGCGTCGTGGGAAAAAGGCATTTATTTTATTTTCAGTTGAGTTCGGGGGAGAACAAGGGAGTTCTCAAGGGCAGCTGTGGACGCCGGACAGCGGTGGGGCCGTGTGTTCTGAAATCCTGCGTTAACGTAAAATTCTGTACTCAGGTAAAATACTCTTCACGAGCGAAGGTAGAATAAAGACAATTTCAGACAAAAACTGAAAGAGTTCGTCAGCATCAGGCATGCACTCATTCAAGGAAATTCTGCAGGATGTATTCTAAGCAGCCCGGAAATGATGTAGGCGGAAGGATAGAGACGGAGGAGGTTCGAGAAAGAGGCAAAGAAATAACAAATATCCGAATGAACATAAGTGAGCATCGACTGTATAAAACGATAAAAATGGGGTTAAAATAACTTATGGAATAATGTAAAAACAAAAGCCACACATGAATTGTGAGGGCAGTAAACGGAGTTAAAGTGTTTTAAGTATTAGCGGGGAGGAGGGTGAAGTTATTGGTTAACCACAGGCTTTGAGAAATAACTACACATAGAGAGTTGCTAGTATAACCCCTAAAATAGAAGAAATAGCAGTTATCTTTTTCAGACTAGCAGGGGAGAAATAATGGCATTATAAAAATCTCAATCAGACAAAAAAAAGAAAGAAGGAGAGAAACACAGAAGTGATAGAAATTAAAAGCACTAAATAGGGTGGTAGAATTGAATGCAAACACATGAGCAAATACATTAAAAGTAAATAAATGCCTCAGGTTAAAAGACAGAGATTGTCATAGTGGGTTAAGATAACCAAGCAACTATATTCTGTTTACAAAAGACACATCTAAAACTTGGGGATACAGAAAGATTGAAAATAAAAGAATATAACTTGAGGAACATTAACAAAAAAAGCGTGCGGATCTTACTATCAGACAAACTAGACTTTAAGACAAAATATTACTGTAGATACAAAGACTGCTTCATAATAAAAGGCTTAATTTACCAGGAAGCTATAAGAATTCCTAAATTTTATGCCTCCAGTAAAATAGCTTCAAAATAATGTAAGGTAAAAACTTGATAGAGTAACAAAGAGAAGTAAATGAATCTAGACTTAGAGTGGGAAGTTTTTATATACCTTTCTCGTTAATAGAAAAAAATAAGTAATTTAGAATTTTTTGTTTAGTTTCCCACAGCGCAGCTTTATTGAGGTATAATTAACATAAAATCGTGACATTTAAAGTGTACAATGTGAGAATGCGATGCACATGGTGAACTGATCACCACAATCAAGTTAATTAACACATCTGTCACCTCACATATTAGGATCTTTTCTCATAGCAACTTTCAAAAGTAACAGTAGAATATTAACTGCAGCCACCATCATTCTAACTGAAAGTTTGTAGCCTTTGACCGGCATCTCATTTCCACCTCCCCCAGGCCCTGGCCACCACCAATTTATTCTCTTTCTGAGTTTGACTTCTTAAAAAAATATCTACGTATAAGTAATAACATAAATGATTTGGTTTTGGGATGGGGTCTTCTTTAGCACAGCGCCCTCCGGGTCCACTCATCTGTAGATGGGTGCTACATCAGCGTTTAGAGAAATACTTAGAGCTTTAAGCGCCATGCTGGAAAAAAAAGAATGAAAACGTGAATCCATCTCAAGAGATTAGAAGGAAAGTGGATAAAAGAACACTATGAGAGAAGAAGGAAAAAGAGCAGAAATTAATAAAATAGAAAACAAACGCAGAAGATTAACAAAGCCAAAAGTGGTCTTTGAAAAGAAAAACATGACTAATTAACCTCTGGTGAAACTGATAAGAAAATAAGAGCAGAAAAAATAACCAATATCAGGAATCAAAAAGAAAAATTTCAGATTCTTTAAAATTTAAAATAATAATTATAGAACATTATGAAAAATAACATACAAAAATTAAATCTACTTAACAAACATGTACAAAGAACTTACCATGTGGCAGGCACTATTCTGTGTGCTTTCAAAATGTTTGTTTAATCCACAGCTAGACGCTATCACTGCGCTCCTTTCTCTCATCAGGCTCGTCTTACAAATGTCAGACCTGCGGCCGAGAGTTGTACACTGCACGAGGTCACCAGGTGAGATCCAGGATTTCAGCCTATGCGTCACATCCCGAGTCTGAAGACTTTATCACTGCACTATGCTGAAATTGCGCAGGAGCTTAAATACCACAACTTACCAAAGCTGACAGAGGAAAAACAGAAAAGCTGAAGAGTCTTCTAAGTTTTAGTTATTTTATTAAAACAGTTATTTGAAACTTTTTAATAAAAAATTCGGATAAGATGGTTTCACCGGTGAGTTATAGCTCATAAAGGAATAGTAACGTTTTACATCAAAATCGAAGATGAGAAAAGATGTTTGCATCGTGCAGCTATTGTTGTGAGGCTAGCTCAGCCTTGGTACCAAATCCCAATGAGGATAGTATTAAAAATATACAGGCCAACCTCATAGCATAGGTACAGAAATTAAATAGATTATGGTCCAACTGAATCCACAAATGCATAAAAATGATAGAACTTTATGATCAAGTTGGATTTGTATCTGGAATCCAAAGTGTGTTTCATTTTACAAAAAGCAATAAATTTAATTTACCACGCTAATAATCTTGAGAAAGATCATATGATTTTCTCAATAAATGCAAAAAAGGGGGTTTTCATAAAATTCCAAATCTATCCATTAATAAACTTTTTTTAGCAACTAGAAGTAGAAAAAATTTCTTTAAGCATTTTATTTTATTATTGGTTTCAAGTATACAGTAGTACATTGGTTAGACATTTATTTACTTTATAAAACGATCCCCCTAATTGCTCTTTCTCTCCTCTGGTTTTGCACCTAGCCAATATATTAATGCTAACTGCATTCTCTGTGCCGTGCTCCCCATCCCCGTGACCACCTACCAATTACTAATTTGTACTTCTTTAACCATTCAGCCCTTCCACCCAGTCCCCAAATCCCCTCCCCTCTGGCAGTCACAGACAGTCCTCTGTATTTGTGAGTGTTTTCTATTAGTTTGTTGTTTTTATTCCTTAGATTCCTCATATAAGTGAAATCATATGGTATTTATCTTTGTCTGACTTATTTCACTGAGAATAATAACCTCTAGGTCCAGCCACGTTGTTGCAAATGATAGGATTTCATTTTTATTATGGCATTGAATAATATTTCATGGTATATATGAACCATAACTTCTTATCCAATCTTCTATTGATGGGCACTTAGGTTGCTTCCATATTTTGGCTATTGTAAATTGTGCTGCCATGAAAATAAGGGTGCATAGATCTTTAGGAATTAATGTTTCGGTTTTCTTTAGAAAATACCCAGTAGTGAAGTTGCTGGGTCAAAAGATAGATCCATTTAAATTTTTTGGAGGAACCTCCAGACTGTTTTCCATAGTGGCTGTACCCATTTACAATCCCACTAACAGTGTATGAGGGTTCCCTTTTCTCCACATCCTCACCAACACTTGTTTTTTGATTTATTAATGATACCATTCTGACAGGTGTGAAGTGATAGCTCATTGTGGTTTTAATTTGCATTTCTCTGATGATTAGTGACCTTGAGCATCTTTTCATATGTCTATTGGCCACCTGTATTTCCTCTTTGGAGAAATACCTATTCACATCTTCTGCCCATTTGTTATTTGGATTGTTTGCTTTTTGTTGTTGAGAAAATTTTGTTGTATAGAAAATTTCTTAACTTGATAAAGACCATTTTCAAAAAGTATAGTCTGCAACGTGTAGTCAATGGTGAAATGTTGACAGCTTTTCATTTGAAATCAGAATGAGACAAGACAGCTACTGTCAACACCTTTATTCAGCATTATACTGGAGGTCCTGGCCAGTACAATAAGGTAAAAAAAAAGAAAGAAAAGATGTAAGAATTGGAAAGGAGAAAAGAAAATGTTTAAGTTTTTTAGATGTGATCATATACATAGGGAATCTAAAAGAATCAGCAAATAAATTACTAACGCTGACGCCTGTCTGCCAAGACGACTAGCATGGAGCCCACATTCCCTGACCGCCTTCAGCTCGGCAAAACCACAACCTTTAAAGCGATGCCCTAGAAATTGCTACATGCAAATTTTAAGTCTAAGTTAGTCAATATCTTGATCCTCTTCCCAACTTACACAAACACGTTACTGCGATCACCCCACTCCTCATATGTGATCGTTAACCAGTATTTTCATTGTCTTTTAAATAACTTAATAAATTAGACATTAATATTATATTGCATGGCCGATAATTTTAGATTGGCTTCCATATCTTACAATTTCTTCGTTCAGTTTTTCTTCTTGTATCTCAGACCTCATACCTGGAATCGTTTTTCTTTTCTCTAAAGTATGTATTTATAATTTTCTCCGGTGAGGGTCTCTTGGCAGTAAACTCAGCTTTCGTCTGTCCTTGAAGAACAGTTTGGCTGGGACAAGAACTCAGGGCTGACCGTCAAGCGTTGTTGCACTATCTTCGGCTTCCTTACGGCTGTTGAGAGTCGGCCAGTGGTCCGACCACTGTTCCTGTGTAGGTGATCTCAGCCTTCTTTCTCTGGCGACCCTCAGAAGACAGTCCTCACCCGCGGCCAGGAGATCAAGTTCACAGTGGAGAGCGGGGACAGGGCGGGGGGAGAGTGGGAAGGACAGAGCAGAGTGGCCCTGCCCTGGGCGGAAAGGGTCTCCTCTGCTTCTTCACCCTTTGCACCCTCTTACTAATGGTGACATGTAATTCATAATCTTCTTCACACGTCCACTCACACACACGCTGCTGGTTCTGATTCAGCACAGAGCCGCTAGTCCTGTTCCACTGTACACACGCCCCTTACGCCATAACCATCCTTCCTTTGTAAAAAGACACCAGCCGTCATTGGTACCAACATGCAAGGTCACTGGTTTCCCTTTGAGATACAAAGTCTGTACCTGGCTTGTAGATGAGGCAGAAGATGAAGCCCAGGGGCAAGCTGAGGCTTACCGAGCAAGGACTAGGGTTCATCGCCTACTTTTCAGTTGAGATCACTTTCACATCCCCCGCAGCGTGGGACCAAGATGACCTCGCCGCCTTCCCTCCAAATTCCACATCTGTTTAAGGCCTTTGAACTTCAACTTTTATTTCAGCTTCCTGCCCTCACTGCTCACTTGTCCTTCCTGTGTTTCCTTTAGCCATCCCCTCCCATCCATGCCGACATCAGCTTCCTAAGCTTTTTGTTTCTCTGGACTTCTCTCTCCTCCTGAAATTCGTCTTTCTTGTGCTTTCCCACAGTGGTCCAGAGTCTTGGTTGATTCTAGGGCCAGTGTGTCAGGACCGATGGCAGGAGGACTCTGTATTAGTCAGATGTTGCCGCATGACAAAAACACTCCAAAACCTGGATTCAGGAACATGGGGTGGCTTAGCTGTGTGATTCTGGTTCCGGGGCTCACGTGAAGTTAGATCAAATGTCATCGGGGCTGCGGTCATCTCAAGGTTTGCCTGGGGCTGGAGGAACCAGTCTAAGCTCTGCACACTCCACGGCTGTTGACGAGAGGACTCAGTTCCTCATTGGCTGTCGGCAGGAGGCTTCAATTCCTTGTCACATGGTTCTATTCACAGGGCCGCTTGATGTGTCCTCATGGCCTGGAAACTGCCTCTTCCCTCCAGCATTAATCTCATGTACAAATGCCTTCACGGACACACCCAGACTGATGTTTGACCAAATACCTGGGCCCCCCCATAAGAACCTGCCAAGCTGTTTCCCAGAGCGGCTGTACTGGTTACATTCCTACCTGCAATGTATGAGCGGTCAGTTTTTCTGCATCCTCACCAGCATTTGGTGTTCTCACCGTTTTTTATCTTGGTCATGCTGATAGGTGTGTGGTGACAATTCATTGTGATTTTAATTTGTGTTTCCCTGACAGTAAACATCTTTTTAAGTGCCTATATTCCATCTGTATATCCTCTCCAGTAAAAGTCTGTTCATGTCTTTTGCCCATTTTCTAAGTAGACGTGTTGAATTCAGACAGCTCTTTACATATATTTACATATTTCACAATGATTGGGGAAAACAATGCCCAGTCTCCCATGATACAGAGTCAGTTCTCTGACATTGATTTCCACCCCTTCCGCCCCTGGAGTTGGGACATGGTGCTTCCTGTCTCCTTCCCCGCGGTGCTCAGTCCTCGCCGTTTGGAGTGGGGCAGAGGAGGAAGGGGCGGAGGAGGGGAAGGGAGAATAAGAAAGTTCTTAGCAGGTGAGAAGCGCAGTGGGATGGACTTGCTCTCTCTGGACTGGCGAGTGTTTGGAATCCCCCCGGGGCGTTTCGGGGAGGCCTCTGAGGCCTCCACTGGGGACCTGTGACTGCTCCCGTGACCTGGGAGCTCATTTTCCTCCTGGCTTTCCGTGGTCCCTCTCTGTTGGGGTCCATGACTCATCCTCTCGGGCAGAGCCTGACATTGCTCCCGAATGTCCCTCACCTGTGTGGCCCCAGGAAACACTCACAGGCCTTTCGTCCCCACCAGCTCCGGTAGTGAATATCAGCCTGGCCCCTGGCCCCCTGCAGAGCTGTCCCCAGGCTCCCTGTGGAGCTGGACACTGCGAACCCCAACTCCAGCCCGTGACCGTGACCGAGTCCTCTAGCAGACTCCACCAGCCCCTTCCTAACCTGGGCTTGGGGTAAGGGGAGAGCACCCCAACTCTCCCTCTCCAGAGGAGCGGTGTTTGGAACATGTCACCTAGAAAGTCACTGCTCACCAGTACTCTGACCTCCGACCCTCTGGACCTCCTGTGCCTGGTGGTAGGTGAGTAACCGGGCTGTCAGACGTGACCCCGAGATTTCCGCAGCGTGCTCCCTCCCACTTATGCCTTTAAGCCTGTGCCTGTGTCATTTTGGACGCTCAGTGGAACTTTCCTTTATTACATTATAGGATTCCAGAAAGCTTTATTTATCTATTCCACTATTAATGGACACTTAAAATGTTTCCTGTTTTTTGCAAACAATAGTGCAGCAAGGACATATATGCGTCTCCTGATGCACTTATGCTAGAGGTTCTCAAAGAGGTAAACCCAGAAATGAATTTCCTGAATTGTATGCAGGCTTTTAATTTTACTAGTATAGTTTTATGTAATTTATATATTTACTTTACTATGTTTATTACCAAAAATTTCTCCATAGTGAGTGTACCAATTATATTCCCATTGTGAGCAATTGAAAATATCATTTTCCCTCAGCAACTCTTGATCTGGTTAAACGTCAATGAATTCTTAGTTTTGGAAGAGGAGTGAAAATGGTGCCTCTTTATGGTTTCAATTCCCTGATTTCTAGAAAAGTTGGGCAGCTTTTCAGTGTACTTATTGGTCATAAAATAACCTGTAATTTTAATTGTGGTAAAGAAAGCACATCAAATTTTACCCTCTTAGTTTTAAAAGGACAGTTCAGTAATGTTAAGTATATACTCATCATTGTACAACAGATCTCCAGAATTTTTTCTTCTTGTATTCTTTTTATAGATATCCTTTCTCCATCATATGTGTTTCACAATTCAGAGTCTCCCGTCGAAGGAATTTTTTGCCATATGGCAATTTAAATTTTGATATAATCAAATTTCTCTCTTATAATTTATGATTTTGGGGTTGTATTTAAAAAGTTCTGCCCTGGGTTTTATACTTATGAATGAATATCTGTGCCTCCCCCCCTTCATTTGTTGAAACCACAACATAGTATGTATTGACACAGAAATAGCATTTACAAAACATAACATCCACTCACAATGAAAACTCAGCAAACCAGGAGTAGGAGGGAACTCCTTCAACCTGATAAGAGGTGTCTCCCAAAACAGACAGTTAATATCAGCTTTATGGGTATCCCGGGTTGACCAGAAGTGCCCTCTCGGTGAGGGAGAGGACTCTGATCAATACCTGGCCTTCTCGCGGGACAATTCCGAGTGGTGGTCCGCACTCAGAGTCCCCAGCGGGACGGACCCCACCTGCCCACGGTCGGGACCTGCTTGTTACTGACCTTGACTGTCTCGCCTCGCAATCTGATTCCTGGGATGGCCTCATAGGTGAACCCTAGAACCTAACCGTTGACGAGTCAGCTTAGGGAGAGACCGACCCCCCGCCCTCCTTCCTGTCTCCGTCGCAGCGAAGTGTCCCCACCCGCCCCCTCTCCGTCCATCTGCGGCTGACTGAATTTCCACCTCTCTGTCTTCGTCTCGCTCCAGCTCTTTCAGTTCGTCTGGGTCTGGGTCTGGGTCTGGGTCTCCCTCCCTTCGAGCCCGGAGTGCGAGGATCCGCCGGGACCCCTCCCGGCCGCAGGGGGCGCTGTGGCTGCGGCGCGTCCCCGGGCCCGGCCGTCCGCGGCCCAGCGTGCAGCGCGCCGGGGCTGGGCCTGCGGTCCCCGCGGGCGGGCTCCCTTCGCGGCTGGGGAGGCCCCGCGGGAGCGCCCCCGGGGCCGCGCCGAGACGCGAAGGCCATGGCCCAGCCGGCTCCGGTGAGAGGGGTCACCCGCGCGGACGCCCAGGCTCGGGGCGGGTCTTCGCGTTCCGGTTTGGCGGGCGGGCATCCTGGGGTCCCTGCAGGGAGGCGTTGGAGATCGGGGGTCGCGTTAGGTGTGGGGTGTGCGGTCCAGCCCTGGACCAAGCCGGTGGCCGCTGCTCTTGGGTCTCGTCCATGGCCAAACACCTGAACAAAGCCGAGCGTGGACCCGGCCAGCCCAGGCGCGGGCCCAGCTTGGGCCCCGGGCGCCCGAAGGGAGGTGGGCGGGGAGCGGGCAAGGCGAAGGACCGAAGAATGTGTGAGGCCAGCGATGGGTTTGACAGTACAACGAACTTTACATCACAGTTACTGAATTCAGAACAAGTGCTTTAAAAGATTTAAAATTCTGAATAATTGACATGATGTTTGGCAGGGGCTTAAATGTCAGAGTTCAGCCGCTGACGTGTTAGAATGTAAGAAGGAAGGATGATGATAACATTGAAAGGAATAGAAGAGGATATGAAAACTTAGAGTGCATATTATTTGATTAGTGTTTTGTTGAAATCGAGGTTTAGAAGGAGTGGCCATTATTTTTACTGTATTTATATAAACTTCCATATCGAGCATTTTTGCTGATTACTAAACCAATTCATGAGATTATTAATTTAAAAATACTATTAACAATGTCAACAAAAGACGTAATTCCTAGGATTAAATATGCAAAAGACATGCAGTACCTTATAGAGAATATGATAAGTAAATATGAGTATAGCATACCATTCTTATAAATGAGAAGACTAAATGTGGTAAAGATAATACTTTTCTTCTAGGTAATGTATAAAATTATTGTAGTTTTATCAATGGCAGTAAGATTTTTGTGAATTTAGATGAACAGACTCTAAATTTTATTTAGAAAAACAAAGGTAAAAATGTGATTCTGAAAAAAAGAGCAAAGAAGCAGGGATTGCCCTAGAAGGTAAGACTTACTGTAAATCTGTAGAATTAATACTGTGCTGTTTTGTGCAGAGATAGACACATAGAGCAGTGGAAACCAAGAGAGAACACAGAAGCTGACTCTCTTGGGATGAATAATGTCTTCCCAGAATTCAGGTTTTTCGTAGGACCTCAGATTGTGATCTTAACTTAGAAGTAGGGTTATTGCAGATGTAATAGGTTAAGATGAGATCATTCTGGGTTAGGGTACATTTTTAATCCAATGTGACTGATATTTTTATTAAAAAAGATACAGAGACCCAGACACACAAAGGGATAATGCCACGTGACAGTGGAGGCAGAGATTGTATTTGGTGCAGCTTCTAGTAATGACAGGTTTGGAAGCCACCACCGGAAGCTAAGGGAGAGGCGTAGAACAGATTATCCCCTAGAGCCTTCAGAGAGAGCATGGCCCTGCTGACACCCTGACTTCAGACTTCTAGCCACCAGAACTATGAGAGAATACATTTTCATTGTTTTAAGCTACAACAGCCCTAGGGAACTAATACATAGACCTTCAAAAACAGCGTTTGGGACCACTGACTTTTCCATTTGGGAGAAAAAAAAACACTAGAGCACTACTGTATAACATAAAAAAATACATTCCAAATAAACTAAAAATCTAAAACATAAGTAAAGCTTAAGCCTTTTGGAAGAAAATGTAGAATATCTTTGTAACCTCTGTGGAAAAAAATTCCTAAAAAAACACAGAAAGCAAAATGACCTAAGAAAAGATTGATATATTTACATCAAAATAAAAAACTATGTACAGTGTAAGATAAAAAATTAAAAGATAAGACACACACTAGGAGAAAGCATTTGTAACGTAACGTAGTCAACAATCAATATAAAAATTAAAGAAATCCTAGAAATGGAAGGACAGGTGACCCAGTAAAAATATAGGCAAAGGATACGAATAGGCAATTTACAGAACTGAAAACAGAGTGGTCAGTGGATAAAAGAATGGATTAGAAATTGTGACATTTAGACAATAGAACATTACAAAATTAAATCAATTCTGTGTGTATCATTATGGACAGATCTCAGAATCTTGAATGAAAAATGCAAGTTGCAGTATAATAAAGCATTTGTGTATAAAGGACAACACATATATAATTTATAGACATGTGTATTAAAAAACAAAAACATGAACTGAAGAGTTGCCACATTCTTCATACTGTTTGCTCCTCAGAAGGGAGGAAGGACTGAGTATAAGAACAAGGTTGAAGAGTGGACCAAGGGACTGGAGTTGCATCTATCATATTCTATTTCATTAAAAGGAAATTGGAAGGAAAAAATGTTAAATTTGTTAAATCAATGGTAAATACTAGGATGCTTGTTATAATGTTTTCTGTAATTTTCTGGATCTTTTAATAAACAAGGCTTTTGAGCATTTTTTTGAAAACATTCAAAAGTAAGGAATTTACTCAAGAGGAGAATAAGTATATGTAACAAATAAAAACACGCGTTCATTTCTGCTATGATACAGCCCATGCATTTCTAAAAATCACAGTGCAAGGCAAAATTGTGCAATAAAAAACACAGCTTATGGGAGAAATGGTGTTAGGCACACAATACCCAAAAAGTTCGTCAGTGACATCTTGAAAAGATAAGAACCTAATAATGAAGAGCACCAGTTTTATGCATGTTAAATGGTTAAGAAATCTTTAAAACTGCCTGAAATGTGCTTGTGGAAGTGAGTGTAAGAAGGGGTGGGGCTTGTGAGTTATTGTGAAGTAATAGAAGAAACATTTTCTGAAATCAGATGGAAAGTTGTTAACATCAGATGTGGAAAGGTATGGCCCATCACACAGGGCCAGATAGATGCTTGAAGGGTGTGTGTATGTGCATTTTGTATATTCCTACTCAGCTCAGTTCTCATAGCAACTCAAACTCTAAAATCCCTAGAAATGACTCTCAAGAATTATATAAGATCTCTACGAAGAAAACTAAATCTTATTAAAGCACATAAAAATATCTAGATAAACGAAAGAGATATGTTTCTGGACAGGAAGATCCGATATTTTAGAGATCTAGTTCTCCCAAAATTCATATACTCAGTATGTTCTTATCATAATCCCAATAGAATTTATAAGTTTGGCAAAATATTTATGTAGAAGAGAAAATAGACAAGAGAAGTAAAGACAGTTTTGTGTAAAATAAGATGGAGGTGGTGGTAGAAAGCCATGCCCTCTTTAGTAGTAAAACATTTGATGAAACTATAAGAATTAAATAGTGCACTGTTGGAGCAAGAATAGACAGATTCACTAGTGGAACAGAAATATACTGAAGTATAAATGGAAAATTATTTTATGAAAAAACAATCCTAAATCAATGGTAAAAGAATAGATAATAAGTTATGTGACAATTGGCTATCATTTGCAAAAAGAATCGATGTTGGAAAAGTTCTCATTTTAATTAATAAAGCTGTAAAAACATGAATTCAGGAGAATGTCTTTTATAATCTTAGAATAGAACATGTCTCCCAAATGAAGATACTAACCCCTGAAGCCACAAAAGACATTCTCATAAGTATAATATAAGAAAAAAGCAATGTACTTTGAGAAAAGATGGAAAAATTATTTGAGAATTATGACTGTATCCCTCCCAAACTTAATACTATTAGGATTGATAAACAAATACACTACATTAATTAGATACAAAATAAATTTACAAAAATCAATGACAACTTTGTAAAAAATTCTAGTAATAAAGATTTGGCAGGGGCGGTCCCATATGCAGTTGTTGGAAAAACCACAGAATACCAAAAATAGAGTTAATTAAAAAAGATGCAGAACATTTATGAAGAAAATCATTAAGTTTATTAAAGAAAAGTGAGCGAGACCAAATAAATGGAATGGTAAAATGTTTTCCTAGATCAGTCTTTCTTAAATACATATATAATTTAATAAATTCAACCTGAATCCCAGTGTACTCCTTTTTAAAATAGGAAGTTATTTTGGAGTTTATAAGGAAGGATAAATATTCCAAGAGTTTATAGCAGTAGCTTGGAAAAGAATGGGAGGAGGGAGGAAGACTTGCCTCCCAGTGTTCCCACACTGTGTAGGTACTGTAATTGGATACATAGTGTAATGGTCCATAGGTTCACATATGTATGAAAACCTAACATAGCTGACTCTTGAACAACACGAGGTTGAACTATGGAGGTCAACTTATACTTGGATTTTCCTTTTCAGTATATATACAGTTGGCCTTCCATATCCTTGGGTTTCGCATCTGTGGATTCAATTAACCATGATGGAAAACAGTATTTTTGATCCACGATTGGGAATTTGCAGAAGGGGAAGGCCATTTTATATAAGACACTTGAGCATCCATGGATTTTAGTATCCAAGGGTGTCCTGGAACCAATACCCTGTGGATACGGAGGGACGACTGAAGGTTTGGGGAAGTCAGAAGTTATATGCAGCTTTTCCGCTGCTGCGTGGGGATCCATGCCCTAACCCCTACGTGTTTTAAGGGTCAATTGCATATGCAAAGGCCAAAGGTTGGCATTTCAATCCTAAGAATAGTATTGTGTGATTGGCTATCCATATGTAAATAAAGATGCCAGTCTCATCTGTAGAATTAAAGTGCAAATCTAAATGTAAAAAAAATCAGAATATTTGTATTACTTGATATGGGAAACTCTTAAAAAGCTGGAAACAATATGAGAAAGACTCCAGGTTTTAACTAAGTGAAAGGGTCAAAATGTTCTCGTTGGCAGAAGATAAATTCAAAATACAAAGGAAAAGCTTGGAGAAAACATTTGCTAGTCAGTTAAAGGATTATTAATCCTAATACAAGAAAGTTCGTTCAGGTTATAAGAGCCCACAAGAACATTGAACAAAGGATGGAAACAGGCATGCACAAAGATAATGTGGAACCCCAGCCCCCAGAAAAGTATGAAAAGGATGCTAAATTAAAACAATGAATTCTTTTACCATCACGATGGCAAAGAAAGTAATAATATTTGAGAACATCCTGTGCTGGCAGCAGTATAAAGAAATAAGTCTCATCTTGGTGGGGGTGGGGAGGAGCGGGAGGGTGCTGGACTCTGGAAGGCCATCTAGTGGTGGTATCTGTTAAGCTGAAGATGTTTATACCCTTTAATAATTCTTCTTTTTAGACTTTATCCTACAGAAGGTAAACCCGTAATATATAAGGAAGCATATCAGCATTGTTTGTAATTTAAAAAATAATAGCATTGTTTGTAATTTGAAAGGAAATGGAAATAACACATCATCCCATCAGTGGGGTATATATACCATTCCCATTGTGGAATATAATGCAACTTACAAAAAATCAGTTTTTCCTATATATAATGACCTGGAAAGGTGTCTGTGACATTAAGTGAGTAAAGTTACATATTAATGATTTGTTCCCATTTTTGTTAAAGAAAAAAGGAAGAAAAGAAAGAAAACGTCCCATGCTATACATATGCATATACAGTTTGAGCACTCGTGAGGAAACCCATGGAAGGGGTTGTTGTGGTTAACCACAGAGCCACATAATTGGTGTAGGAGAAGGAGCCATTCCTGAGGAAGCAGCTGCCGGGCAGACAACACTGTTCATGACAAAAATCTTTTGAAGCAATCATGACTGGATATGTATTATGTCTGTAATTTCAGTTGCCTCTGACATTTGAAGATATTGCCATTTACTTCTCCGAGCAAGAATGGCAGAATCTAGAGGCCTGGCAGAAGGACCTTTACAGGAATGTAATGAGAGCCAATTATGAGATCCTGGTTTCTCTAGGTAAGAATTGTGGGTGAGTCATGGACCTGGGTCCCGAAAGGTCTCCGCTCTTGATATTCCTATTCGTCAATTAGCCAGATTTCTCAGAAATTAATTCAGAAAGGCATTTTTATCCCGTATTCTTTCTAAAAATTGCTAATCCTTACTCAAGGGGAGACATTGTTACATGTGAATGTTTGAGACTGCACATCATGTAAGGGTGGTCAGAGGTGACTAAATAAATATATGTCAGGGCATTTAGTCCCTACATACTCTCAGGTTTCCAGGGTCTTCCACATAAGCACATGCCTAGCTCCTATCCCTACACCCCATATATTTTAACCTATCTTGTCCCTGCCTGTCAGCTTTGGCAGAGGTGTCCATATGTCTCAGAAAAGCTAGAGTTATTTTCCCAGGCAGTGAGACTGGGGAAAGCTGTCCACCAAGAAACCATTGCCTAATCCAGTCACTAAGATTCACTTCTATGTTTTCTTCTAAGAGTTTTATCGTTTGAGCACTTAATTTAGGTCTTTTAATCTTAATTTTTTGTAAGTAGTTTTGAGTTAATTTTTGTATATGGCATGAGGTAGAAATCCAACTTCTTTGTAATGAATATCCAGTTATTCCAACATATGGGATTTGGGGAGTATTGTCACCCTAACAATATCAAGTCTTCCAATTCATGAACGTGAGATGTCTTTCCATTTATTTAGGGCTTTTAAAATTTCTTTCAACAATATTTTATAGCTTTTATTGTACAAGACTTGCATTTCTTTTACCGAATTTATTCCTAAGTATTTTCCTCTTTTTGATGTTACGTAAATGCAGTTGTTTTCTTGATTTTTGGAAAAATCTTTTTATTTTAAATGTTGCTGAGAGTTCAACCAGGATGAAGATCGAGACTAGGTTTTAAATGTTTTATTTAAATTGGATTTAAATTAAATTTAACAGCAACTCAACGTGCTTTAAATTTGGTGCTCAAGGAAACCAAACTCCCTTGTCTGACTTCTCTGTACAGATGATGGACTTCCCAAACCGGAACTAATATCCCACATTGAACAGGGGAAAGAGCTCTTCTGGAATTTGGGAGAAACACAGAAATCAGGAAACATAATTTGCTCCTCGGCTGATCTGTATTTTGATTCAGTTATTGAGGGACAGCAGTTTTGGGGTGAGTATTAAGAAATCAGAGCCCCTTCCTTAAGATGCCACATTCTCGTTTCTTAGTTCTAGTTCTCTGATCTTGTCTTTTTTTTTTTTTTTTGACTGGACTGAGGCTTGACATCTGGTACATTCTAGAGAAAGGCAGTTAAACACGGTGGTTAGAAATGTGGGTTCTGGATCCTGAATCTGGATGTTGCCTTTTCTGGGTGACCTTGGGCAAGTTATTCAGCTTCTCACTATTTCAGTTTCCTGTTCTATAAAACGAAGAAAATAAAAATATCCGTGTTATAGGATTACCATATGTAATCCTATATGAGTTAACGTATGTAAAGTGTTAAAATGGTACCTGGCACACAAGAAGAACTCAGCGAATGTGAGCTCTTCTTAGTGATAGGTGCGGGGAGACGGCTTCCTTCTTCCCTGGAGACCGTCGTCTTTATTTGAATGTCTAAAATTTAGCTCTCCTCCGTGTTTCTTGTCATGAAGGGAGAGTCTGAGATTTTTGGATTCATAAGAGTCAGCATTAAGGTATGGAATGAGGAAGTCAGATGGGGCCATCATTCCAAGAAGTCTTGTGAGTAGTTTTAGTTTTTAGTTGCTTCTTTTTGGAAAGTAAATGAGTTTTTCTCTACAAATTATTTCACTTTTTGCCATCTGTTATTCTTCTAAGAAACGTTTTTTTGAAAGGTCGGTAGGAATAGGGTGAAGAAGGAGGGGCAGAGCGAAGGCCTTGCTGCCTGGTCTGAGGGACAGCTCACGGGTTATGCAGAGCCGCGGCGGCAGTCAGGGTTCTGTCAGTGACACTGCCGTCATCCCTCTTGACTCCAGGAATGTCTGCACGTCCAAACGAGACAAGTCTGATGGTCCCGACGTCATGACAGTGGTGCGCGTGTACAGGTCCGTGCCGAGTGTTTAGCACATGTTAACTCATTCCGTTCTCACAGCAGTCTTGTGTGCTGTTGTGCCTGTGTCGGCAGGAGAAGGGACCAAGCCAAGAGATTAGCTCTACAGAATTTGCACAGTAGACAGAAAGGACTCAAATCCGGACGGTCTGGTTCCAGAGCTTAGGCCCTACATTTGCGACCTGCATTTTCCTCTTTTCAATATTATTCTAAGAATGTTCAGTTTAATTTCAGCAGATTCTCATCAAACTCCAGGTCATGAAATGGGACCACACTGAAATGTACCTCGTTTTTAGCTCAGTGGATGGAAACTGGGTTTCCACACCACCACAGGTCACTGTTACAGGTCACTATTGGTGTTATAAGCCTTTAGTCATGCTAGAGACAGGAATTCTAACTGAATTTTTGTTTTCAATTTCAGGAAGTCAGCAAGCCGTGCATTCAAGAGAGCCTGAATGCCATTTTCAAGTGGATCCTCTTCTGAGCCAGTGTCCCTCTGAACCCTTATTAGAGAAAAGTGAAGATGTTTCCTTCAGGCCCGACCAAGGTGTCACCCTCGTGAAGCCACACCAACACGATCCACGGGCTCTAATCCCAGCTGTCCACTGCTCCAGGGAACCTACCCAAAGAGAAGGAGTCCCGAGTCCCAGAGCGCCAGGTCTCCCAGGCATCCAGGAAACCCTCTCTGGGAAGGGCGCCCCGCACCCTTGTCCTGTCTGCGGGGAGAGCTTTTGGAAGAAGAACCACTTAGAGAAGCACCAGAGGAGCCACCCAAAGGACCAGCCGCGTGGGGCCTGGAAGAAATTCAGCAAAGAAGCTGACCTGCAGCCTCAGCGGGGACAGAGGCATTTCCGGTGTCGTGAATGTGGGAGGAGCTTCCGCCTGAAGAGGTATTTGCTTAGACATCTGGCCGCACACTCGGGGAAGAGCCCATTGCAGTGCCCTGAATGTGACATGTGCTTCCATCACAAGCAGACACTTCTCAGCCACCACCTCCTGCACAAGAGGGAGAGGCCCCCTCAGTGCCCCATATATGACAAGAGCTTTCTCCCGAAGAACAGCATGCAGGCTCAGCGGGGCCAGCCCAGCGTGGGGAGGCCAGTCTTTTGCAGGGAAGGCAGCGGGGCCTTCAGTGTGAAGGCCGAGCTCAGCAGCGTGCACTCGGGGGAAAAGCCAGGCCCGTGCGCCGCCGGCGGAGAGCACTGCTTCCTGAGGGGGGATGAGGAGGCTCTCCAGCGCTGCCCCCCCAGGGGGAGGCCATTCCCTTGCACAGAGTGCGACAAGTGCTTCTGTACCAAGGCCAATCTCGCCAGCCACATCAAGGGGCACACGGGAGAGAAGCCCTTCCCGTGCCTGGAGTGTGACAGGAGCTTGGGCCGGCGCGGCTCGCTGAGGGTCCGGCAGCGCGTGCGCAGTGGGGAGAGGCCGTTCTCCTGCCGGAAGTGCGGCGAGGCCTTGGCCAAACAGTGCAGACTCGCGGAGCACGGCCGAGTCCACAGCGGGGAGAAGCCCTTCTGGTGTGCTGACTGCGGCAGGCGCTTCCGCCAGCGGGGACAGCTGCTGCGGCACCAGCGGCTGCACACAGACGAGAAGCCCTTCCAGTGCCCGGAGTGCCAGCTGAGCTTCCGCCTGCAGAGCATGTTGAGAGCCCACCGGCTGCGACACGGCGGGGAGAGGCCGTTCTCCTGCAGCGAGTGCGGCAGAGGCTTCACCCACCAGTGCAAGCTCCGTGAGCACCTGAGGGTGCACAGCGGGGAGAGGCCTTTCCAGTGCCCCGAGTGCAGCAAGAGCTTCCGCCTGAAGGGCGTGCTGAAGGCGCACCAGCGCACGCACAGCCAGGAGAGGCCGTTCTCGTGCGCGGAGTGCGGCAGGGGCTTCACCAGGCGGTCCAAGCTCACCGAGCACTTGCGCGTGCACAGCGGGGAGAGGCCCTTCCAGTGCTCCGACTGCGACAGGAGCTTCCGCCTGAAAGGGCAGCTGCTGAGTCACCGGCGCCTGCACACGGGGGAGAGGCCCTTCCAGTGCCCGGAGTGCGACAAGCGCTACCGCGTGAAGGCCGACATGAAGGCCCACCAGCTGCTGCACCGCGCGGAGATGCCGTTCTCCTGCGACTGCGGCAAGGGCTTCGCGAAGCAGTCTAAGCTCGTCGAACACATCAGGACACACACGGGGGAGAAGCCTTTTCAGTGTCCCAAATGTGACAAGAGTTTCCGCTTAAAGGCACAGCTGCTCAGCCACCAAGGCCTGCACACGGGGGAGAGACCTTTCCACTGTCCCGAGTGCGACAAAAACTTCCGGGAGAAGGGACACATGCTCAGGCACCAGCGCATCCACAGGCCGGAGAGGCCGTTTTCCTGTGGCGACTGCGGGAAGGGCTTCATTTATAAGTCGAAGCTGGCGGAACACACCAGAGTGCACACAAAGCCCCGGGGCGCTGCGAACGCGCCCGACGTGCAGAAAAGGCTCAGCCAGCTGTTTGCAATGATTGAGGCGGACTGGAGCTGAGGCGGACGGGTCCCCCAGAGCGCCCCGCGGAGGCGGTCCGCCCGAGTCCTCAGCAGCCGTAGCCGGCTTGGAGGAGCAGGGGTCCTGTTTTGAGCAAGAATGTAATAAAAGTTAGGAATATCAGAAACCACAGAGGATTGTCTGTCTTAAAGCATCACCGGTTATATTTCCCATCCATTGATAAAAAGGAGATTTGTTCTTCCTACCATCTTAAGTGGTAAGCTTCTCCCAAATGCTAAGCTAGCTTTGAAATCTCAACTGGAATTTAGACCGGAAACCCCTCCAGTACTGTTCACGAGGCTGAAAGGACGGATTGGCCGTGAAACGTCCTCTTCCTTTTTTCATAGTGTGATCCCAAACTGTGGGGTTAAATCCGGTGGATTTTGTTGCAGACCTCATATGATATTAGATGTGGTTTTGATTCATTTATTTTGAAACCGATAGTAATAGGAGTTCTCTGAATCGTAGTTTATGTGAGGGCCGCAGGTTCACGGCGAGTGTGCGTAGTTCCCCCTGGGGAAAAGCCGGTAATTTCAGGACAGTTTGGCTGATGTGAGTTGAAGAAACATAAAACTGAAGGTGCTAAGACGTATGGGACTAGAATTTAGCTAAGAGATTGGGAAAGGTAGTGTCGATTTTGGAGTTCCACATGCTATTTGGGGTTGAGAGAGTGAATGCGATTCCCCTTCATAGACAGTGAGCAGATGACTGAATCTGAGGTAAGACAAAATGACAAAGACAAACAGCTTTATCAGGGGAAATTACAGGCAGCAACAGCATACTGTGGAGAGCAAACGTTAAAAGTAAACAGGAAAATACCTCATCTGGTGCGTTAGCACAGTGTTTATGCTTCAGGGACGGAGTTGTAATTCATACAAAGGGTGCCTGACTTTCAGGGGGTTCATTTTCATGGAACAGAATGGCCGACCTGAAGTTCTGGGGGATGCTGGAAAGTGAGATTGTCAGTGAACTGCAACCAGCATTACTGTGAAACAATGTACCACAGATGATTTCTCTGGAACACTAGCTCCAAAGGTATTCCGAAAAAAAAAATTACATGGCCCATTAGTTTAAATAAAGTTAAATAATAATTCGTTTAAATAAAGTTAAGTAATAATTCTCTCCCTCCCCCACATACACAGAGTCCTCTCTCCAAGAGGAAAATGTAATGTGCAGTATATTCTTGACCTTGGGATTTTTTTTTCCTAAAACACTTACTGTGACCTTGGGGACACAGGAGTGTAAGACTCATTTCGGAAAACACTAGTGAAGAATAGTCCTGGCTCCAGCAAAGTAACTCTTAGTCTGTTAAGGTTGAGAATCTCAGGTTTTAGAGGACAGAGGAAACAGCTTTAAGTCAGGGTAAACCTTTAATTGTTTAGAGCACCCTCTTTCCTCCAGTGATGGCACACTAACAAAGGTGATTGAAAGTAGTAAGATTAAGTCATTTAGGCAGGTTTGTCATCAGAAGCACATGGTGATGTTCGTTGTGTTCACAGGGTAGCCGGCCTCACACAACATGGAGAGCATCAGAGTAAGCAAGGAAGGGGCGGTGGCCCTGTCCCGATGAGCACCGTGGTGCGGGGACCCAGGGGAAGAGGATGCGACTATGAACCAGGTAGAGTTTTGAGGGAGACCGAAGGCCAGGGCCTCTGGTATGGTGTTCTCACACGTTGTCTGTTACAATTGAAGGATCTCAGCGATAGTAAAATGTCCAGTGTTTGAATTTCGTTAGAAACTTGACATGTTTTGGAGGAGATTGAGAAAAAGCATAAGACCCAGCTAGATTCCAGTGCCCCAGGCTGCTCACACTAAAAATGAAAAAGACAGCAGAGTGGTGTTTAAAGAATAGAGGGACTTCTGGGAAAGAAGGCATCATAAGCACAGGTTCATAAAACTTGTCTTCCTGTCCTTTCCCAATTCCTAAAAAGAAACATCAATGCTCAGCATCCTGGTGAAATCCCTGGCCTTCAAGAATAAGGAAGAATGCTCACAAGCATTACACCCACCCCTACCCCCAAGGAGAGTCTTGTCACCGACAAAGGAATAATCTGGCCAACAACGAAGAGCATATTAAAGGGACAAAATGGTAAAAATATAAAATAAAATGAAATCCCCATTAAAGTCAAGAGGAAGACAATGGTTTCCACTGAGCCATTATTAACATGGAACGTGTTACACTGTGTACCTGGAACACTGAAGGGAAGCAGCTGCATAACTGCTACAAGCAGGAGACAAGATGCTATTCGCAAAGCCCAGTCACTCTTGATTCAAGATAGGACTAAGCACATGCACATATTTGTCTCTTCTGCCTCTCAATATCCAATTAAAATTAAAGAGTTTTTTTTAAAGGCTGTAAATCCACAACCATAAAGAGAATTCAGAGGAGACCATCAGCAGATGAGAAATCTCAAGAGATTTCAGAAAGGCATTGGAAGAATGGTACCCAATGCAGCGGAACGGGGTTGCCGAACCGGGAAGAGGCAGAAGGGCACTGAGCTGAGGACAGTATTGATTTGCTCAATAGCAACTTGACCTGAGGAGCCAAGTAGGACCAAGGCCTGAAGCCAGGGCACTGAATTGAAAGTATTACAATGAATAGCCAAGCCCTGCTCCATCCAGTCCATTAGCAGCAGCAGCAACGGGCAAATGGCAGCAAGAGGGAAAAGGAAATAACTAGAACAGTTATGGGTGCTATCTGACATAAAAACCCTCATTCTAGCACTTGGAAGACCCTTAAACGAGTCACCCTAAACTCACGTGAGACCCACACCCTTATACACAAAGTCCCTAACCAACGTCTTCCGCTGCATTCTTAAATAGGGACAGGCAAGGGTTATTTAACACTTGGAAGAAAACTTTTACATGAGAAAGACCGAGACAAACATGAAAAAAAGTATTCCAGAGAAATCATAGGTAATTCAGGAAATCAAAGCTAAATTTAAAAACTTTAATTTTCAGAAATATTGGAGAAGACTCTAATTATAAAGATAATGTCATGAATCCTTCATGTTTCCTTAGCATTTCTCAGAAAACTAAGTTTCAGGTTCAGCCTAAATTTTTTATAAGCTAGATAGTATATGGTTTAAGTCTCAGTCACCCTCCCCCCACCCCCCTACCTTTATCACAAAATTCGTTTACTGTAACCACTGTGGGCTCTGGAGAGGTGTGTTAAGAGCATAGAGAGCTAGGATATTTCAATTTTCTCTTAAAGAAATCGTTTCCACACTACTTCTTTAACTTACAAACAATCCTGTTAGTGTGTGCTAGCTGAGTCATCTGTGGCAATGGGGTGCTGACTGTCGAAGGGTAGCAGAATATGCTACTCCAAACTGTGCAACTTTGGCATAAAGAATTATTTTTGAATGGAAGGCAGTTGAGACGAAACATACAACAAAAGCTCCCTGCTCTACTCCTATTTGCCTAAAAGCAGTACATAAATTTTCATTAGTCTACCCTCCTGTTTGCTTCCCTTATGGCCCCCTCCTATCTTGGCCATTTCTCAAAGAAGCTGCAGCAGAACCCCAGGTCGCTCAAATCTTCCCTGAAGCAGTGGAAACCACCATCGTGTGTAGGTGAGGCGTGGTTGTGGAGAGGTGATTGGAGCAATGAACCGGCTGTGCAATGGACACAAAGGACAGTTTGGAGTTGCAAAAATTACAGAAAAAGGCAACATTACACATGATCCAATTCTCAGACTTATATGCCAAACAATTTTAGGTCCAACCTTGTGTGACCCCCAAAGGAGGAAGGAGCTAGAGCTGTGAGGAGTCTGGAGTAATTCCAGTTCTCCTGGTCCAGAGAGCCAAGGAGACCTGGATGCCGCAGGTAAAGCATGCACAGTGCTACAGGGTTGACGCAGGAAGCTGTTGGCTCTTCTGGAAGGTGGCGCTGTAGGAACGAGGTCCACCTGCAGGAAAGGCAAGGTTCCCAGGATGCCCTGCGTATCCCCAGGGCAACGGCCGCTGTGGGCGGAGCCAAGGAGCAACGGTCCTGCCCCGGAGTGCCTCCTACCTTGAAAACTGCGCTGGGTAGAGATTGGAAGAGTCAGACTACGCAGACTCTGCAGCTGACGTCAGGTGGGGGTGGTGACACCTAGGCTGGGCAGAGAGGGCGGTTTGTGGTTGCCGGGGGACAAAGCCTGCTCGGGCTCTTCCGGCCGGAGGAGGCGCCGTCCTGGCCGCTCGGACTGACTGGAAGCTGCAGCCCTGGCCTAGCCGTCTAACTGGAGCTCGCCGCTGGGTTCTGGAGAGGTTGGTGCTCTCACCCTGGACACTAAGTTCCGTGAAGCAGACACTTTGCTTCTGTACCATTGTTTTTCATCCAGTGTACGGCCACCAGAGGGCGCTCTACGATCACTTGTTGAATATGGATTAATGAAAGTCCTACACATAGCCACGGATTTTACAGTCAGCCCAGGGCTTTCTGAGTGTTCCTGTTCCCCTGAAACTCAGTTGGTATGTTGGGAATACTGTTGGTGAGGTATAGAATGGGAGAAAGAACAGAGGAAGTTACATCTGAGAAAAGGAAAGGAGTCCCATAGGGGGACAGAGGATAGTACAACGCTAAATCGCAATGATAGGGACTGTCACTTCAGCAACAGCTCTTCAGAAAATGATGCGATGGTTCCAACTCTTATTTTAGTTTCAAAACCTTTCAAAGACCCCCAGGGGTGACAGGAACTCAGTTTCCTGATACTTAGCCTAACTCAAAAACAGTTTCCCAAGAAAAATGACAAATTCTTAAGGACTTTTTCACCAAAGCAAAAATAAAAGATTTTCAGAATAGAATCCTTAGAGATCATAATCTAACTCCCTCATTTTATGGATGAGTAAAGCAAGTTACAGAGAGGTTGAAGTGACTTTCTTCAGGTTGTATGGCTATTGAAAGTTGGATGGTGGTAAGTAATGACTGTCCTGGTCTGAGAAGGTGACAGTCTTTGTTAGGTAGTAACTGTCACCTGTTGTATCTTGAGACTTAGACCTTGAACATACTAATATGTAACACTGGGGACTTGGTAAGTAGGGAAAAAAATTCAGGTGTTGCAGTTTGCTTGCTTCACTCAGTTTCTGGAAGGAAGAGACAGGCTTAGGCTATCAGGACCTTGATACTTTTTAAGATTTCAGGGCAGTTATGTTGTGGAACGCCCCTCAGTTGGGGTGTGTTGGATGTGTCTTCATGATTGAGTTCAGGTTATTTATCTTCAGGGCCATAGCCAAGAAGTGATGCTGGTTCTCATTGCATATTACTGGGCAGCACATGATTTCAGTTCCTTCCATTGCTGATGATGTTCACACTGATCACTTAGTTACGGTGGTGTCTGCCAGAACTTCTCCACTGCAATTATACTTCTTCTTTGTAATTAATAAGTGTTTTGTGATTTCGTGGGGAGGTACTTTGAAATCATGTAAATATCCCATTCCTCATCAAATTTTCCATTTATTTAGTTACATATTTTATATCTGTATGGACTCATAACTTCCTACTTTATTCCTATTTTATCCAATGGGTTATAATCCTTTTCTATCAGTATTTATTTTGATGCTCTAATTGTCCCAAATTTGGACAGTGGGAGCTCTCTTACACAGGCTCTGTGTCCTTTTGACATGTTCCCATCATTCTTGAACAACTTCCTTGCTTTCCCGGGTACAAGCTGTTCCAGGCTCATTTTCTGTTTTTTTCTGTCTCTGTCTTGGAGTTGGCCATTTCTTTAGGGAGCCCTTTTCCATTTAACAGAGAGTGTTAGAAGCCAAGATTTGCAGTAGGCATGCTCAGTTGACATTTGGGTGTTACCTCTCCCAGGCTGTCTCAGTGAACAGAGCTAGGACATTCACACATATATAACACAGAGACATACTTACACTTATTTCCTCTTTAAGAACTGGGGAAAAAAGGGGGTAAATGAAACCTAAAGTATGCAGAAGAAAGGAGATAAAATTAGCACTGAAATCAATTTATTAGGAAACAAAAACAATAAGGAAAATCAATGAAACCAAAAGTTGTTCTTTGAGAAGACCCCCAAATTTATAAACCTCTGGCCACGCTAATCAGAAAAAAAGGAGGAAGGACAAAAATTATCAGTATCAGCAATACGAGAGGTGACCTCTGCTCTTACAGACTCCACAGTTACTTAAAGTGCAAGAAGAGAATGCTATGAACAACTTTATGCCAATAAATTGGACAACTTATGTAAAATAGGCAAATTCTCATTAACGACAAAAGCTCACTCAAGAAGAAATAGGTAACCTGCATAGCTCTATATCTATTAAATTAAATTTATAGTTCTTTCCCCACAAAGAAAATTTCACTAGAGAATTCTACTAAGCAAGCAAGAAAGAAATCTATACAAACCTTAGAAAATTGAGAGAGAATACTTTCCAACTCATTCTATGAAGCCAGCATTATTGTGAGATATCAAAGTCAGACAAAATATAACAAGAAAATAAAAGACTGATGTCCTTTTACCTAAACCTCTTACTAAAATATCATCCAACAATATAGAAAAATGATAACATATCACAAACAAGTGAAGTTTGTCTCAGGAATGAAAGGTTGGTTTAACTTGAAAACATAATTTGTATGAACAGACTAAAAATAAAAAGCCATATGATCCATTTCTGATTAGAAAAAAGAACTCTCAGAAAACTAGGAATTAGAAGAGACCTTCCTCAACCTGTTAAAGATCTACTGAAAAACTTACAGCTAACATCGGATGTAATAGGAAAGACTGAATTCATTCCGTCACATGAGGAACAAGGCAAGAATATCCACTCTCACTATTTCTCTTCAAAGTTGTACTGAGGTTCTGGCCAGTGAAAGAAGGAAAACAGAAGACATGAAAGGCATCCATAATTAAAAACAAGTAAGCTGCCTTTATTTGCAGATGACATGATTTATGTAGAAGATCCAATGGAATCTGCAACAAAGCCACCAAAACTAGCGTGAGCTGCTGAGCAGGGTTGCGGGGTGACAAGGTGAACAACAAAAGCCAACTAAACTATCAGACATTTGCAATGAAGGGTTTTGAAATTTTAAAAATGCACTTTAAAATAGCATCAGATATTACAAAATACATGCAAGATTGCACACTGAGAACTGCTTGGCACATGGTACTCAGTGTTAAATGGGAAAATGAAGTGGTCAGGTCAAGGTCAAGGCTAGGCAGTCTGACTCCAGGCCTCTACTTCTACCTTTTCACAACAAATACTTTTTTTGTTTCTAATATAAAAGTATTCTGTCTTTTTAAGTTTTGCTGTTTAATTTCCACAAATATCATTAGTGTTGGTTTTTTAATAACAGCTACCAAATGCTTGTTAAGCATTTGGTGACAATGAAACTTGACTATTAAGAGAATAATCTTAGTTTGAATCTTAAAACATCTTTAGAATTCCTTCACCTTAGAGAAATAATGAAATGGTGGCCAAGACTATTGGCTTAACAAACAAATGACTGTGCCAGTTACCTATTTCTGCAAACTCGGAAAGAATGTCTTGTCACAGACAACTCCTGCAAAAAACGTCAGCTTGGTCTTACTTTCAGTGGTGGGCCACACCTGTATGTGTGAACATTTCCCATTTTGAATCACATAAAAGGCAAAGTTATTGGAAGATGCAATAAAGGTTGCATCTAAACTGTAAACTGTAGTGACAGAATCTGAGTATGATGTCTTAGCTGTGCATAGAATGGAGTTAAGGAATATGGTTGGCATTCTCAGGCAGCTGCCTGAGCTGCTAAAGCAGTTCTGAGTGTGGGCCTGGGACCTAATTTCAGTCTCTAATCTTCTTGAGTCAAGGTGGACCCTTCAAGGGAGAGCTAAGTTCCCTCAGAGGACAATGTAACAGTAGGGGGAAATTATTATGATGTGATATGAAGTTAAAAATGTAGGACACGAAATGACATGTAGGTTGTATCTCTGGCTACAATAGTGTTTGCCTGAAGAGGCAGAGATTTCTGAAAATGAATTCCTTTATTTCCGAAAGCTTCTGATCTTCTCCTTTCTACTGAGGAGGAAGTATATCAGAACCATGGAATGCTGATCAGGACCATTGCTGAGTTCTCCGGCACATGTATGAAGTTGTTTCAGGAGCATTTGGTTTTTATTTTGTTTTATTCTTATTATTTTTTAACATTTTTTTTAATTTCCACCTCCCTTCTGGTAACCACTAGTCCATTGTATTTTTTATTATTTTATTTTATTATATATTTAGGCGAGGCAACCCTTGGTTGACCTCACAAATTACAAGGACCTTGTCAGCTTACAATTTTTTACACCTACAGCACCTGGTGCTCCTAGGTGGTCTCCCATCCAAGTACTAACCAGGCTCAACCCTGCTTATCAAGAACATTTGAGATCTTGCCTTCTGGCATATGTCATCAGTTTGTCTCAAATAAAGTCTTAAAAAAAATTTTTTTTAATTGTTTCATCCTACAAGCTTTAATTCCTGAAAAGACAGATCATAAGTGTCATGTACCAGATGTGCAGCTGCCTGTTCTGTTTAGTTTTCTGACCATATATTCTTGAGTTTATGGCTGACACAATTGCCAGGATTGGCACATTGTCATAGATCTACCTGGAGACTACTCAGAGATGGGGGGATTATTTTCCCATAGGCCAATTCTCTGGAGAGTGCCGTGTGACCGAAGAGGGAAGCACATAATCAAACTGATCTATAAAAACAACCTATTCATGTGAAATGGCAGCCCTGGGGACGAGCCAGTGGGCAGTTCTATGACTTAACAGTCTCTCTATATTCACAACCAGTTATGGAAATTGTGGAGACTGTCCCGAAAACATTTCTCTCCATTCTCACCATCAACGCAGTGGCCTCCCAGCCTGCTTGTACCCATAACCAAATCAGGTGGGACTGAGGGATAAAAAAGGAACGAGGAGCTTTCTAACTTGAAAGAGACAGACAGACTGGGAGAGAAAGATTTCCTCCCATAGCTTAAGTTTTGAGAGGTTTCCTCCCATATTTTGTATCAACAAAGGTCTTTGTGAAATTGGTTGTATTCATCCCACATCTGGATAAATGGCATTCTCCTTCCTCTTAGTTAAGCAAGGATTCATAGGAAACGACCTGGAAAGGAAATATTGATATTGAACTGTTTGACATTCTACATTCGTAGCATTCTAATAAATCACTTAGTGTATATTCTATTGTAAGTTACTTGCATAATATTTTTCTACCCTACAAAACTGAGTAGGAAACCATCAGATTCACAAGAGCTCAATAAAAATATAGTAAATAAAAAATTTCTAATTGCTAAAGCCTGTGAGTGACCGGGTTTCTTTCTTCCTCACTTAATAGAGAAAGACCCCTGCACTCTTGAGGTCGCCCCCACCCCCATTTGTCTTCTATAACTGCAGGCACACTAATCCCCAAACATTAAAGAAATATCAAATCCTAATATACACCACAGGTTTGACATACAGAAATCATCATCTTAACCTAGTTTTATTTTCCTAAGTTGTCAAGAGGGAAAACCTCAAGGTTATATTTAGACTTATGTAAACCACAAGATTGCCTATCTGGTAAACCACTAGATTGCCTATCTGGTATTTCATTTTTGCAGAAAATCAGGAGTGAAATAACATGAGGCAAAGTTTAGACACGCATCGCCTATTCGTAGATGAAACCGCGGAAAGAAGCTTCCTTGACTGCATGCTCATCCCCTCTCCAAGCTCAATACATGTTTTTACCCAGGAAAGAAATGCAAACTTTTATTCGCTCAAGGAGAAAAAAAAGCAAAGCCCACGAACATAAGGCCAACTCGGGAGTCCCGTTCTGTCCCGTTCCCATCAACAGACTGGTTCGGGCTCCTCTGCCGCTTGGGTCCCGAGCCTCCAAGGACTCCAGCGGGTTGCACGAACAACCCCTACCCCCACGGCCCAGTAAAGGACACGTGTTCTTTCTGCCAAGCTCAGCGCCCAGAAGGAGCTTTGCCGCGCCCAGCGTTTTCCCTGGCTCCGCCCCGCCTCGTTGTCGGCCAATAGCGCCCCGAGACGTAGCACGGCCCCGCCCCTCCGGCCCCGGCCCACCGCCTTTGTTCTCCCGACTCCCTCTCTCAGCCTGTGCGCTCCCGGCAAACCGAGTGGCAGCTGCTGATTGGTGGCCGCGGCGCAGCCAATCAGAAGGGGGCACCTCACGCTAGGGCTCGGAGCTTTAAACGCGCGAGCGGCGGGGCTCGCGTAGGAAGCCGGGGGCGAGAGTGGGTGTAGGGGCCGGCGCCTCAGGCCTTGGACGCGCAGCTGGGCGCACGCGGCCCGGCGCCCCTAGTCGGCCTGGGATTGGCTGGCCCGCGGCTTCCCGCCTCCAGCCAATCGCCGGCGAGGACTTCCTGAGGGGACCTCTTTCCGTCCCTCGCCTTTCGCTCTTCAGGCCGGAGCCCGAGGTTCGGGAGGCCGCGCTTTCACTCCCGCGATGAGGCCTGGGAAAGCTTGCCTGCTCGTCCTGCTCCTGGCGTTGGCGCAGCTCTTGGCCGTGGCGAGCGCTGGGGAGCGGGACGAAGGTGAGCGGCCCGGCGGCGGGCCGGGCCTGCGAGCTGAGGAGCGCCGTGCGCGGCCCGGGCGGTGGGTGCGACCCGGGGGTGGGGGCGCGGGCTCCAGAACTGGCGCCGGGCGCCAACTTGCTGAGTTTAAGGGGCGGTAGCGGGTGGGCCGCCTCCCTTAGACCCCGGGAGAGCATAGTGGAGAAGGGGCCGGGGCTGCGGGGCCTCTCAGCAAGACCGTGCCGCCGAGGCTTGGACGCGGAGAGGGTGTGAAGTGCCTTCTTTGCAGTTGGCTCCTTCGTCCTGATTCAGCTCAGGTTGCCCTCAGGTGCAGGCTCCCGGGAAGGGGCAGTTAGAGCACTGGTTAAAATTTCCAGACAAGCACGCCCAGGGAGTGTGAAAAGGGGGTGCGCGGGGTGGGGGACACGTTTCAAAACAAGATTTAGAGAAGGCGAGCAGCCACTTTTAAAATATGTGGTTTGTAGGTTTGGAAATAATAATTCCAGGGTTCTGGTTTGAGGAGAAAGGGATGGCTTGGTTTGCATCTTTTCGAAACAGGAGATACCATTGCTTCTGCGAGCATTTGTTAAGCACCTACTATGTGCCAGTCACTGCACTGGGTCCTAGGAGGAACAGATGAGTGTGGCCTCTGCCGGTAAAGCGCTGGCTCTAGTGGGAACATTAGATACTAGTCAGCATTCCTGCATTTTGCTTTGAAATCAGCTAGCTAAGAACAAATGGCGTAAGAGAACTTTGAAAATTTGAACGCGCCAGGCAAGGAAAGAAACCTATTCCTAGAGAACAGAGCATCCTGTTACAGACCTCAGTCTTCTTCCTCACTGGCCTTTCTCCCGATGACTTTTTTTTTTTTGTTATTGTTGGTTTTTCTAGTGAGTTCGTTCCAATATAAATAAACCCCTTTTCTAATATTAGCATGTAGGGGAAATGTGCACTTTATATTCTTTCAAACAGATTGAGTAACTCTTCTGGGGTCACTGTTTCAAGAGTCGACCCAAATAGAAAAGGAAGTAAAAGCCAGCACCTAGTGAGAGAAACACCTGCCAGAGGGAATGGACAGGTGGCCTTACAAGTATGTCTTGGGACCTTTATCCAAACGACCTGGTGCTTATTTAAATAGAGTCCCAAAATATACTGAAGCAAAAGTTGGAGTGAGCCCTGGAGTCTTCATTTTAAACAACTTCATTGGTTCACAGGCAAAATAAACTTCGGTAGGCACTTTAAAATGCAAGGACAGTGGGGATAGAGGCTACTTTTTGGAATGTAGCTAAAAAGCAAAATCGCTTGGACACCAAGGGCTACTAACAACTAGTATATTTATCATTTGGGTCACAGGTCATTAATGCAGTGGAGGCTCCTGGGAAGCTGTCGCCTCAGGGATGAGCCCGGGAACCTCTGGAATTGTCATGGCCTAGGCAGATCTCCCAGGTTGTCCTCTGGGGTGGAGTGGGTCCTCCAGCCCTTACCTTGACTCCCATCCCTGTGGGCATCCCTGGCCCTTCACTTTCAGTGCCTGTCACAGAAAACTTGTCCTGTGAATTTATTTTGGGGCTGCACTTCCTTCCACCCCAGAAGTTTCAAGTCTGCAGAGCATTTAGTTTTATTTTAGATTCAAATAGCACAGTGGTGTCGGGGTCCCTAACACCCCCCGCCCCCCCAATATGGCTAGTAAATAGAGCTTGAGCTGCAATGACTTCAGGTTGCAGGGCTTGCCATGCCTCAGATTAGAAGTCACTTGTACTGTTCACATCTTTCCAGCTAACACAGCGAAGGAAAATATTTTGATACTAGTTGTTGTCTGCTTTTATTTGGGATTGGTTTAGATTTTAAAGCAAGCGGAAATTCACCTGGGTGCAGTTCTAAGGCACTGTTCAGCTGCCCCTGTCTTTTCATTCCTAAGAAGTAATTGTCAAACAATTCCACATAAAACTTTGGGCATATTGAAAAGAAAATCTGATGTAGTAGTATAGTACAGCAGGTGAATGATCAGGACCTGCCACTGAGTAGCTTTGTGATCCTTGGGCAGGTGACTGAGGCTCTCTGCGCGTCAGTTCCTTTATCTGTAAAGTGTATGTAATGTGTTTCATGGGATGAGAGAATGTGTTTAAGAGCTCAGTACAGTTCCTGGCATGAAGTAAATATCAGCTATAATGGTGTTATACAGAAAACAAATTTCTGTTTTTCCATGTTTAATTATTCAATATTGACCTCATAGTGGAGTTTATCTAACTATTATAGGTACTTCTTTAGTGAGAATTGGAAGAGTGACCAGCTGAGCAAGTAGATGAGGACATCCTACTAGGAGCTGCCAGTGTCCAGGCTGGGCAGGGTCCAGTGTTGTCATCAGATGTACTGGTGGGCGTGCACGGAGACTGCAGTGACCTGGTTAGAGGAGGGTCCTCCCATTTCAGGAGTGGCTTTACTATGTGGGCTTAGCAGTGTGGAGATGATTTAAGAGGCTGCATGGCCTCATGCTGAGGATAGCACCCTTCCAGAAGGTGCTGGAAGGCTTTGGAGGAATTTCTATCCTAGAACATTTAACTTTAAAAGTGAAGCCCAATGAAATGTAGTCTCCCCACTAAAATGCAGGGTGTTTTCTTTGCAGGAAAGTGTTGGCTTCTAGTAGGTAGGAATTAGAGCCAGCACCTTCTCGAATTGCAGATGAATCAATCCTTTGGTTGTCTGCAGGTTGGGAGGAATGGAAAGTATATTTTAAATATGTATCAAGAAATGAGTTCACTCTTAGGAACTCTGTCTCATGATAAGTCATGGACACCCATTTAATTGTGGGAGCCCCATCACTAGTAGTGCTCACGGACTACTTGAGCATAAATAGGTAAGGAAGCCTCTTCTTTTTTTTTAATTCACCTGGCCCCTGTGCATTGAGCGAGTGACCGAGTCCCTCCTCCCCAGCTGTTTCCTAGCTTGAAGAGCAGATTAGGTTCCCCAGTGCTTTCTTTCCAAACTTCTTCCAGTTTCCGTCCGCAGGTAAATGATTCTGCAAACTTTTTTTTTTTTTTCCCCTGCAAGTAAATTTGGCTGGACAGAGCAGCCAGGCAGTAAGAGTGGATATACACAGCCCACAAGCCTGGCCTGACTGCTTGCAGCAGGCTGCCCAGCCCATCCAAGCTCCCAGGTGTGGGGCAGGGCTTGTGGTGCCTCCTAGGCCCCGAGCTGGAGCAGAGAACCCCGCTTCAAGCCCACAGGTTTGCAGCCCTCCTGCAGGTCATTTGGGTAGGACTTAAAAGTGAGCTTGTCTTCCCCTCCGTCCTGGCCCCTTTCACATCCAAGGAGCCTTGTTCTTAGTGTGGCCTGATGACTGTGCTGGGAGCCCGAGGCCTCTGCAGGCCTGTCCACCTCCACAGTGTTCCCTCTGTGGAGGAGGGAGGTGGGGGGGAAGGGGGGACTGGGGATGTTGGAGAGCTGGGGCCCAGCGTGCAGGGGGAGGGTGGGGAGGAGAACTGGAGGCAGGGGAGAGAACTTGTCCCAAGAAAAATGAGAATCTGCTTGGTTCGTACGTCTCAAATTGGTGGGTTTTCTTTGGGGGTTTTAGTCAGTTCCCCAAAGGAGGAACTGACACCCTAAGTTGAAGAGAGGAGTGGAAGTCAGGATAAAGCAGTGGGGTGTTAAAAAGGGACATGGTGGCAGAAAGGTGGGACGGGAAGGGGGTGGGAGGGGGGGGCTGGTTTAATTAGTTTGCAGATTGGTGGATTTTAATGATAACAAAGCCGCCTGCCCCATCCAGACCAGTCACCCAGTTTGTCTGAGCAACAGCAGAGCCAGCCCTGGAGTGGGGGCGGAGGGGAGTTGGGGGCAGGGCTGAGGTTGCGTAAGTCCTAGGGGTTCCAGGATCCCAAGGGCAGGTTTTCATGCCCTGACCTCACCCACAGCCCCAAACACGGTAACTATCAATCTTGCTTTATCTCTTGGGAAGCATCTCCAAACACCGATAATTGGCCCCTTGAAACATTCTGGCTTCAGAGTTAATGAAATTCTCATGCTTGCTGCACTTACTTCAAGTGCACTTGCTGATATGACCATAGCTGGAAAACCTGATTAATTAGAACTATGGTCTTGTATCTGTAGTTTGGCCAAAAAAAAAAAAAAATCTCCTGGACCTTCATATACTCAGATTCTTTGTTCTGGGAAGAGAAGTTTGCTTCTAAGCAGGAGCATGTCCTCAAAAGTTGACTGCCCTGGAGCACAGAGGGAACCATAAAATGAGATATTCCTGAAATGCAAAATATGGGATGTGTGTAAAGGAGCCTTGCACGGTGCAAAGGCCTGGAAAGGCTGCAGAGGCTGGAGATGCTGAGGGATAGTGGGTCAGGTCTCAGTGCAGAGTAAGCAGAGGGGCCGATGTTGGGGTTCTCTGTGCTCAGGCTGGAGTTGTGCAGAGCAGCACAGGGCTATCTCTGGGTAGGGGGTGGGGGGCTCCTGCAGGGGCATTTAGACTTTTAAATTCTAGACCTGTGGTTTTCAGACATCTTTTAATCATGATCTCCCTTTTAAATGAAATCTTAAGTGGCCGCCCAATATGCAGACTTAAAGCAGAGTTTCTGGGGTGGGAAGGCCTGATGTCACCACTCCTTCTGGTGGTGGCCCCCAGGGACTACTCAGGACTTGACACGTTTTGAGGGTTTGGGGTTCTAAGAAAATTTTTAAGGAGGAGAGTCAGCAGTTTCCTAACCAGTCTGGGTATTTTCCGGTCAGATTCTAATAAAGAAGATGCCATTGAAGAGGAAGACGAGGAAGAAGACGAGGAGGACGACTTGGAGGTTAAGGAGGAAAATGGTGTCTTAGTCCTAAGTGATGCAAACTTTGATAACTTTGTGGCTGACAAGGACACAGTGCTGCTGGAGTTTTATGCTCCATGGTAAGGACCCACGTTCTAGTTCTGCCAGAACGGACAAGCAGTTCCTCTGTGCTTGCACACTTGACCCCTCACAAAGCCATCCAGACCCTGCAGAGTGGGAGTGTCTGGGTGCAAGAACTCACCCCCTGGGTTCAGGGTCACCAGGAGCTCAGCCAATTTGCATTGAGCCCCCACTGAGCCGGCCTCACAGAACACAGTCCCCAGTGGTTTAAACTATGAAATGTCCTCGGATAGTTACAGCTGGGGAGGGGTGTCATTAAACAAGCTGTGATGTTATGGAAACTTGCATTGGTGACACACGCTTGACCCGTCTCAAGACCACCCCCCTGAGTGTAGTCAGGCTTGCACACAGCCCCTGGGGAACGCAGAGCCAGGCGCCACACTTCCTGTCTCTCACCCTCAGGCTGCAGTATGGCGCAGGTCCTGTGTTCCTCCCCAGCAACCCCACCTCTCTTCTTTTTTTTTCTCACTCTTTTCATCTTTCTCCTGCCTTCTTTGATTCACTTCGAAGGCAGAATAGTGAAGATATACTTATGTGTCCAGTGCCTGATGTTCAAGCATAGTACGAGGTGTTTTATATAAAGTGTTTAAATAGTCCTTTGAACAGGTCTGTGAGGTTCTATTTTATAGATCAAAAGTTCTCAAACTTTTTAGTCTTAGGACCCCTTAACACTTAAAATTTGAGGACCCCAAGTAGCTTTTATGTAGGTCATGTTTATCATTGTTTACCATATTAGAAATTAAAACTGAGAAATTTAAAAATATTCATTTTTAAATAATAACCCATTACGTGTTAACATGGGAACACTGACGTCATTGTCATTGTAGCCTCTGGAAAACTCTGTGCTTCTGGGAGAGTGAATGAAAAAGATAAGAAATGTAAAGTATTTCACCTCACAGACCCCTTGAAAGGGGTCCTTGGACCAAACTTTGAGAAACTTATAGATGAAAATATGGAGTTCAGAGATGTCGAAAGTGTGTGCCCAAGACCGAGCTGGAATTCAAACTTGGATTTGTGTCTTTCTTCTTAACTGCAGTCCCACTGCCCATTTTTGTGTTCATTGCTAGATTTAAGCCTCCACCGGTACAGTTAACCTAGTCTTCCCCTAAATCTTAATTCGTAGGTGTGGACATTGTAAGCAGTTTGCTCCAGAATATGAAAAAATAGCCAGTACCTTGAAGGAGAACGACCCTCCCATTCCTGTCGCTAAAATAGACGCCACCTCGGAGTCGGCGCTGGCCAGCAGGTTTGATGTGAGCGGCTATCCCACCATCAAGATCCTTAAGAAGGGGCAGGCTGTCGACTACGAGGGCTCCAGGACCCAGGAAGGTGAGCGGGACCTGAGCTATGAAGGAAGCTGGTGCCAGGACTCTCTCTCCTGGGAAGGAGAAATTTGGATCATAGAAAAGACAGGTTGAGGACTGGGAGTGACCCCCGGGAGCACCAGCTTCTGGGAGTGCTGTTTGCTGGAATGTTCGAGGTAACTGAGATCAAAATAAATTTGTCTGGGTGGGAGGAGTATCTTCCCATTTCAGACCATGAAACAAGATCTGGAGCAGACAGGTTAAGAAATGACACGAGAGGCTGAGGTTCTTGGTGGTGGTCTAGAGCAGGGGCTCTTAACCTTCAGCTTGTACCAGAACCATCCCCAAACGGTGGGGGAGGGGCTCGGGCTCAGGCTCCGTGGGACAGACCGCAGAGCCCTGTCCCCAGAGCTCTCATTCAGGGAGTTTCAGGTCAGACTATTAATTTGTGTTTCTTACAAGCGCCCAGAGTGTGCCAGGGCTGTGGACCCAGAGCTCCACACTGAGAACCTGGTGTGGGAAGCCAGGTGGTTCTCCTAGACCAGGCCTATGGATCCCTGCCTGCACATTAGGCACTAAAAAACTTTTATCACACAAATGAACAGATAAGCTTTTATTCTTTAGGAAGAGCATATCTCTTAGTCAGTTCTAAAACATAGATTATGCTCCATTTTTCATTTCTGGTGTGGCATAGCGGACAGGGCATTAAATGGGGTTTGGGTCTTTATAGCCATGTCATAGCCTTGTGTCCTGTACGGCTGCCTTCCCCTTGCTGGGCCTGGATTCCCCATTGAGGACATGAGGTCTTGATCTCAGTTCCCTTTGAGTGGTGCGAGTCTGTCCCATGATACTCCAAGCATGAAACCCATTGTGGGGTGCCAAAGGGAATGTGATCATGTCTGTTAATACTTACGTTCACATTGCATTTGTCTGTCTGTTGACTGGGTAACATGTTTTCGTGGTTCAGAATTCAGATAGTCTTTCCGCCCTGACCCTGGTTTTCCAGCTCTCCTGCTTGTCCTTTGTACATGTCAAAGCAAATGTGTCTGTGTGTGTGCTTTTTGCACAGTTGTTAGCATATCTTAAACACCATCTGTACCTTTGTGTTTTTATGTCTTAGCCATATCAGTGAGTAAGGACCTTAATCTAAAAACAGGCCGACAGTAGGACACTTTACTGTTGAAAAATAAGTAGGTTTGCACGTTTGGAGGCCTGTGCTCGGTACTTGACCGCTTGGGATGCGGCCCAGCTTGGAACCTTGAGAGCCGTGTTTGCCAAGTGGGCTCCTTGGGCCGCCGGCCCTGCGTGTGCATTTTAGTAAATGCGCCTCCTCCATGTCAACCCACTTCGGGCGTGGACGGGTCAGGCAGTCCGCGCTGTGGGCGCAGTGCGGAGGTGCAGCTCATGCATGTTTTAGCTCATGCTGTGCAGGAGTGGCACTTAGACCTGCCTCCTTGGTGGCTTCCACAGCCAAACGGAAAAGAAATTGTTAAAAGTTTGCCACCACTGCTCCTTAAGATCATTTGGAAATGCTTTGTGAGAATATATTCTGTGTCCCACTCCTGTCATTGGATCCATCTCTGGGGACCGAGGCCACAAATGGCCTTTTTATAACACATGATGCCGGAGCCGCCTGAGCAGCGTGGGAGCTGCTGTTGCTCTCTTCATTTTTTTGGTTTTTGCATATGTTCTTCGATGCTGTAATACGCCAGTGCTAGAGGTGCATGACTAAGTACATACACGTTTTTACATGTTAAGGAGATGATGAGCGTATGCAGTCAAAGCATTGGGAGAGGACCTCTCAGGGTTCGCTTGCAGTTAGTACCGTCGTCTGGTAAGAACGAGCTCTCATTGGTCAGGATGGTCTTGGGCTGTTCGAGAAGTCCACGGGTGGTGTGCAAGGCAGTGGACCTTCTGACACTTAACTGTGGCTTCAGAATTGCAGAGCGGCACTGGCTAGAGGTGTGATTGGATTTCAGGAAATTCGGTGTTTCCTTTCTCCTGTGGCCCCTACCGCTTCCTCTGTTCTCCCCTCCCCACCTGCCTCTGGAACAAGGTAAAGCGCCTGCCACACAGTCTGCTTGTGCTCAGTCTTGTTTGGTTTCTTTCAGAAATTATTGCCAAGGTCAAAGAGATCTCCCAGCCCAACTGGACGCCTCCACCAGAAGTCACACTTGTGCTGACCAAAGATAACTTCGATGAAGTTGTAAATGATGCAGACATCATTCTGGTGGAGTTTTATGCCCCATGGTAAGATGGTCTTGATCTCATATTCACATATTGATTAGGCCCATCCTGTATTCAGTACCCTGCTGGCTCTGGGCAGGGATGACAGAGACAGACCCCTGAGCGTGAGGCAGAGATAACCAAAGAGCAAGGTGGATGCAAAGTCCCCACCTTGCATAAAGGGCAAAATGGAGCTGCTGAGTGTTCTGGAGAGGGATGGATTTTAGTCTTTTCCTAGGGGATAGGATGCGGCTAAACATAGGCCTGGGCATGGAGGAGAGGAAGCCCACATGGCTCACATAGAGAGCTGCCGAGTGACCCGGGCCCCTCAAGGCTGGAGGACAGGGCTGAGCATCCGGCCTGTGCCTGTCGAGTCCCAAGTTTGTCACCGCATACTTGCCCTGTCTGCTGCAGGGACAAGGGAGTGTCCCCAAGAAAGCGTGTATGGAAGCACTTTGACCGTCGCTCTCTAGGTAGTGCGAGGGGACATCTTCTACCTCCTGTGGGAGGCAGGGAAGTGCTGTTTGTGGAAGTTTCCCCAGCCGGTGAGGGACCCCAGTGAGGAGAGCAGAACTGCCCCAAAAGTAGGTGGAGGAGTGGCAGCCGGTGGCCTATCCCAGATTGTCTTGCCAGCCTTGCTGTCTCCCGCCTGAGCTGTTCGAGCCATGCTTTTATCTGTCATCATCTGTGCTCTGGCTCTTTGTTCCGCAGTGAATCTTGGAAGATGATCCTCAGCCTTACTTCACACTCATGCCAGAGCCTTGGGGTTCCCACAGCTTTCTTGCTTTGTGTCTCCTCCCCTCACCCCACTTCTCACAGGCTCCTGTCCATTTCCTACCTGTCCCTCGAGTTGTACCTCATCTGTCATGTTCTGTATGAAGCCATCCCTGACTTGGGTCCCTTCGTGACACAACTCTCTAACCAAGGAAATCTACCTAGGATGTCGTCTGTCTCGGCCTTCCCCACATCTTACTCCTGTCACAGTTTCACTCCTGTCTGTGCCTGTGTGTGTGTGCGTGTGTACATCCTTGTATCCCTGGTGTGCGAATGCCAAGGGAGGAAGTGATGTCATGCTGGCCTGTCCTGGGGGGCCTGGCTCAGCGCCCTCACCCAGGAGACGATCGGAATTTGGCTGGATCTGAGCTGCCTGGGAACACAGATTGGGTTTCTGTACCTCGCTTAGCTGGGAGGCCATGTCCACGCTAGAACAGGCCCCTGAGAACTGGCTTCCTCTGACAGGTGTGGACACTGCAAGAAACTGGCCCCCGAGTACGAGAAGGCCGCTAAGGAGTTGAGCAAGCGCTCACCCCCAATCCCCCTGGCGAAGGTCAACGCCACTGCGGAAACAGAGCTGGCCAAGAGGTTCGAGGTCTCTGGCTACCCCACCCTGAAGATCTTCCGCAAGGGAAAGCCTTTTGATTACAATGGCCCGAGAGAGAAATATGGTATGGCTGCTTCCCGCTCCTACCTCGCAGGGCGGGGAAGGTCCCTAGTGGGTGTGGGTGGCAGGCAGCACTCCCTGGAGCCCTGGCCCCTCCTCAGGCCCGTGCTCTGCTCCCAGGGATTGTGGACTACATGATTGAGCAGTCCGGGCCGCCCTCCAAGGAGATTCTGGCCCTGAAGCAGGTCCAGGAGTTCCTGAAGGACGGAGACGATGTCATCGTTATTGGGGTCTTCAAGGCAGAGAGCGACCCAGCCTATCAGCTGTACCAGGATGCTGGTGAGTAGTGGCCCTCCGGGTTGGACAGAATGCCCTCCTGGGGAGTCTGCTGCTTTTGTATAAAACTCCTGGGCATCGTTTTTAGGGGATGGCTTGATTACCATAGCGTCTGTGAGAATAAGCTTTCCTTTCTGGGGAACAGGGTTGGAGGTTAGTTCCCTGTTGCCTTAATTACACGTGGAGAGTTGGGAAGTAGCACAGTCAGGTTCATCCAAGTTCATTGTCTCTCTCACCTTTCTGGAGCCCCGTCCCTGAGCCAGCCCTTCTGCAAGTGGAAGGGCCTTCACCAGAAAGCAAGACTTTCTGAATCAGAGCTCTGCCAGTTATCAATGCTGTGACCACAGGCAGCGATTGATCAGCTGGTGTTCTCACATCCAACATGGTGATCTTTTCCACTTCAAAGATTGCATTAATCGAGGTAATGTAGGCAAAGCGCCTAGCAAAGTGCCTGGTAATACTGAGCACTTGTGAGTTCTAGTCTTGCTAATCTGAGAAGTGAAATGATCACGACTTCCGTGTGGCTCGGCTGGGTTAGGCTGCAGGCACGAGAATCACTGGGCCTGTGCAGAAGGACCCAGCGACGGCCCAGGCATGCAGGGCAGTCTGCAGAGAGGCTGACTGGGGAGAGAGAGGGGTGGGTCTATGGGCATGCAGGGTGGATACCAAAGTCTTTGAGGCATTTCTATTTGTCCACCCAGAGCCAACTGATAAACTGGCTCTGGAGGACTGTTTGAGGATCCGGTGGGGCAGATCACCTGGGGCACCTGGAGGCCTAGGACAGGGTGGGAGGGGCACCTCTGAGAGCTGCCTTTTGGGTTGCCTGTCATAATCCTCACCACCATCTATGAGGTGGGTGGTCCTCTTTCCACAGAGGAGGGACTGAGTCTTAGGGAGGTGAATAGCAGGCCTAAAGCTCCACAATTATCAGGTCACAAAATTACGATTTAACTCTAAGTCTCTCTGATTCCAAAAGTCATACTCCTCCAGGAGTGGGTGACACCACTGAGGCCTCACCCAGATTTGAATCACAGACTCAGCTCAGGATGGGCCTGGGTGCCTCAGTAAGGACAGTAGAAGGACTGAGGTGCGTTCACCCCAGAATCGAGGACAGGAAAAACTGACCCACAGGCCCAATCCAGCCTCTTCTGGTTTTGTACATTTTGTTGGAACGGCCACACAGTCGTTTACACATTGTTTTGCTATTTTCGTACTTAGAGAGTTGAGTGGTTATGACAGTGTAGCCTACAAAGCCAAAGGTATTTATACTGTCTTATCCATTCTGGAAGAGTTCACTAGCCCTGTTCTTGAATATCCTCAGACAGTGGGGTTTTATCTTGGGAGTCTCCCAAAATTTAAAGTATTTGTAGCAAAAGAATAGCATTTAGGGCTCCAGCCCACAAACAGGCCACCCACCAACTCGAGGAGAAGTTAAACCCCTCCGGGAAGGGTGCTGGTTGTGAAAACTCACCATGTGCGTACAGGAGTGTGCAGTGCTCACTCTCACCTCATGATACACTGTCTCTCTGGAACTGATGTCCTTCTCAGCATCAGAGACAGCAGCTGACCACAGGCAGATTAGCTCTAAGTTTTTCTGTGAACATTCAGTTTGTTAAATTTATTTTATAAATACCAAGATACAGATTTTAAGATATATATACTGTTTTAGAATTCAAATTCCCTTCCAGGGTTTAAGCTTGAGATGTTGTTCACATAGAACTCATGTTGGTTATTATGTTATTTTCCATGCATTTGCTTTGGCAGATGTGGATAATGTATTAAATCTAGATCATTTAAGCAATTTAATACATTGTATATTTATTCTGTTAACTTTTCAGCTAACAACCTGAGAGAAGATTATAAATTTCACCACACTTTCAGCACTGAAATAGCAAAGTTCTTGAAAGTCTCCCCAGGGAAGTTGGTCGTAATGCAGCCAGAGAAATTCCAGTCCAAATATGAGCCCAGTAGCAACATGATGGACATCCAGGTGGGTGGGGGCGCTCAGGGCCTTGGTGGCCTCTCCAAAGTGCCAGCCCTGGGCGTCCGGTTGGCATGAGGATCCTGCTGCACGGGGACTCAGGCTCTGGGGAAAGCTCTTCGACCTTGAGCAAGCAGCTTAACCTCAGTGTGCCTCAGTGTCATCATCTGTGAAGTGAGATGGCAGTGCCTGCCCTCAGGGTGGTCATGAGGCTGGTGTCTGGAGGGCCTGGCTGAAGTCCTTAACTTAGGGTGAGCCCTAGGGAGCCCCTATGTCCAGGGCACTCTGCACATCCCTCAGGGCAGTTAACCCACCCTCTCTGACAGCCTGAGCTCAGTGTCCCCAAGCGACTGTTGCTGTGCCCAGCCAGTCACAGGTGCTGTGCAAATATCAGAGCTGCGTTCTCCTCCCACGGCTCCATCTTGGGGGACGGTCTCTGGAGGGGCTGCTTCTTGCTGGCTCGCGCCCTTGCCCCATACCTCACTGTGCTCGGTGTCGCTGGTAATCACAGGTGTGCTTTGTCCAGAATGCAAAGCCCAAGGCTGTGTGCACTTGGGCCTGCCTGTCGTCCGTGCTGTTCCTGTCGTCTGTGAAATGTCCTGAGAGGACTGTTTGAGGATCAGGTGGGACAGATAGATGGATCCCTTCGCCCAGTTCAGCCTGTGTTAACAGCCGCCTCTGGCAGCCAGGCCTTCCTCCCGCAGTTCCTAATTGAGATCATAGTGATCCCAGGCCATAGGAAAGGGCCCAGGGTGCCGGCGGTGGCCTGCAAAGCTCACTTAAAGTTCACTGGAAGAAAGGGGACCCCAGAGACAACAGAGATTACTAGGATGTGCTTGAATGGACATGAGCCCAGAGTATCTCACCTTTACACGACTCCTCCCCCCATGCCAAGTCCCATCATTACTCATTAGCAGTGACAGTGAAAGGTGGGTGTGTTAGATAAGCCCTGTTTTTGTCAGGCCACTCCTCACCTGTTCCCACTGTTCGCAGAGCTCCACAGAGGGCTCAGCCATCAAGGACTACGTGCTGAAGCACACCTTGCCCCTGGTGGGTCACCGCAAGCCCTCCAATGACGCCAAGCGGTACACGCGACGCCCTCTGGTGGTCGTCTACTATAGCGTGGACTTCAGCTTTGACTACAGAGCCGGTGAGGGACCCCAGCATCACTGCGGTGGGACTGGGACCACGGCCCCAGGCCTTTGTGGGTTGGTGGCCGGGTGCATGTTTTATTTATGGCTTCAAGGTCATTTTTCTTCTGTGTTGTATAACAACTCTTTCTTTCCATTTTTGGCGGGAGGGAGCTTAGAACGGGGTCAGTGCCTGTTAGAGATGAGGCCACAGGGCCAGTTCTAGACCAGCAGGCCTCATAATGCTGGCATAGATCTGTCAGGCTCATGGAACTTGTGACCAGGGTCCCCTGCCCACAGAAGTGGCTTTTTCAGAAATACTCTCCTTTCTGATTGAAGCCTGAGCCTTGTCAGAGAATCTCAGTGACAACCTTGCTCTGTGAGGCTCAGCTCACAGCTCTTTGTCTCATTTCAGCCACTCAGTTTTGGCGGAGCAAAGTGCTGGAGGTGGCCAAGGAATTTCCTGAGTACACCTTTGCCGTGGCTGACGAGGACGACTTTGCCACGGAGGTGAAGGACCTGGGGCTCAGCGAGAGCGGGGAGGATGTCAACGCTGCCATCCTGGACGAGGGTGGGCGGAAGTTTGCCATGGAGCCCGAGGAGTTTGACTCCGATACCCTCCGCGAGTTCGTCACAGCTTTCAAAAAAGGTATGTGCGTGTGGCCAGGCCACCCCTTACTCCTCGTGCTGCTTCCTCTGCATGAGCCTGGTGAGCTATGGGGGCACCTGGAGCCTCAGCCATGTCACTCATCATTCTTGTTTGTTCCAAGCCTGATCCTGGGTTTTCTCTCGGGGACCTCGGAGGATACAGATGGAAAGTCCCCCATTTTTTGCTTTCTTTCTCTTTTTGTAACAAAAGGCAGCTATGTCTTGAAAATTCCAAAAAACTATTTTAACGATACTTAAAACAGGCTTTTGGGTTTAGAAGTGAGTGGTGTGCATGTGGAAAACTCGCTTTGAGGCATTACATGCCACGTTTTTATTGATCTGGTTGAGTGTGGGTGGGTCTGCCGGTCCCCTCGGTGCCACTCCCCACGAGGCTTCCCAGGCCCGGGTACCGGCTCTCCCTGGAACCCCTCTGTACCGGGCAGCATTAGTCTTGTGACAGCCTCACTGAACAGGACAGCGGCCCAAAAGGCCTGGGCTGGACCAGCTGCACCCTCTCCGGCCTTTGCAGGGACTGGGAACATAGAAGATTTGAAGAAATCAGGGAACTAAGGGGTGGGCTGGCCCCCCAGCGTGTGACGCACCCCACTCTCCCACACGTGAGGCAGAGCCACCAGGGTCCGGGACCTTTTCATCACTCACGTCCCTCCCCTGCTCGCTTTCCTCGGCAGGAAAACTGAAGCCAGTCATCAAATCCCAGCCGGTGCCCAAGAACAACAAGGGGCCAGTCAAAGTCGTCGTGGGGAAGACCTTCGACTCTATTGTGATGGACCCCAAGAAGGACGTCCTCATTGAGTTCTACGCACCTTGGTGCGGGCACTGCAAGCAGCTGGAGCCCGTGTACACTGCCCTGGGCAAGAAGTACAAGAGCCGCAAGGATTTGGTCATTGCCAAGATGGATGCCACCGCCAACGATGTCACCAGTGACCGCTACAAAGTTGAGGGGTTCCCCACCATCTACTTTGCCCCCAGTGGGGACAAAAAGAACCCAATTAAATTTGAGGATGGAAACAGAGATCTGGAGCATTTGAGCAAGTTTATAGAAGAACATGCCACAAAACCAAGCAGGACCAGGGAGGAACTTTGAAGCTCTGAGGTCTGCAGAGGGCTGTAGGGACCAGACGCACGAGTTGCCAGCATCCAGAGCCCGAGGGAGCCACCGGCCCATGGGTCAACTCGAGGGCAGTGTCTCAAGTTTTTGTTTGTTTTTTAATTTTTTATACTCTGGTGTTTCACCTCATGCTCTGAATACTGAATAGATATGAATGACTCAATAGGTTAGTACAGATTTTTACAGAGGATACATCTATTTTTATCATTATTTGGGGTTTGATTTTTTTTAACTTTCCACTTTAATATATTTCTTCAAAGCAGATAAGTTGGATCTGTTCTATGTGAATGTTTTTTTCTTTTTTTAATTCAAAATTTCAAAAAATCTTTGCCAAATCAAGTTGAATTTTGCCCTTTATTTTGTTGTTGTCTGAGAGATTATTAGTGAAGAAGATTTGACTGTTGGTGTGCTTTAGTTTTTATTTGTTTCCATCATGACATGAAGTGAGAACCATCGCCAAGCACCCTGCCAAGGATGACATTTCAGCCGACCTGAGCTGCCGCCCAGTCCGGGGAGAAGCAGCATCTCTGTAGGACTGGGCATCGCCGTGCCTTCTCCTTTCAAACCAAGCACTGTGGGGTGAGGATTCTTTCCCAGAGCCCCAGGCCTCGAGCCAGGTTCTGCAGTCTGGCCTCAGAGAGAGAGGCCGCCCAGCTGTGGGCCCAGCAGCCCCGCCTCTTCAGCAGCAACGCAGCTGGAGGAATGACCTAGGGCACAGGTGGATGTTTTGGGGAGATAGAAAAGGTAGGATACGCTGTCACAACGGAATAAAAGAAACATTGAAAATTAATCTCCATAGCTGTGATAGAGAACATCCGGGAGCCTTGGCTGAGTTGAAGATGAACCTGGGCGGGGTGGGGAGGGCTCTCCTTCCTGCACAATGAGAGTGGCCTTGCTGGAACATCCGGGGAGTGGGGGTCATTACAGCTCAGGCGAGGGGCTTCCGGGTGTCAGTTAGGTCGTGTGGAAGTGAGCAGTGGCACATTCTGTCAGGATGGGGCTGGGATAGAGGCTCCCGCCCTGAGCACTGGTGGTCAGAGAGGACAGATAGGTCAGGGTGGGAAGCTGACCTACCTCTTCCTCAGAGGTTCCAGAGGTTTGTGTGTGACCAAGCTCCATTCCTGGGGTTCGTTCACCAAAATGTGACATCTCCTCCCCTGTCACCTGCTCCTAATTTTGACTGAAATAAAAGAGGTCAAGTGGAAATTCCTTGAGCTGGTGGCGGCTTTCAGCAGTGACTAGTATGTCTGTTCCAAGGGTCGAGTAGGGGCAGTGAGCAGGCCGGAAAGAGCAGCCTTGGTGGGCCTTGCCGAATGGTCTGCTTTAAGGTTGAGTCTGGCTGAGGGCTGGGAATTGTGAGTGGGTGGCGGTGTCTGGTAAGTGTTCAGAGTCTCCGGTGTGACTGGACATCATCTGCACCCTCCTTGACATCCTCTTCCATCAGAAGAATGCCCCCCACCCAAGGACTTTATGCCAGAAGCTCATAGTAGCAAATGTGGGTGGGGGCTTGAAGGCTTTTTCTTCTACCAAGAAGCACATTCATCCAGCACCACCAGGAGAACAAAGTGCTCCTGTTCTCCCGGGGCATCCCGTCTGGCTGGGGAGATGTCACACACAGCGTACATGAGGCCATGCGAAAGAGATGGGCTCTAGGAGGGAATAGCAGCGTTGGCCTCACTAAATTGGGTTCGATAAGCCCTTCTGTCTAAGGTGATGTCTGAGCTCGGACCCACGGATAAGTGGGTGTGAGCCTGGCAAAGGATAGGGAGGCTTGCTTCTCAGAGTGGGCTGGGGCCTGCAGCATCGGCGCTCCCTGTCAGAAATGCAGAATTGCAGGCTGGGCCCCAGGCCTCTGAATTTGAACCTGCATCTTTAGGAAGAACCCAGGAGATTCTGGGGCACGTGTTGAGAAACACCAGGCAAGGGCCCTGAGGCAGATGTCAAACTATATTCTCTTCTGAAACACGATCTGGGAACCAGGTTGACGGGGAGAATACCTTAACTGAGTAAGCAACCTGTGTATGGACTGCAGAAAGTAGGCCCCGTGAACGAATCCACCGCAGACCAGTTAGGGAGCTTATGGCCTGATAAAGGAGACAGCCAGTAAATCGATTACAGTCCAGTGTGCTCAGAGCTGTGGAGAAGATGTGTACAGGGCCCAGGGCCCAGAGGGGACTATCCCAGCCTTGGAGCCCAGAGTGGCCCTTCAGGGATGCTGACTCAGGAGGTGGAGGACAGGAACTCTCCAAGTGGAGGCATCAAACTGCAAGGTAAATGGAAAACCACAAATAGGGGGAAGCAATGGTGGTGATCGCTGGGAGTTGAGGCTGGAAGAGGATAGGGTAGGGGCAGGTGTCCTTTTGCAGTAAGTCAGGAGTTTGACCTTGTCCTAGAACTTTGTGGGGAACCACCGAGGGTTTTAAGCAGGGAAGTGACATGGTCAGACTGAGATTTTAATGAGAGTGACAGTTAACATTTATTGGGCACTTAGCAAAAGCCAGGCCCTGTGTGAGCAGTTTGCTGGATTATCTCATATAAGTGAGGTGGGGTCTAGTGTGTTCATTTTACAATTGAAGGGTCGGAGGTCGCCAGATCCAGGGCATGTGTCTGCAAATGCAGAGCTGGGTGTTGGGCACGGTCTCCTTGATCACTCCTAGTGCATCTATCTCCCTTGGGGAAAACCCAATCTAGTAGCAAGGGAGCCCCGGACCAGCTGTGAGGAGACCGGCTGCGTTTTGAGTAGAAGGTGAGTGGGCTCTAACAGGGTAAGCAGGGGTCTCCAGTTTGCAGGCTGATCGGAGACTGAGGGTGAGTTAGTGGACCAGAGGAAGATGAGTATGGCGTCCAGGTTTCTGAATTGAGCTTTCGTTATTTAATTACGAAATTTCTCATCCATACACAAAATGAAGAGAATGGTATAACCAACACCTTTTACTCATCACCCATCTAAAATAATTATCAAAATTTTGCCACATTTTCTTTAACGCATTTTTTAATGACGCATCTAAGACATGTCTTGTCACCCCTCCATTCTTGAGTATGTGTTTTCCTGTGGAGCCACAGTACCTTATCACAGCTTCCAAAACAATAATTCAACTGGTACCCAGTCTATAGTCAGATTTCTCCAGTTATCTCAAAAACGTCTATTTACAATTGTTGTGTTTGATTCGTCAGCAAACAGTGTCTGCACTTCGGGTTTTGTCTCCAAAGTCTTTTTCTAGAGTAGTTCCTGTCCCCACAACTTAAACTCATTGCAGAAACAGTGACAAGGGGTCACTTCGATCTGTTGAGTTATGTTTTGTACAAGTTCGAAGAACTGATTTGTTGCTGTCTTGGTGATGTATCCAGGAGATACATAGAAACCTGGAGAGATGTTGGTGTAGAAAATGGTACCGGATTTTACGAGACTGACAATAGGTGCCATAGACTGGGTGCCTCCTGGGGACCAGGGACCTGGCATATGTTATCTAAGTCTCAATCCAAGCTGATTTACTGTTTAGCTGTGTGACTTCTGGCAAGTTAGTTAAGTCCTGTCAGAGCTCATTTTCCCATCTGTAAGAGTAAACACAGCCCTTTCATAGGGTCTTTGTAAGGATTGGAGGTGACGACGTGTGGGTGGGGCTTAGCTTTGTTTCTGGCATGTGGTCATCACAGGAAGTGGGGAAGAGTGGTGGGGGGTGTCAGTGAGTCCCAGGCTGACAAGCACAGTTGTCTTCTAAGCCAGTGTGTGGTTCCCAGTGTATGAAAGAGGAAATTGGCACACAGATGCTCAGACACCGATGGAACACTCTGAGGAGCCCTGAAGGGCCAGGTTGGAGACATTGACCTAGCATTGTGGGATACAAGGTAGATCCTAAGTCGGGGGGGGGGGTTGGTCTGTGGCGTGTAGAAATTCTGATGCTTTCCCCGAACCCATCTGTCACCTGGTCGATGTTGGCCAGCCCGAGGGTGGGGGATGTGGGCCAGGAAGTGCTCCACCTGAGCATGGAGCCACGGCAGTGCGCAACTTCCGTAGCAGGTTAGAGCCGAGCACCATGCGGGGTCGGATGAAGGAGTTCAACCCTGAGAGGGCGTGATTCCTGTAATTCCTCGGTTCCTAGTGTAATGAACCAAAGTGGTATTCTCTGGGACCTGTGCTAAGGTAAAGCTCCCCTCCTCCTTGAAGTCCACCTCGTTACCCACATGACAGTTGGCTGTGCCGAGTGGCGGGTGCTGGGGAAAACCAGAATGAGGTGGGAGCCCCAGGGCTGAGCACAGAGTGACAAATGCCTCTTGGATGAGCCAGAGAAAGAGCTCCTTGTGCTGACCGCGCTGAGATGTCCCCTGATGCAGGGTCCCCCTGCCACATGCATCCTGCACTCTCTTTGCATTTGACTCAGCACAGTTTTCTGATTCGACGTGTTCCCACCGTAGATTGCGGATATCTTATGGCAGAAAGGACAGAGGACCGCTGGCTAGTGCAGATTGAGAAGGGGGCTTGCAGAAAGCAGTGCATGTGGCATGGAGATGGAGTCACGTGGGAGAGAAGCCTCCACTGTGGGCATTGGGAGTCTAAGTCTCCCTCTCCCCGCCTGCTACAGAAGCACTCTCCTCGGAGATCATAGATAATGGGGGTGGCGAGGGCTGGAGACCCGGGGACCCACAGAGTCAGAGGTCGACAACCAGTGTTTAAGGAACCTGGCAGGTAAGTTAAGTGCACACAGGGGCGGATGCAGGTGGAGACAGGGTGGCTAGGGCACACTCGGATTCTGCCTCCCACCTGAGGAGGGTGCTCGTCGCCATGGGAATCGGGGCCTGCTGCCGCTGTTCAGATTTTTCAAGAAAAGCCAAACATTTGTGTGAAATCCCCCAATTTTTCAATGTCAGATCTAGTTCAAATTGTTTTATCTACTATGTGGGTCAAAGAAAAGGCATCTGAGGGCTGGATTCAGTTAGAAACCACAGACCTAAGTGAAACCCGCTTTTGTTTCCTGACTGTGTTATAATCACAGGAAACAAACCGGCACAGAGGATGCCCTGGGTGCAACGGGCTTAAAAGCTGAGTTCCTTCAGAAGAGCGGGAGGTTGCAGGCCGGTGCCAGAGCCTGGGCCGAGCCGCGCTGTTTGGGTGGGCCATGCTTCAACCACATTTGAACACAGGAGTGGCCACTTGGCCAGGCACAAGTGCTCCGTTTCACAGGTCAGCTCGACGCAGTGCCACTGGAACTGGGCTTGTCAAAATGCTTCCTGTTATTCCTCTGACCCCCTGGGAGCACACCCCACAGAGACCTGCTCCTGTTTTTATCACTCTCTCTTGGCACCCAGAGAAGCAGCGGTAGTTCCCTGGAGATGGAGCGAGCCGGGCTCCAGCCCACCTGAACCTGCTGTTTCTACCAAATCCTTGACAGTTCCAATTCCCCCCTTTTCTAGGAAACTGAGGCCCAGAGGAGAGACAGGCTGGCCCAATGATGCACAGCTGGCCCAGGGCACTTCCAACTCTTCAAAACCGCAAAGGGCTGGAAGGTACTGTCAGTGTGTTCTGTCCTAACGCCGTGTGGTTCCGAGGCTCTTCCTCATTGCCGAATTGGCACAGGGTGTAGGCTCAGCTGTCCCCTTCACTGCCACCAGCCCAGCCTCCCAGTCCCTTTCACGTGGCCCTGCATTTTCTCTCTGATCACAAACTGAAGTGTCTCTATGTCCCCCACCCCCAGCTTTCCAGCTCCCCCCGCCTCCGGGTTTGAAAAGCAAAGGAGTGGAGAGGGAACAGCGTTGCTTTCAGAGTGTGTATTTGGGACTTGTCACCTAGGAGGTCACAGAAAGGAAAGCCTGGCTCTTCAGAAAGGCTTTGAGAAAACTTTCTTTAGTAAAGCAAGATGGCACAGCCTGGGCCAGGCTGGAGATAGGGCAATGTCCTGTGAACCTTTCAAGGGGACCCAGTTCATCTAGGCTGGCACTTGTGGTCTTTCCCTCCAGTCCTATGAGCCTCTGTCTTCAAGGGTGACAGATATGAGAACAAAGGAGGGGGCCTCCCTCTGTAAAGGACAAAATCTGTAAGAGAGAAAAAACTCAAGCTGAGGTCGTGAAAAGGAGGTGGCGAGGCCTGATGACGCCCATTCAGACCCAGAGAGGTCCAAGGAGGGATGTTAGAAAGTGCTGCCTGAGAGGAGGCGGGCGTATAGTATTCAGGGGAACACCAGACAGTCACCCTGAAGTCACCGAAGATTCCTGTCCCCATGCCTACCAGTGTCACCAGACTGGCAGGTGGCAGCACCTTGCATTGAACAGTGGGTCAAGGATGTGCGTGAGGGTTTGAGAGGAAATCTGCCCAGCCATGGATGTAGATCCTCAGGGAGGAAGGGATCCCTGGGGTCTGCATCCAGGACACCACAGATCGGGACTTGAGACTGGCTTGCGCCAGACAGCGTCCGTTACAGGCACCTGAGAAGCCTGCACAGGGAATCCTGTCCTCACTCGAAGGCCACTGCGGTCTATGCAGCGATCTGGACAAAGTGAATTCAAGTGGGAACCAGTGTTAGGGACCGAATGTTTGCGTCCCCGCACCAAGTCCATATGTCAAAGCCCTAACCCCCCGTTGTGATGGCATTCGGGGGTGCGGCCTTTGGGATGTTCGGATGTGGCCGTGAGGGTGGGGCCCCCACAACAAGATTCGTGCCCTTATAAGAAGAGGAAGAGACGTCAGAGCTTTCTCTCCGTCCACGTGCACTCACCGAGCAAAGGCCATGTGAGGACACAACAAGAAGCCAGGATGTGGACCCTTACCAAGAACTTAATCGACCGGTACCTTGATCTTGGACATCTGGCCTCCAGAATTGTGAGAAGTGAATGTCTCATTTAAGCACTCAGTCTGCGGTGTTCAGTTATAGCAGTCCCGGCAGACTGAGGCAACCAGTATCTCAAATCTGACCTTACCATCCCCGTGCCCAAAGAAGGCCCTGCTGCAGTGGGCCACTCAGACCCCCGGGGCTCTCAGCTGAGCACGGCAGGCAGACTGACCCCCCCATGGGACTGCAGAAGCCCTGGGTGTCTTTTTATTTTGTTTTTTGTTTTTTTGTCATCACTTGCTTTATTTTCACAAATCAAAGGTAGGAGGGGCTCAAAAAGGGAGACATTTGACTTCCAGCTAACACCTGACGTGAGTCATAAGAAAAAGACCTGGTTTCTCTGTACCCTAGTTTTTGGTATGCGTACCATTGTAAGTGTCATTTCCCCAGGCTTTTCGTTTGGTTGGTGTCCCTGTGGTCCAGGGCAGTAACATGAAGAGGTTGAGAACAGCCTAGACACAAGAGGCTCTGTCCCTGTTCTTTAAGACCCAGTGAGTGTGTCCACCTGTCAGTGCTCCAGGCACCTCGCTCACCCAACCTGGCCCCAGCCCTGGGGATGCCCAGCTTTGGGGCTTTGAGAAACCAGAAGATGATTTAAGAAACCAGCATGACTCCAGAGAAATCTGGGAAAGTATGTGGCAATGACAACAAGCCCCTGACTCTACATGTCAAGACAATCTTGTCAGATTGTCAGGCCCCCGTTTCGGAAAGGGGAGGCAGCCGTGGCAAAAATGGGACCCACCACAGGTGCATTTTGAACGAAGGGAAGGAAGAAAAGATTGAGAGAATGTCACTTGGCCTGGGAAGAAAGACAGATGGGGGCGGGAGGGGCGAGCGATCCCACCCTCATAAAGCACTGTGCGAGTGTTTTAGGAGGAATTTTTGATGATAAAATCAGGGAAAACTCCTTCTCTTTGCCCTAAATTAATTGATTAGAACTTTAAGACAGACATAGGCAAAAAGGTTTTCAACAAAGTACCTCCATTGTCTGCTTGAGATAACATTAAGAAGCAACTGTGCATCAGCCACAGGTGTTAGTTACACACACACACATCATCATCATCATCATCATCATCATCATCACCATCTAGCACAAATACATGGCTTCCTGGGAAAGAAGGGCCCGCCCCGGCTGCACTGCACACCTTATGGGGTTAACTAGGTCTAAAGCCCAAGAGTCAAGGGAGCATGGACCCTGACAGAGTCCCAAAGCCCTGTGGCCTCTTGCAGGGCTGTCCACAAGAGCCACAAGGGCTATGAGGCCCCCTGGGAAAGGTTTAAGCCAGCAAGGCAGAGTGGAAAGCTGGCACACATCCACCCTGCCGTGACAGGGAGCAGGGTGCATGGTGGACATTGGGGACTGCACTGGGCAACCCAAAAACATCTAGCCTCATCTTTCTCCATCCTAAAAATAGAAAAAATATGGCCAGTCCTACTCCCTCCCCAGGATTGTGGGGAGGGCCAATCTAATGGGCTATGTGATGAGTTGAAAGCATTTTTAAAAACTGAGGTGGAATTCACTTAACACAAAACTAGCCATTCTAAGTGAATAATTTAGTACATTCGCAATACTCCAGTTCCAAAGCATTTTATTCCCCTCAGAAGGAAACACCATACTCTTTAAGCAATCACTCCCCCAGCCCCTGGTACCCCACAATCTGCATTTTCTCTCTCGATTTACTTATTCTGGACATCTTAGATAAACGGAGTCATGCACTATGGGACCTTTTGCCAACTTCTTTCACTGACATTGTTTTTTGAGGTTCACCTGTGTAGCCCGTTTCAGTACTTCATTACTTTTTATGGGTGAATAATATCCTCTTGTATGGATAGACTACATTTTGTTTATTCATGCTCTGATGGACACTTGGGTCATTTCTGCATTTTGGCTATTGTGAAAAGTACTGCTATGAACATGGGTTTTTTTGAGTCCTTACGTTCAGTTCTTTTGGGTCTGTCTCTAGGAGGAATCTCTGGGTCATGCGGTTCCTGTTTAGCTCTCTGAGGAGCCAACACACTGATAGTTGAAAGCAGTTTTGCAAAGTCAAGAAGGTATAAGAAAGTGTATGTCACTACCTTAGTCACCTTCCCCTGGGCACACTCTGGTTTGTCAACGTCTTTTCAAAATGTGAGACCCCACACTTACCTTGGTCCCTGGGCACCAGCTGCCCAGAGCAGACCTCGGTGACAGTGCCAACCACCTTCTGTGTAACCGTATTCGCGTTTGTGCTTTTACTTGGTGAGATTCTCGTACCCGGTATCTGCTCAGATTTTTTTGTTCTTGTTTTTAAGTGAAAAGGAAAACTTCAGCTCTGTTAGTTTATAGCTGTTATCTTGTTAGTTTGTATCTGTTAGTTTCTTGTTAGTTTGCTGTCTGTTCTGCCAGAGGAAATGTTTCTGGAGAAGCTTGAGAACTAATATTTTATAGGACTTCTTCATGTGCCAGGCTAAACTTTCTACATGGCTTATCAATACTCCTTGAGCCTCCTACAAGATAGATACTCTGATTATCCCCATTTTATAGGTAGAAAAACTGAGGCTCAAGCAAGGTAAGTGACTTATCCAAAGACACATGACTCGTTGGTGAAGACTAGGATTCAGGTGCAGGTAATGTGATAGGAGCCCATGCTGTTAGTCTCTTGTGCCTTCCTGCTTCTCACAGGAAGTCACCTGTTGTGTCATCAATAAATTTAATTTGCTATCTTAGGTGTCTCATTCATGTGGATGATGGAAACAGGTTGGACAGGGTCTGGCCAAGGAACGGCCCCGTGTCATAGCACAGAGAACATCCTTCCGCCCCCTACTCCCCGGGGTGGCATCAATCCCCATCAGCAGCCTCTGAGCCTGGTTGTTGAGTCAACTTCCAGCCCACCAAACTAGACCACCCCCAGTCCCCACAAAAGCAGAGTGAGAGGGGGGTGCAATTAAAAACAGCAAGTAAGCTATTTTGATGTGTGACTTTTTCTTGTTAATTTCCAACTGACTCCCAATACACACTCACCTCCTGAATAATCCATTCTAGGATTTTGCCAGAAAGTAGCATCAGTTTAGAGGTGGTCTGTATTGTGTGGACCTCTCACACTCATTCTTCCCCTCTTGAAAATTAGGACATTTACCTAGTCCAGTTTCCTGGGGTGGTTCATTCTCCTTAATCTTGTTCATTCATTTACTCAACACATTTACTGAGCACCCGCTGTGTGCCCCGCACCGTGCTAGGCACCAACAGGGACCAGACAGTCAGCGAGTACGCTTTCACGTCAGAGGTGCCTTTTGTCTGGAGACCTGAACTCAGGCAGGGGCGGCTGCCTGCCTCACTCTGCCCTCCTGTCCCCGGGCGCCACCCTTACAGTGGGGCTGCTCCTTCAGGACCCTGCTGGCCCTAGACCACCTGCCCTGGAATTACCCTGTCCTTGTCACTCACCCCTGCTGTCCTTTGCTATTCTTTGCATTGGGGGCAAACTTCAGGTCTTTCTGAGCTTTGCCTCTCTGATACTTTTATAGAAATCTGTTCCACTTGCCTTCACTTAGTCATCTTTGCTTCCGTCTTTTGTTGCTGTAAATTCCGAAGTCCTCGGAGGCATCCAGGATGTTTGGGTGTTTCAGCCGCAGCCTCCTTGTGTCCCTGTGGTGGCTTCTGTCTTTCATCAATTGGGGTTTAAGGAGGAGGACAGGATCTTGGGCAATGGGGAGGCATGTCTGCCCTTCTGAAGGGGACAGACGGCCAAGAGGGGAGAGCAGCTGCTTTCAGAGGCGATTACAGATGTGCTGGAGTTTACAGATGTGGGGGAGCACAGAACCCGATCTGCTCCAGCTCAGTTTTCTCCAAACCTCACTAAGCGGTCCCGAGGGTCACACGTGGTAAATAGACAAAGGAGGTCAGTGCTGATTGGGCAGCTCTCCCGGACCCTGTGCCTGCTGAGCCACTCCAGACAAACAGGACGGCAAGAGAGACACCCTAGTGACGAGATGCTAATTTTGCGTGTCTCTTCCCAGGATGCCCAGCAGCGCTTCTGATTCTTGTTGTTAAAGACATTTACACTGTCTGTTGATAAGTAGATGTTTCGGAGGAATTTTTAGAGGGTACACAGCATCAATGCCGTGAATGTAATCATCTATAAACTATAACCAAAATGTCACTCTAAGGGAAAAATGAGTAAGTTCTTGGGCTTTAAATAGTTCAAGCAGCAGTCAGAGAGTTTGGCTGGTCCGAAGGTAGTGAGTTATCTCAATTGATTGTTCACAGTCAGCTACAGATCGAACTCCTTGTTCTACTCTTTCCCCCCTTCTCACTACTGCACTTGACTAGTCTTTTGTAGAGCTCCCCCACTCTGCGTGTGGGACCCACACATCGTTCGGATTTTCATCTTAATTAAACAGTTTTGGAAGTCAACTCGACCAAGTAGTACTACTGTGCTCGAATCACTGAGATGAGAGACGGGAATCCACAAAATTTCAAAATGTAATCGTTTTCCTCCAGCAGCTAACAACGAATTTGGGGAAACCAATGACAGACAAAGACCATCAAATAGACATAATAAAGATATTATATGTTCTAAGATAAGAGATCAAGGAAAGGAAATGGTAAAACAGTGTGGGGGTGAAAAGGCTTTTATTTTTTTCACCTTTTAATAGAGAGAGTAATGATGACAATGTGTGTGTGTGTGTGGTTGTGTGTGTGTGTTTTATTTCCACATTCTTTAAGTCATTTGCAAAAAAAAAACGGAAAAGTTTTTGAAGGTATGTACAGGTTTTTAAATGTTTCGAATGTCAATAGGATGAAAGACTTGATGATACAATGCTTAATAGAAAAAGTTAGGCAACGTTTCAAAGTTGACCATTCTGATACGTTTTGATGGTAGAGATGTGAACATCCTCAAAGAGAAAACATTTTAGAGGAAGAAAATCCAAATCCAAGAGTCTGAAAATATGGGAGAAGGTGCGAGAAGGAAGGGCAGACCGTACTGTGGGATGCCAGGGGCAGCCTCAGAGCCACTTCCTCATCCTGGTCCGGTCCTTCCGTTCTTGTGTCACGGTGGGAAACCCATTCAGCTGCCTCCTCATCTGAAACTGAGGCCTTGACACTCGTCTCTCTCCCTCCTTCGCTAGATGGAAGTGCACATTCCTAACAGCATCAGAACCACGGCGTAGTACCCTGCGACTGCCACAGACGTGTACCAGTCAAGGAACCCTTTGGTTTGTCCGTGTGGGTGCAGGCGACCCAAGACACCCTTAGCGCACGCTGGATTTCCCCAGTGCTTCTGCGAGGATCGTCTCGTCTCGTCCAGTCTGGCGGTGACCCCGCAAGAGGTAAGGCGGTGCTGGCCACAGCTCCCTCAGCATTTCCCACAGGGCTGAGGGAGACCCGAGGTTCCCTGTGGGTGCTCTCAGTCTAGATCTCGCACCCATGCCTGCACACCTCACTGCTTCCTGGGGAACGGGTACACACCTAGAAGGCGAACCACTGCGGTTCTAGTGGATCGTTCAAGCCAATCAATGATGCCGCGAACACACAGCAGCAGTTAACACAGGGCCATCTGAGGAATGATGGCAATAAGCGATACTCTGAGAGAATAACCGTCTGTCGGCACAGTCAGTGTTCTGCATTTGCCAAAGAAACAAACCCAGTGTTTGGATTGTATTTTACAAGGGGCAAAGTATTTTCATATCATTTATTTTACCTCATATTCTTTACAACCCAGTTAGGTTAGTATGGCAGGTATTACCATTTTACACATGGGGAAACTGAGCTTCTGAGAGATCACATGGCCAGCTCAGTGCCAGCCAGAGTTCATTACCTGCAGCATCAGAATAACCTTTCTTTTTCAAGAGTTCTCTCTGCTACCCCACAATGAAAACCCAATGTCAAAAGTGGCAACCAAGCCATGAAACCAATTGCCGTGGTGTCCCAGTCAGTAGAAACATTGCAAAAAAAAAAAGGAAAGCTAGATAGACAATAAATATGAGAGTGAGAGGGGTTGGGGGTGGGAGAGGGAGAGATGTAAGTTATTGGTGGTGGAGTACATGTGAACATGAACACTAAGAAACCTGAGAACAGTGTTAATTTCTCTGCCTTTAGGAAGATGTCATTCCATAGGTCAGGGGACTTTACAGTCCCATCAGTCTGGATGACAAATATATCCTGTCTCGAGAAGATTCCTCACCAGACGATAACTGCAAAGCAATCATGAATGGCCAGTGCAATGTTGCAGCCAGCCCGGAGTACTAACTCTAGAAAGAAGAGAGTTTGAGGTTAGTTTTCCTAGGACTTGTCTGACTAAATAGGGTTGCCACATAAAAAGCTAGATACTTAGTCAAATTCGAATTTCGGATAACAAGTCCTTTTTTAGTGAGTATATCCCAAGTATTGCATGGCATATCCTGCTATCATTGCATGCACCGTAATTTGAAGCCAAAATAATTTCGATTTGCAAAAGCCCGGCATTTGAGAAGACAAAGAAGATTTTTTTTCAGTCCCCAAATCTTAACATTTTACGAGGAAAGCAAAGCTCACCGGACCCGTGCTAGGCCAAGAACATGAACCTCCTGCCTGCCCTTTACACCTGACGCTGTGGTGCATGAGTCGCGGTTCATTCCCTCGGTCACCTAAATCTTCTCAAGGAACACTCCAGGGGACAAGGGGACCTCTCTTCTCAGCACGATCGGTGCAGACTCACAAACGCTGAATCCGCTGCTGCTGCCTGGTCTTGGCTGGCAGGGGGTCGTGCACACTTTTTCTGGTATTAGAAAGTGTCAGGCAGGACGTAGCACTTGGCCGTCCAGCAGGAAAACGAGGTTTTCTTTTCCCTTACGCGGCAAAAGGCTAGTCAAGTGGAGCAGTGGGAGTGGAGAAGGAACAAAGAAATCTGTAACTGGCTGTGATCAATTAATTGTAGACACCACTGCACTCGGACCAGCCGGAGAAACAGAAGTGCGGCAGCCTATATAAGACTCCAGCATTCCATCTCCATAACACTTACGGTGATTATTTGTAATGGGGGTGATGGAGAGTGGGCCCAGGGCGTGTGTTTTGGAGTGTATGACCCTACATCTCATAGGTAAACCGTGCATTTTTAAAGTTAAAACATTAAACAAGGGACCTGTGTCAAGAAAAGAGCCTTTTCCACCTCAGTAGAATTAAAGGAACGCCAAGCAGCCCTGCTAGAGCATTGTGGGAGATTTGCATGCGAAACGAGCTGTGGCCACATCCATCAGGATCCAGAAGGGGGGTCCCGGCGGCTCTTGCAGTGAGGGTGGCCGCGGGGTGTGTGTCTCGTCTCCGAGGCTCAGGGCGTTTTCTCGGGAAGGAAGCGCGCTGAGATTGTCCTGGGCCATCCCAGGAGGGAGATGGGGCTCCCCCTGTCTAAATAGAAAGGGAAGCAAGTGAATTTTGTCCAGGGAGGCTAAAATAAAAACTCTGTAATTAGCAGTAAGTCCTTTAAAATGATGCGGTGGAGAAACGAGACGCCCAGCAACCGCAGACAGAGGTCCCGCGGCCGGGACCTCGCCGGGTTCCCCCTAAGAGCGGCCCAGTCCGGGACCTCGGCCACATCGCGGGCTGCCCACCCCGCTGCAGAGCGCACGAGCCATTTCCCTGTCGCTCCGGACAGAGAAAAGCGAACAGTGACAGATGGACACGCGGCACAGCTTCTTGGGCATTTTCATTTTCAGCGTCAGTAGCGGGTACCAAATCCTTGACCCCCGGAGCGGGTTATTTTAAACACTCCTCTGTGCGACGAGATTATTTTCAGTAGTACACAGGTGATGACCACCGTTTCCTCCATTCATCCTTTAGTTTTAAAACAAACGGCTGAAAGTGAAAGAAATTTCCACTTTAAAGATTTTTTTTTCAAATTCAGTAAAATATTTCTTATCTGAATTAAAACTTGCGCTTCCCCAATACAAATATTATATCTTGTAGTTCTCTCTATTTTAAACAGTATGCGTTTTAAAATTTAAATTAACAAATTTAATTTAAAACGTAAAACCAACGCAAATCAATTATTTTAAAATTAAACCTTAAAATTTATTTAAACAAATAAAAATTCCAAGCGGTGACATACAATGATAGAAATGAAGTAACTCAAGTTCTGATTCTTCGAACAATCACTGCCCTACGGCGTTTTTTATTTTTCCTTAATAGACTTTATTTTTAGTACAGTTTTAGGTTCACGGTAGATCTGAGCAGAAGAAGCAGAGTTCCCATGTACCCCTTGCCACACGTATGCACGGCCTCCCACACTATCACCGCCCTGAACCGGAGTGGGGCATTGGTTTCAGTCCACAGATTGACACACCACTATTCCCCAAAGTGCACAGTCGACACTAGGGTTCACTCTTGGTGTAGTATATGCTACGGGTTTGGACAAATATATGACGACATGTATTGACCATTATAATATCATAGAGTAGTTTCACTGCCCTAAAAATCTTCTGTGCTCAACTTATTAATCTCTCCCTCCCGCCTAACTCCTGGCACCGCTGATCTTTTTACTGTCTCCACAATTTTGCCTTTTCCAGAATGTCATACGATAAGTTGGAATCATAAAGAATATAGCCTTTCATATTGGCTTCTTTCACTTAGTGTGTTTCCTCTTCGTTTTCATGACTTAATGGCTTATTTCTTTTTAGCACTGAACAATATTTCATTGAATGTAACACAGTTTATTTATCCATTTACCTACTAAGGCATATTTTCTAAGATGTGGCAATTATGAATTAAGCTACTATAAACAGCCATATGCAGGTTTTCACATGGATGTAAGTTTTTAAGTCTTTTTTCGGTAAATACCAAGGAACGTGATGCTGGATCATTTGGTGAAATATCTTTTGTTTCATAGGAAACTTCCAAACTGCCTTCCAAAATGGCTGTACTATTTGGCACTCCCACGGCAGTGAATGAGATTCCCTGTGCTCCACATCCTCGTCAGCATTTGATGTTGTCAATGTTTTGGATGCTGGCCATTCTAATAGGTGTGTAGTGGTATCTCTTTGTTTTAATTTGCAATTCCCTAATGACATACGATGTTGAACACCTTTTCATATGCTTATATGTCCTCTGTATACTTCTTTGGTGAGGTGTCTGTTCAGGACCTTTGACCGTTTTTAAATTGGATTGTTTTCTTATTGTTGAATTTTAAGAGTTCTTCGTATACTTTGAATAGCAGTCCTTTATCAGATGTGTCTTTTGCAAATATTTTCTCCTAGTCTATGGGTTGTCTTATTCTTTTGACAGTTTCTTTTCCAGAGCAGAAGTTTTTAGTTTTAATGAAGTCAATGACTTAAGAAGTATTCCCTCTGCTTTTATTTTTTGGAAAAGATTGTAGAGAATTGGTATAATAGCTTCCTTAAATGTTTGGTAGAATTCACCAGTGAACCCTTCTGAGTTTGGCATTTGCTGTTTTGGAATGTTATTACTTTTGATTCAATTTCTTTAATATATATAGGCCTATTCAGATTGTCTGTTTCTTCTTGTCTGAGTTTTATTTTTATTTAATTTTTAATTTTTAAGAAGTTATATCGAGGACTAAAGCATGCAATAAGTGACACATAAAGTTACACTTTGATAAGTTTTGCCTGTTGCATACATCCATGACACCATCACCACAATCGAAATACTTAATATGTCTATCACACCCTATAGTTTCCTCAGACCTCTTGACTATCCCTCTTTCCCGCCCATCCTTCTTGTATGAATTTTAAACACCGTGTCCTTGAAGGAATTGGTCCATTTCATCTAAGTTATCAAGTTCATGGACATAGAGTTGTTTACAATATTCCTTTATTATCCTTTTAATGTCCATAGGATCTGTAGTAATGTATCCTCTTTCATTTTTTATATAAGTAATTTATGTCTTCTCTCTTATTTATTTAGTTAGCCTGGCTAAAGTCTTATCAATTTTATTGATATTTTCAAAGAACCAGTTTTTGGTTTTATTAATTTTCTTCGTTGATTTCCTCTTTTCAACGTCATTGATTTCCGCTCTAGTTTTTATTGTTTATTTTCTTCTGTTTTCTTTGGATTTAATGAACTCTTCTATTTTTAGTTTCCTAAGGGGGAAACTTAGCTGACTGATTTCAGACCTTTCTTTTTTCCTAATATATGCTATAAATTTCCCTCTCAGCACTGCTTTCTCTGCATCCGACACATTTTTATGTTGTATTTTCATTTTCATTTAGTTCAAATGTTTCAAAATTTCTCTTGAGATTTCTTCTTTGGAAGTGTGCTGTTTAATCTCCAAGTATTTGGGTATTTCTCAGCTTATTTTCTGTCACTGCCTTCTAGTTTAATTCCACCGTGGTCTGAGAACAGACACTGAATAACTTCTAAATTTATTAACATGTGTTTTATGACCCAGAACGTGGTCTGTCATACTGAATGTTCCATGTGAGCTTGAGAAGAATGTGTATTCTGCTACTGTTGGATGAAATGGTCTAGGTGTCAATCGGTGATTTATTTGTAATAAAGTGAGTCCTAAGGAAGCAGAGGAATTAACTCCTCAAACAAATGCTCGAGCAGAGTCCGTGTGTGTTGGTTGATTGTATGCCTGAGATTTCTCCAAATTAACTCCCAGGTAGAACACAATGTGTATGAAGAGAAACATTTAAAATGTGTTAGTCCCAAACTTATAGGTATATTACTAAATTCAAGAATAATTGCAGCAATATTTTAGAACTAAGATCAGCAAAAGATTTTGGGAGAAGAGCATTTTGTTGCTGGCGTTGTCAACAATTGCCAGCACATGGCTGTAATAAAAAACGGGCCACCTTCTATTAGTTTTGTGATCATTTTTAGGTCCCTTGGACAGTGTCCTGTTGCCTGAGCTTGGTGGGCGGTATGTCCAGCATCCTGGCACATTCCCTTCCTCAGGTGTCCTCTCCTTGGAGACTCAGGCCTCGAAAAGAGTTGTTTCTTCTGTCAGTTTTTGTTTTGGTCATTGAGTCTAAATGATTCTGCTTCCAGCCACCTGGGCACTGATGGGGTGAGGGGTCCCCGCCCTTGCTCAGGTGGCTGCTCACAGGACACTTTATCTTGTTCCCTTTTGCTGTCCAGTCCCAGCATTTCCCTAAAAGCTCCAAGCTCTGCACTTCTCTGCCTCTCCCCGGCCTGATCTCCTGACTGTCCTCTTAAGTGCCCCAGGCTCCCACCCCCAGAGGCACACGTCCCCTGTCCTCAGCCTGCACTGTAGCCCCTGCCTGTGACCTCACTGGGGAATGTGCTTCCTTCCTCTGCCCTGGCCATAAGGGACTTCGATCCCAGATTGGCCCAGAATTTGTGTGTGTGTGGGGGCGGAATGTTGAGCATTCCCACACTCATCATCGATAACCCATACCTTTTGTGTGCCCCCCCACATGGTGAGGATGGGTTTGCCATGAGCAGGAGCAGCAATAGCCTTAGCGCAAATTGGTAAAAGGGCCCCCTTTCCTAAGCTAAAGTTTTTACTCGATGTTATTTCTATGTCAATAAGAACAACAGCAACAAATTTAAAATCATTCCATATAAATGTGCAAGCTGCATAAATGTCAAAATATTAAACAGAAAATAATAGAAACATGAATTTTAAATCACGATAAATAAAAACTCAGAATCACCAAGTTTCCATAATTTATTATAAAACAGTCTCGCACACATGTCTTGTTTCCATAGAAAGGACGGGGCAGTTTGAGTGCTTATCTGCACTGAATTTTTGTGCCAACAAAATTCTCTCAACAACAGAGAAACAGTTTTTACAGTATAAATTGCTGCTGGTCCCAGAGGCTCAACAGCTGTAACACGTTGCACGATTAGATCTTTGTCCTTCAGTGCAGTTCCCACGGGCACATGCAGCCTCACCATTTTCTTACCATCTTCAATTGCTTTTTATTGTAGTAAAATATACGTAACATTTACCATTTTAAAGTGCATGGTTCAGTGGCATTAAACAGTGTCGTGCGATCATCACCACCATCCATCTCTAGAACATTTTCCATCTTGCAAACCTGAAATTCTGTATCCACTACACGGCTCCCCATTTTCCTCTCCTGCCAGCCCCTGGCACCTACAACTCTACTTCTTATCTCTATGAATTTGACTGCCGTAAGCATCTCACACAAATGGAGTCATACACTATTTGTCCTTTTGTGACCGGCTTATTTCGCTTTTGTGACTGGCTTATTATTCCCTTGCACACATAGACCACATTGTGTTCATTCATCCATTGGTGGACATCTGGGCTGCTTCCACCCATCCATCCTTTGGCTGTTATGAATACTGCTGCTATGAACATAGACGTGCAAATATCTGTTTGTGTCCCTGCTTTCACTTCTTCGGGGCACATAGCCAGAAGTGGAATTGCTGGGTCATATGGTAATTCTATTTTTGATTTTTGAGGAACCGCCATCCTGTTTTCCACAGAGGCTGCATCATTTTACATTTCCACACTGATCAATTATTTTTAATCTTTTCCTTCTTAGCCATTCCCCTTTTCTTATTGGTCCTTTCAGTCCTTTTGCATAAATCAGACATGGTGGGGTTCAGGATCTTCCTAAAATACTTTAGAACAAGTGCAGTGGCTGCAGTCAGTGGTCCAGGAGGATGGGCTGGAATGACCACCTGCTCTCTAACGCCATCTGTTGGAAGAGGACAGAGTAACAAGCTTTGGCTCTGATGTGGAAAGTCCACAATCTCTGGGCTGACCTGGTTGTGCCACCACCTGTCTCTCGCACTCTGGGAAAGTCCTAGGAGAGGGTCCTGGAAGCTTCACGTGGAGAACTGAAGAAAGTCCTGTGTGCCTGATGCCCCCAAAGTAAGGTCAGGGTAAGGAGGAGAGAGGTGGACGGAGGCAGAGAAATGGCCACCTGGGGCAGCTTTTAAGAGGTTGGGGTATGAGGTACTAGAGATCGATATCTGCGAAAGAAAAGGGGGGGGCGGACAGGATTGAGTAGAAGGAGAAGTTGAAAGACTGAAACAGCCAGCGATGCAGTGCTGAGCTCTGGAGCAAATGGTGCCCGTCAGAGCCAAATTAATTTTAAATGTTTAAAAGTAAAGGAATACTCAAGCAGATATCTGCACACCTCGTTCATAGCAGTATTATGCACAAGAGCCAGAGGGTAGAAACCCTCAAGCATCCATCGGCGGATGAATGGATAAACAAAACAGGGTATGCATATGTGTGTATGTGAAATGGAATATTATCCAGCCAGTAAAAAGGAAAGAGGTACCCAGAGAAGCCAAAATCACAGGGACAGAAAGGTGGTCGCCGGGAGGCCAGGAGGAGAGAGGAATGGGAGCTGTCGTTTGATGGGGACGGAGTTTCGGTTTCGCAAGATGAGAAGAGTTCGGGAGGCTGGTCGCACACAGAGTCTGTGTACTTGACACCACTCAGCTGTATACTTAGAGATGGTTAAGGTGGTAAATGTGGTCATATATATTTTACTGCAATTTTTTTCAAAAACAACAGAAAAGAAACACGTGATGCACGTGACAGACGTCTAGCATAGAGTAGACTCCAGGTGTGGTCTGGCAGGGCCCTGGCCCAGTCTCTGGAATTTCCTTTAGCACTGCTGCATGTGTCCACCCTGGCCTCTGGCGGGCTTCCCTCATCAGCTGAGGGACAGCAGCCTTATCCATCACCATGCAGCAGGAGAGAGGAACAGAAGTCTTTCTTATCAGTAGACTGGGATCCTGTGCCCAGCTCAGGGTCAATGCCAGACCAGGTCACAGCCATGCACTGATGGGCTGAGATCCTGAGTCAGCTCCAGGCCATGGAGTTGGACTTGCCGTATTGGAGAAGTCTAAGCAAAATCACCCCTAAAGCTGGGCTGGGCCGCTTTCCCTGAGTGAGCCAGTGAAGGAGATGAGGAGAGCTGAGGGCTCCTGTGAGGGAGGAGAGGACCAGCAGCATCCACCACAACTCTGTCTCAAGCCTGGTAGCACCAACCTCTCTTCCCGACACCCCACCCTGTGCCAGCCTTTCCTTTGAAATCAGTGTGAATGATCACAGTCATACTCGGCCCACAGCGGGTGACCAGTAGGGACTCCTTGATTATTTGACTTGAATATCATGCTTCAGAGGGGATAAAATTTAGGAGAATTATGCAGTTTGGTTGATCACATAACTTCAGTAGATAACTGCCAAATCTCCACTTTAGAAAAATCCACAGTTTTCCTCTTTGAAACACTTTCTTTAGTAAATCAGCACTGTCAGCATTGACAAAGTGCAAACCTAAAAGTCTGCAGCCTTCCTGCCAGGCGCATTCTCTGTGAGATCAGGTCTGTCGAGTGGCAAATCAAGACCTCGGCTGCAGATGACAAGTTGAATGGATTGCAGGGAGTGTATGTAGAAAGCTTTTTTTTTTTTTTTTTTTTTAACCATCTACAGGCTTCAGAATAGTTACCTAACAGCTTAGTCACAGTCAATCGTATTTCTGACTGGACAGTAATTGCAGTTTCTTGAGCAGGACCAAATGCAGTGTAGACAGCTTCGCCCCTGCTCCATTCCTCCCTCCCCTTGTCTTTCCTCGTGGTCCCCAGGAGCCTCAGAATGCTATCCGGCCCACAGCAGGTTTTCCTAAATGAAGCGTTGGTTTGCTCTTTCCTTCCACTCTTAAGATTCTGGACAAAAGGAATTTTAGAGCTGGGGGCGCCTCGGAGAATGTTGCCTCCATAGTTGGTAGAGTCGGCGCCTTTTAATCTGGAAGAGAATTCTCTCAATAAGTCCCAGTCTCCAGTGTCAGTCGCCTCTGTAATCCCCCTGGCACTTCAGCTCAGCATCCTGTGCGCCCCCACCCCACCCCCCGTAGGGTCTGGAGATGGGCTTTAGTCAAGATGACCTTGAGCCAGACCTCCCAGGGTGACGGGGCGGAGGGGAGCACCCCCGTAGGGGTTTTGAAGCTGCTGTTTTTCCAACAGCAGCAGGAGGGGACCGCAGTTTGAGTGGCAGGAGAACCTGTTCTTTCTCCCCGTCTCTGCTGTTCTTTCTCGTCTCACCATCTCCCTCCGTCGGTCTCCCCTTTTTCCTTAGCTTTATCTTTACTGGCCTAGAAGTGGGATTAAAGTATCCTTTAAAATGTTTATTGTGTTAATTAAGAGTTCTGTTTCTGATGGTTTGTTTTTGTTAGTCGCTTGGTCGATTTGGTTTATTTTTAAAGTATGTGAGCTCAAGGTATCACATTGGTGTCTAGCCGGGGAGATGGCGTAGTTACTGGGCAGAGGCTGTCCGAGGGGGACCAGCTGACCGGGCTGCCAATCCCAGCAGCTTCGTACCCTGACTTCCTGGGAGACGGGGTATGTAACTGCTGTACATGTGGTAGAACTTCAGCGGGAGGTGAAGCTGCGCTCTAAGTTGTGACGTGTAATTTGCTGCGAGTGGCATCTCCTGGTCACTCCCAGCACCACATACATGTAGCTCGTACACCTCCACTCTACACCTCCACTCTAGCCATTAAACCTCCACTCTAGCCATTAAACCTCCACTCTAGCCATTAAACCTCAGGGCCACGGTCGCGACTGTGGGCAGTCCAGCAACTACCTGGGACCTTATTTTCCTGATACGTAACAGGAGGAGTTATCTAGACACCCCGAAAGCTTTGTGATTCCAATGCGATTAAAAATTTTTTTTTACAGTTTTATCGACATGTCCACACACCATAAAATCCATCCTTTTAAAGCGTACAATTCAGTGGTTTTTATTCTCTTCACGGGGTGGTGCAGCCATCACCAGTATCTAATTTTAGAACATTTTCATCACTCCAAAAAGAAGCGCTCCATCCTCTAGCATCGCCCCTCCCTGCGCCCACCCCCTGGCTACCACTTATCTCCTTTCTCCATAGAGTTGTCTCTTCTGAACATTCACGTAAATGGAATCATAGGCTGTGTGGCCTTTTGTGTCCGGTGTCTTCTCACGCAGTGTCCTCGAGGTTCCTCCGTGTCGTGGCAGGAATCAGTCCCCCATTCCTTTGTACGGCAGGGAAATATCACACTGTATGGATAAACTCCGTTCTGTACATATTTAGTGGGTGATAAACATTCGGATTTGACTATTATGACGAATGCTGCTAGGAACATCCACGAACAAGTTGCCAATATGAATTTAAGTGGTCCTCGAGTCAGGCTGGTCTGGATATGCTTTTTGACCACTGTGAGTCGGTGGGGTTGCATGAAATCCAAGATTCGCCATGCCTGCCTCTCAGAATAAGAGAAGGATAGCTCACAGGGAGGGGTGGATGAAAGCACTCATACGTGTGTGCTGTCATGGAAAACAGAGTCGCAATGCAAAAGAATCAAATGCTGGTAAGTGGTCAGACGGCCCCCTCCCACCCATGTTGATGGGAGATCGAAATAGATCAGGTACAAGATGGATAAATTACTACGTATTAATATCCTGTGAGCAGTATGAATCAAAAAAAAAGGGGGGACGGTGAGGAGAAAAGTGAGGACAACGTTTAAGAAACCTCCCTGTCACGTACATAACTCACGGGCGGTCCAGAGCCACATGGGACGGCCCGGCGGGAGCACCTCAGTGGAATCTACACTACAGAATCCTGAAGGTGCTTCAGGTCGGGGTGAGGTTAGGGGAGGGGCCTTATTTACACAATCTGATCACTGCAGCCCTGAGCCAGGGGAGACAAAGCATAACCAACGTGTTCTGAGAGAGTCGTCTTCAGCGCTGTCACTTTCCGTTCTGTCCCTTCTTCCTCCCCTCCCTTTAATTCCGTTATTTGCCACCACCTTGCACCGCCTGCTCCAGCTCCCAGATGGGCTCCTGGCTTAGCCCATTCTTTAGGAATAAACTGACTCTAGACCAAGGCCTTGAAAACTGTGTATATGAGAGTCAGCGAATTTTATGAAATATTTATTCACTCAATTGTTCGTTCATTCCAGAAATGCTTATTGAGCACCTATGAAGTGGACAAAAGGAATTTTAGAGCTGGGTTTGGGTGCAAAGCACAGGGATGTGTGGACGAAGAACTCAGGGAACCCTCGCTCTGTAGGTGGGGAGTCAGAAAAGTGGGGCGATAATGAGAATATGAGGCTTAGGTAGCAGGATAAAGGTGGCCCAAGAACTCTGTCAGGCAGGGAAGAGTCGGGTAGGGTGTTTTTGCCAAAGGCCAAGTGGCTAAGTGGCTCAGATGTTAGGGTGGGGAATCAGAGAGGTGGGCCCTACAAGCCTGCATCTCTCCAAGGGATCAGTTTCCATTCTGGCCTCTGGAAAGCATGACATCGATGTCCACATCAACACAATTATTAGTCCTCAAGGGATCACTCAGAGGAGAAACAGAGGGGCTGCCACAGTCCGCAGGTCCTTGAGGTGTCCACACTGCTCTTACGTGCTGGTCTCTGGATTTGCACACATGCAGGGCAGAGGTCACGATCCAGGCAACTGAGAAAACACAGTTCAGAGGTAAGAGGCGCAGGGGTTTGAGGAGCGGCCTTAATTACCCAGATATTAATTCTTTAATTCTTCATTTCCTGTAACCCTGCCTATCCGTTGAAATCATGATGAGATTTGGACTAGAGAGCATCTAAAGTGATATTTCCAGGGACTCAGACTATTTCTGTGTTGGTGACTCAGCCACCAACCATGCCCTTCCCCACTACAGACAAAAAAAAAGAAAAAAAGAAAAAGAAATATATATATATATATATATATATATATATATATATATATATATATATATATGTAATTTCCTTCATAATCAGGAGCTGTTGAGAGTGATATCACCCTTATTATTTTCTTCGCTTTGTTCGGATAGCCAGTTTTATTCTTAAGGAAAGAAAGATTATTTCTGGTTTTATTATTATTTTTATCATCACTATTTTAAACTAAAGCAAATATTATAGAACTGGGTCAAGGAAAGACTTGTAAATTTTTCCTCCTTTTGCCCCACACCTCAGCTCTTGTCCCTAAACTCCTCTGAACAAAGCGGTTGGGCCTGACATACTGAGAGACGCTTATAGAGGTAGATCACTGACAAGTAGTTGCAGCTCAACACTACCTGGTCCCCTGGGAACTGCTCCTCCCTTCTGAGCAAACAGGTACCCTGGACAGCCCTCCCTTTTCTCAGGCTGTCACGGTGAGGCTTCTCCCTTGACAGTGACACTGTACTGGCCCCATCTCAGAGGGCTACTGCGGTGGCGGGGTATGCTCCCACCCCGAAAGCCACAGGAAACTAGCATTTAGGCTGAGTATAGATGTAGGGATCTACTCTGCAAGACTATTTCTAGTTGTAAAAAAAAAGATTAGTCAGTTGTTATTAAACTTAGAAAAACAATGGTATTATTCCTAGTCGTTGTAAGTGCATTCAAGAATTCCCCCCCACCACTCCCACCAAAGGGAATATTTTGAAAACTTATCTTTTTAATTGGATACAAAATCGAATGGTAAAAGCCAGTCAAGTGTAGCAGTGGGGGGTTGTATACCAACTTTAGTGACACTAATGTTAATAAGTTCTGATAACCCACTACCATCGGACCAGCCAAAGCAGCTGCTTTCACTTTCACTATATAAATCTCCTCAGGAGCTATGCTAAATAACTTAGGATGAGTTGTTTCGAAAAAAATCTCCAAAAACGATTGAATGTTATACGAACCACACTATACGATGCTACAAAAAGCAATACAGTTTTTGATGGGTTTTCCTTGGATTTTAGGCAGCTTGACACACACTGGTATTCAAAATGAATGTAGTTGCATGATGGGAAATGGACACAAATTACCAGATGGGAGCCTCTTGTCCCTCCCAGATATCTCAAGACATTCAGGGGTCGCAGAAAAAAATACTGAACGTACTTTTGCCAAATGTTTAGCAATAAAAAGATAAGACTTTTCACGTCAACAAAATATGCTTTGATTTTTTTTTTTTTTATCGTCTTCCCGTCTATGAGTTGCAAAATGCCTTTCTGATTCAAGGCAACAGCAGGTGGCAGTAACACACAGAAGGCTCACCTTCCGTCCGCTTTGCGCATAAGAGTTTTGCTAGAGAACTTCTCAGCCAAGAAGACACTTAGTGTTTGTTTACTCTTGTTATTTTCTAGATTTTTTTTCTCTTTTCTAATAACCTCTAATAGTTATAAGTCAAATAGTTACACGCCAAGTTTGATGTGACCGTATGGTTCATTTCTAAGAAAGACTGTTGCTGCCATAAAATGCTGAAAATCATCTTTTATTTCCAGTGGTTTGGTTGTTGGAGGTCAAATCCAACTCAGTGATTCGCTATAAGCCCCCTTGCCAAATTCCAGGCAAGAAATTAACCAGGAGAAAAGGAATGAGAAGGATTAGATAATGATCAATAAATAGTTATGATCTTTGCCTGTCAAATCTTAATTTTCCCTTTTTGAAACGTATGCAGTCTAAAATATTAAACATTAAAGTGAATTGAAAGGTTCAAGGACAGAAGGAAATGTGTGTTCAATTTATTTAAAGAAAATATTGTGTAAATAGCTGTTAAAGTGATACTTGGATTTCACAAAACCCACGGGGTGAGTTTCAGATGGCAGAGATTGAGAATATATGTAACTTCAGTAGGAGCTTAACAGGTGCAGAGATCAAGTCCCTAAAACTGCATCCAGGAGACACTCTGGGGCTGGAGATGAGCACTGGCCCGAGGAGGAGGTGGAAGGGGAGCCGTCATAACCAGCCTGCGTTCCACTTGGGCTTGGCCTACTTGGCAAAACAGCCGTTCTTTAAGAAGAAGATGAGCCGTTTATTCGGTCATAGGGATCATAGAGGTGAATACCTTTCGTGTGCTAACCTGTGCTCTTCTTCAGAATGTGCTGGAAACCTCTCCACCGCCCCCACAGCCTTTGGTGAAGTTTAAGTTCCCTGATTTCTCTGGGTTCTGTCCTCCACAGGGTCTTCTCTGCAGGTGACCCCCGCCCTTGCCTTGACCTCTGCTCTCAAGCCAGACCTAGGAATGCTTGTGGCTCCAGGCTGTTCCCTGCTCCCCTCCTCCCGGACAACAGCCTGAAGCCACCTGTTGGGAGGGCAGGGAAGGAAACAACTACTTAAGGGGAATCTTTGGACAAAAGAATCTTCAGCCAGCTCTGTCTCAGCAGTTCTCAGGTACGCTTTTTCTCTTTAAAAATCGCTGCGCATTTTAGAAGAGGCCTCCTAAGAGCAAACGTGACTATGTAAACCACCAACCACAAAATGCTGCTTGGGGCAAAGGTCACAAAGGAATATGAAAAAACTGGCAACGGTTGTGCTGTGAGGGTAGAATGCCAGGTAGATTGCTTCTTTTAAAGGTTTACTTGTACGAGGCATTTTTGGGGGAGGATGGTAATGATTTCCTAAAACTAGATTGGGGTGAAGATTGTGCAACTCTATAAAATTTACTAAAAATCATTGAACTTTTTTGGCACACAAACCATACCTCCACAGAGCTCTTTATAGACTTTTATTCGTGTGCCTATGTGATTTTAGCAATGAGTGAAAAATTATAAATTAAAAAAAAGAGAACTAGAATCAGAGGCTCTAGCATTTCAGTCATTGTACAAACATGGATTATGGCCCCACTAGGTCCTGGTATGTGCTTGGAAGAGGTCGAGATGATCGAGAAAGCCCAATCTTCTCGGAGTTTGACTGAATGCCTAATTCACGGGCCCGGGGTGTTCAGCTGTCGGGGTGTTCAGCTGTATTCAGGGCCAGACTGGCTCAAGTTTCATCACTTGGGTCTTGAACAGGCTTGTTCAGGTAAGTAATCGCTAAGATCTGTGTCAGCAAGAAAGGAAGAATCCCAGTGGGAGGCCGGCGGAGGGGGTAGGGAGGAGGCACCACACGCCCAGCTGTGATGGGCACAAAGGTGCACTGGTTTGGGATTAGGGACGTGGGCAGGCCCTCTGAGCCCTCAGAGTGATGACTGAGCCAGGGAACCGGGAAGAGGCATCTTACGTTTGGCCACATGAGTCACCCAGGAGGTAATGAAGCTGTAGCTGATACATCTGGGTTTCGTTTTGAAGCGACACATCTTAACACCCCTGGGCCTGACGTACCTCTCCCTCTGTGTTCCACACTCCACCGTCATGCGCCAACCCTCCAGCCTCGCCACGCGAACCGCACGTCACGTGCCTCGCTAGGAGCACCTCGGAGGTGTCACCCTTCGCAGCAAGCCTGCCTTCCCTTGTCCCCTCAGCCGAAAGGAGTCTCTTCTCCTCTGAGCTCCACTGTGATTTTATTCGCAATCCTCTCTCACAGCACCTCTCAGTTTCTCCGATGTGTCATAATTATGGAGGTGAGTATGTCCGGCCCCCAGAGCATACACGACTGTGTCACCCCCACATGCTCTCCTTTGGGTGTGACTTCAGGGATGGCAGAAGCTTAGTGCCTGTAGCGGTTTGGCCCTTTGACATTTTTCTCTCAAAACCAGTAGTTCTTAAAATCTTATAAAAATCATTACATTATTTGGGACTCTGATAAAGTTATGCATCTATGTCCACAAAATGGCACATATTCACATATGTACAAACGTTTTGTATACAATGTTGGGGCGTTCATGGACCCCGAGCCTGACTGTGGACCCCGGGTAAGAGCATGTGATCCAAACCTGAGGAATGCGGATGGCTCACGGCAAAAATTATTCAAGTTTGTCGCCTCCTTCACCCTTTTCTCCACCCTCTTCTCTGTCCCTCTGTCCCTCCCAGAGCTGCCTTTGGAAAGCAGTGCCCCAGACTCTAGACTTCCCCCTCCCGCCAGTCATAGAGACCCTTCCTCCCCAGACCATGCCCAGCAATAGGACACGATTTAAGTACATTTTCTACATCGACTTCAGAAATGGAAAGTTATGCAGATTTAAAATAGAGAATTATCAAGACTGGGTAGTACAAAGAAAAATTCTTACGTGTAAGGTTCAGCGGGAAAGCAAACCCAAATCCTCCTGTGCTCACAGCCCTGGGAGAAATCCACGGGGGCAAGAGCAAAGGAAACTGAAAATCAAGAGCAAAATATTGGGATCGTGTCTGCTTGTCCCTAGTTATGTATACGAGATGGTGTTATAGTGCCGTCTGTGTGATAATAAGAAATCTCATTCCTTGCCTGCAGCCGGCTCAGCTAGTTAGAATAAAAAGCAGAGTAAAACAGTTCCCAGACAGTATAAGTGACACAGTATGAACAGTTGTATCTGATTTAAATGGGGTTCTCCAAACCCCAAATGAACCTGGACAGGGACTTTGGCAACCAGAGTGCCATGGACCTTCCGCAAAGCTCAGCTGGGGACTTAACAGCTCTCCAGAGCAAAAGAGGAGGCATTTCTCCCGTTTCTCCCAAGTCGGTGAGCCCTCCTCTTGGGGGGCCTTGCATTTTGAAGACGCACTTGTTATTCACAGGCAAGGATCCTGAAGGATGTGGGCCCAGACCCCAGCCTGGAATCCTCCGGAAGGCCTGCCTGTGGCTAAGGTGGGCACTGGAACAGGCAGGGTCAGATTCTGCGACTCCAAGGAAGGAGCCAGTGGTGCGGACCACCCCCTGCCCCCATTCCCCACGGAGGTTGGGGTCTCGGCATTTAGAAATTTCTCTTTCAATAGGTTCCACCTGGAACTTGGCACACGGCTGGGAGCCTGGGCACCCACTGGGCAGGGCCCCAGGCAGTGCGGGCAGCGGTGAGGAGCCCAGAGCCACAAACCACAGGGAACAGCTGGCCTCTGTGCCCGGCCCTCGGCTGGTCTGCGTCCTGGGGAGGTGATCGATTCTGCAGAATCTTCTAGTGTCAGGTGAGGCAGCAGCACAGCCCCAGACGAAACAGGCGCGCTTTGTGTGTTCTGGTTTGGACAGGTTGACCCTGGCAGGAGTTTTTTTTCTGTTTTTAAATCATATTTCTTTCTGGCTTTGTCTCTTTCTTTCTGCCCAAACCTGTTGCCGCATTAGGTGGTCACACCCTTCTCTGGCAGGTCCCTGCTTCCAGGCCGGTGGGAAGGGGTGGGGCGGGAAGGGCCCTTGGCCTTGGGCCCGGCTTTGGATCGGGCGTTTATCCCTACTCTGCCACTCCTTGCTGTGTGCGAGCATTTCGTCTCTTTGGGTCGCTTTCTTGCTTTGCATAAGGGGAATCGGAGCACCTCTCGGGCCCAGATGATTGGAAGTGTGACTTGTGATGGGCCCACGGGGCACATTATTACCAGCATTGCTGTGCCTGCCTCCCCGACTCCCTGAGGCCACCAGACTTACTCATCATTCTCCCTTAAGCATCAAAGCCAGCTCAGAAATGTCCGCGTTCAAAGGCTGTCGGTGGGTGCGGCATGGTCAAGAGCCACGGGGAGTTTCATGGGCCACTTTTTCTTTGCATTTATGTGGGGACTGTGTTCCCAGGATAACCCTTTGTTGTACCCGCTGTTGCCCACTCAGGGCATTCACCAGGCAGAGGCCTCAGGTCCGGGTGGTGGAACCGTGGGATTCCTTAGGTCCTAGTCCCAGGCCCGGGACTGGCCAGGGCTGGAGGGACTGATGAGCGAGTGAACTTGAGCAGGTTTATTCAGGAGCAGGTCAGCAGGGAGGCCGGCAGAGGTGCAGGTTCCTTGTCTGTCCCTAGAATCATCAGCAGAGTCAAATGATATTGCTTCTGCCAAAACAATGTTCCTCTATGCAATACAGCAGCCATGACTATGAAATAAAGAGCAGACGGTAATGATTATCACCATAGTAGTTAAACTGCGTGGCCGAGCGCTTGCTGACCCGCCCCGTGCTGAGTGCACCTGTGCACTGTCCCAGTCACTCCGTGGGGCGATACCAATGTTGTGCCCACCTTATTTTTTTTTTTCTATTTTTTAAATTGAGATATAGTGGACATATAACATTATACTACTTTCAGGTGTACCACGTCACGATTCGATAGTTGTAGAAAAATGATCACCATTATGAGTCTAGTTAATATCCATCACCTCACAATGTTAAAATTTTTTTCTCATGATGAGAACTTTTAAGATCTCTCAGCAACTTTCAAATACATAACACGGTGTTAACTACAGTCGCCACGCTGCACATGACACCCCCGGGACTTCTTATTTTACAACTGGAAGTTTGTATATTTTTGGTCACCTTCACCCATTTTGCCCACTCCTCACCCCCTGCCTCTGACAACCACCACTCTGTTCTTCGTATCTATTCATTCCAGGTTTTTGTTTGTTTGTTTGATTTAATTCCACATGTAAATGAGGTNGGGGTGGGATGGGGTGGGGGGAGAGATCATCTCTCTAGTGTCTCCTCTTATAAGAGCACCAGTGCCATTCACGAGGGCCCCACCCTCATGACTTAATCCCCTCCCAAAGGACCCTCTTCCAAAAGCCATCATGTTGGAGATTCTGACATCAGTATGTGAATTTTGGGGGGACCTCAAACAATCAGTCCAGAGCAAGGCGGCACCAGCCGTCTGGTTTTAACACATCAACCTTCCCTAGGGGCTCAGGACTTTTCCCCGTATGGGACATTTAGACAAGACACCTGCAGTTAAGTCATTTTGTCTTGACAGCACCTATGCTGTTGGGTGCATTTTTCATCCAGTCAAGAATATCCGTTTTGAATCTCCTGTGCACAGGAAGCTACAGGCTTGTGACCTCACCCCTGCTGGGTCATCCTGCTCATGACCTCCCAGAGGAGGCAAATGCAGATGACAGGTTATTTCAGGGAAAGCAGAGATTGTGCCAGATGCTCCAGCTCTCTCTTCCCCATGGTGAAGTGACTCCGTGTGACCTCGCAGAGACCACTGTTCCCTGCTGTAGGGGTCCCTCTACCTTCCCCACCCGCTGCAGTTTCCCCCCATCAGCTTCCTAGCCATGAGCACAACCTGCTGAGCCTGACGCCAGCACAGGACAGTGGCGTGGATGTCCCATCCGTTGGGACAGTCGTCAGCCTAAAACCACAGATGTCCTCTTCTTGGAAATACATTCTTTCACCATGAACACTCTTTACTGCATATATTATTATCATTCAATGGAAGTTTTTCTCTATAGTCGTTTTCACAAACTGAATAACCTACCCGGCAAATTGGATTGTGCTTGTGATTTTTTTTTTTTACAAAGAAATAAGAGCTGTTTATTTTAGCTGCGAATAATCCCTCCTTTTCCTTGAGAATTCCTCAGGCTGAA